>NC_083240.1:39564172-39878457 GCF_032191835.1 Heteronotia binoei
GTCCCCCCGGTGCTTTGCCATGTGCCGATCTTTTTCACGAATAAAGCTGCAGAACGCATTGGGAAATGTCTATGTCCCGCTAAGTCCTGGCCAGATGTCTTCCAAAGCAGCTTCTACGAAGCCCAATGCAAACAGTCGCTAAAGAGTAATCCATGATAAACCAATGCCAGCGGCACAAAGCGATGAAATGCTTCATGAGTTATGAGCCGCTCGTGCTTGGGAATAATGCTGTGCACAAACTGATAGGATTGATCTTCTCAATCCATTCTCCTGAATGGCCTCTCCTTCCTTCTGGGGAAGGACCCATCATCAGAGGAAAAAGTTGCCAAGTCCAATTCAAGAAATATCTGGGGACTTTGGGGGTGGAGCCAGAAGACGTTGGGGGTGGAGCCAGGGGCAAGGGTGTGACAAGCATAACTGAACTCCAAAGGGAGTTCTGGCCATCACATTTAAAGGGACCGCACGCCTTTTAAATGCCTTCCTTCCATTGGAAATAATGAAAGATAGGGGCACCTTCTTTGGGGGCTCATAGAATTGGACCTCCCGGTTCAATCCTTTGGAAACTTGGCGAATACTTTGAGGAGAGGCACTGGATGCTATGTTGAAAATATGGCGCCTCTACCTCAAAAAACCCAGGGCCCTCCTGAGCCTCAGATACCTGCGGATCAATTCTCCATTATTGCCTGTGGGAATAAGTCTCCATACGGGATAATAGAGTTCCCAGCAGACATTTCCCTCCCCTCCCCCCACTTTCTGATGACCCTGAAGCAGGGGGAGGGCCTCCAAACTGGGGGATCCCCTGCCCCCACCGGGGGATTGGCAACCCTATCAGAGGACCTCTGGGAACTGGCCTGTACACAGTAAAAAGATAGTCCCCTGTGCAAGCACCAGTTGTTTCCAGCTCTGGGGTGACGTTGCATCAAAATGTTTTCACGGCAGGCTTTTTGTTCCGGGGGGGTTTGCCATTGCCTTCCCCAGTCATCTACACTTTCCCCCCAGCAAGCTGGGGACTCATTTGACCGACCTCGGAAGGCTGAGTCAACCTTGAGCCGGCTCCCTGAACCCGGCTTCCGCCGGGATCGATCTAAGCACAGCTCTTTCACATCACCTGCTATCTGGTCCTTTTTTACCGTAGGTGCTGGAGATCAAACCGGGAACCTTCTGCATGCCAAGCAGATGCTGTATCCCTGAGCCGGGGCCCTCCCCTTTAAATTGGAATTGGAAGCACGCTGCATTCTTCCCCATGAGAAGGATGGAGCGTATAAGAATCTCTGGCTTGCCAAAGGGCCCGCTCTTCAGTTTCTGCACGAACCTTGTTGCGCCTTCCCTGAGCGCAGGTAATTTTCTTGCATTGGGAGCAGCTCGAGCAATTTGACTCTGGCTGATGAAAACAGAGAGGGCAGGATGACCGACCTCTGGCAGGAGTCCCCTGGGAGAAGAGGCATGTGAGACAAATCCATCCCCTCCAGAATTCCACGCACGAAAACTGGAGGGTTCTTGAAAATCCCCCTGTTCTCTTCCCGAGAATCACTGTCTATAAATTCGAACACATTCAAGCCTATGCTCCATCTGTGGTAGGCTGCGTTGGTTTATTCTTCCTTGATTGAAATGCCAAGAGGGCCTGTGTTCTTTTGGTTCAAGATATATTTGGAGGGGGGGGAAAATGCAATTGTCGTACAATATCGGCATTTCAAAATAGACTGTCTCGGGGATTGCCACTGTGCCAGACGGCCGGCACGTCCCTGCCGCTGCTGGGGTGCCAGAGGTAAACACAGGCCCGATGTAGGCGCTCTGTCAGCAGCACGTGCCCCGGGCATAGACAAGGGATGTTTTAAAAGCTCAGGAGAGGCAGGGCTTTTTTTTTTGTAGCAGGAACTCCTTTGCATATTAGGCCACACCTCCCTGATGTAGCCAATTCTCCTGGAGCTTACAGGGCTCTTAGTACAGGGCCTCCTGTAAGCTCTTGGAGGATTGGCTACATCAGGAGGTGTGGCCTAATATGCAAAGGAGCTCCTGCTACAAAAAAAGCCCTTTGGTTGGCCACAGAATTTCCAAAGGCTGGTGAGATTTGCCTTCTTTAGCTAACCTAGTGGTGATGCTGGGTGCTGAAATTACAGGTGTTCCCCCCCCCCTCAGTTTTGGAGCAGTGTTGAAACAGGACAAGTGAGGGGCTACAATGGAGAAGCCCTGACTTGGGTGGCGCAGGCTAGCCTGATCTCACCAGAACTCAGAAGCTAAGCAAGCCTGGACCGTGGAGGAAGGCGGGGGCTGCCAGAGTGGGGAGATCGGGGGCCGCCAGAGCAGCAGGGAGAGCTGGGCCGCCAGGAGGGGCCATACAGGTGAAAGGGGTTTTTTTGATGGAGCGGCCAGGCCTCTCCACATCGCCTGTGGCTATGGGCCTGCCCGTCTGGTACCTGAGTGGACATTTTCACAGCCAGCTCCTTTGCAAGGAGGGGCAACCTTGCCATGACACGCAACCATCTGCCTTCCAGACCCAAACACCAGAGCTTTTCTTGTAGCAGGAACTCCTTCTGCATATTAGGCCACACCTCTCCGATGTAGCCAATCCTCCCGGAGCTTACAGTGCGTCCCGTAATAAGTGCCCTGTAAGCTCTTGGAGGATTGGCTACATCAGGGGTGTGTGGCCTAATATGCAAAGGAGTTCCTTCTACAAAAAAAAAAGCCCTGCCAAACACCCAAAACAGCCCTGGATCTAAAAAGCTCTTTCGGGATGGCTCTGAACCACTGTGTCCTCAGTGCCAACGACTTGCTGGGAAGGCATTATCAGGAGTGCCACCTGGCCTCAGAGCACCACAGGGGCGGTGTATAAAATTCCACCGCATGGCTTTATGGTGTTTCAGCACATATGGCTGCGAGATGATGTAGAAGGTGGTTATTTGATACACATCCATTCTCCATCCAGAGGTTTAACTTCTTGAGTCTTGGGAAGGGGGGGGGAGCAGAACCACAGCAAGCGGCAACACCGCTGGCCAGTCCTGCTAACAACGCTCAGATAAGGCAGCCCCCAAAAATAAAAATTAAGAATGGCCTTTATTTTGCATCCCTTCTGCGTACAACTGGGAATTCCCATTTCACTTCCCCCTTGTTGGAAACGGGCGTGGGAGCCTTCCTTCTCGTATCATTTTCCTGTTCGCTTGGGCCAAATTCGATTTGAAGAACTGGGCTCTGACCTGGGAAAGCTTATGCTATAATAATAATAAAAAAACCCGGTCTCACTCTTCGTTGAATTACTGGGAACAAGGGCTAGAAAACCCAAACTGTCCCTGCTAAATAGGGACCGACAGTTTATGTGAATCATAAAGAGATGCAGCGGGCAGCCTCCTCTAGGAGTTGGGCTGTCTGGTCTTTTAGAGAGCCAGTTTAGTGTAGCGGTTAAGTGTGCAGACTCTTATCTCGAAGAACCGGGTTTCATTCACCACTCCTCCACTTGCACCTGCTGGAATGGCCTTGGGTCAGCCATAGATACCGTAGAAGTTGTCCTTGAAAGGGCAGCTGCTCTGAGAGCCCTCTCAGCCCCACCCACCTCACAGGGTGTCTGTTGTGCGGGGAGGAGATATAGGAGATTGTAAACCGCTCTGAGACTCTGATTCAGAGAGAAGGGCGGGGTATAAATCTGCGGTCTTCTTCTTCTCCAAGGAGCATATAATTCTTTTACTGCTTCATTTCTCATTCTAAGGCCACTTGGGAAATACCGGATTTGGCGTAATCAAAACACACACCAGCAGACCTGCCACAGACTGAGCCTTTATCATATTCTGCTAAATATTCTACTTCTCTGTCTCTTTCCCCTTCCAAATATGATTTCCTGTAAGCCCTGATCCGCATGGCGGCTAATCTCTTGTTTAGCCTTGAAAATAACATCCGTCTTATCTCTCCACTATCAAACTATGTATCATTCATATCCCTTTTGATCCGGTGGCACCTTTTGGTTTTTGATGTTGCTGCGCAATGCATGAGGTGTTTGCGGCTCTCTCCGAAGAGGGGAAACGCTTCAAAGAATATCTGGTAGAGATGGTAGAAAAAAAAATTGGCATGTGATGTGTTCCCCCCCATCCCAATATTTGGGTTTTATGAATTAAATTCGGAAGTATTCTTGGTCAGTGGGCCTCCGAGTTTCACAGCCTCACCGTTTCAATTGGAAAATCCCAGCTTCGATATTATGTCTGCCTTATAGTGTGAATTGTATCTCCAAGTCTTTATTTGCCATGCCATTTCCTGTTTCCTTCCATTCACTTTTTTCCCTTCATGAAAGTGTACATTTTTACCATTTATTTTCGTCTGTAAATGGTGCGTGGTTTACAAATTACATAAAAGAAACACACCAAAAATGGGTGAATTGGCGGGGCAGGGGGGAGCCGGAGAAGGTATATTTGTATCTTCCCTCCTTCCAGGGCAGCCTTGAAAGGAAAATTTAGGACGTTGGGGAGGGGAAGATGAGAGCCAGTTTGGTGTAGTGGTTAAGTGCGTGGACTCTTATCCGGGAGAACCGGGTTTGATTCCCCACTCCTCCACTTGCAGCTGCTGGGATGGCCTTGGGTCAGCCATGGCTCTCTTATCTGGGAGAACCGGGTTTGATACCCCGCTCCTCCACTTGCAGCTGCTGGGATGGCCTTGGGTCAGCCATAGCTTTCATAGAAGCTGTCCTTGAAAGGGCAGCTGTTATAAAAGAACCCACCTACCTCACAGGGTGTTTGTTGTGGGGGGGGAGGGAAGTTAGAGGAGATTATGACCGCTCTGAGACTCTGAGATTCAGAGTATAGGGTGGGATAGAAATCCAAAATCTACTTACTGCAACTCCCTTGGCCCTCCCAAATCTCTTCCTTTCACATACCCTGCCCCACCCTCTAGTCTTTGCAGGAGGGCCTGCTTTGCAAAGATGGGTACATTCAGGACTTTTTTTGTAGCAGGAACTCATTTGCATGTTAGGCCACACCCCCTGATGTAGCCAGTCCTCTTAGAGCTTACAGTAGACCCTGTACAAAGAGCCCTGGAAGCTCTTGGAGGATTGGCTACATCAGGGGTGTGTGGCCTAGTATGCAAAGGAGTTCCTCCTACAAAATAGCCCTGGGCGCATTGCAGGAGCTCCCATGGTTTCTTGGATGGACTGCTCCACTCCACCTTCCCAATTCTATCCTTTTTTAGAATGGAAAGGGGAACCTTTTTAAAAAAAAAAACACTAGAAAGCTACTCCAACTATACTTCCAGACACCATGAGATAGGGGGGAAAAGGAAAGTTCCCCTGTGCAAGCACCAGTCGTTTCCAACTCTGGGGTGACGTTGCTTTCACGGCAGACTTTTGTACGGGGTGGTTTGCCATTGCCTTCCCCAGTCTTTTACACTTTCTCCCCAGCAAGCTGGGGACTCCTTTGACCGACCTCGGAAGGATGGAAGGCTGAGTCAGCCTCGAGCCAGTTACCTGAATCCAGCTTCCTCCAGAATCAAATTAAGGTCGTAAGCACAGTTCAGAGAGTTCAGACCACAGTACTGCAGTACTGCTGCTTTACCACTCTGCGCCACGGGGCCGCATGAGATAAGAGAACTGCTAATCTGTGGTGACAGAAGTGCCTTAATCAAAAAAATTAAATGCATCTATGAACACAGTGCAGGATCAGCCTAGAGCAGGGGTGTCAATGTCTGGTCCGTGGTCCAGAACCGGCTTACCGAGAATTTTAATCAAGCCTGCAAGGCTCTTTTCTCCCCCTGCTCTCTCCTGCACTCACCCTTTGAAGCTCCAAAGGCTATCAAAATTCCCAACTGCCTCTGCCTTGTCTTTGCTGGCTGCAGCGGGAACCAATTCTGGGCTTGCAAAGAAGAAGAAGATTTTGGATTTATATCCCGCCCTCCACTCTGAATCTCAGAGACACAGAGCGGCTCACAATCTCCTTTATCTTCCTCCCCCCACCCCACAACAGACACCCTGTGAAGTGGGTGGGGCTGAGAGTGTTTTTACAGCGGTTGCCCTTTCAAGGACAACCTCTGCCAGAGCTATGGCTAACCCAAGGTCATTCCAGCAGGTGCAGGTGGAGGAGTGGGGAATCAAACCCGGTTCTCCCAGATAAGAGTCTGTGCATTTAACCACTATACCAAACCGGCTGAAGAAGAAGAACTGCAGATTTATACCCCGCTCTTCTCCCTGAATCAGAGACTCAGAGCAGCTTACAATCTTCTATATCTTCTCCCCTCACAACAGACACCTTGTGAGGTGGGTGGGGCTGAGAGGGCTCTCACAGCAGCTGCCCTTTCAAGGACAGAGACTCAGAGCGGCCTACAATCTCCTTTCCCTTCCTCCCCCACAACAGACACCCTGTGAGGTGGGTGGGGCTCAGAGGGCTCTCACAGCAGCTGCCCTTTCAAGGACAGAGACTCAGAGCAGCCTACAATCTCCTTTCCCTTCCTCCCCCACAACAGACACCCTGTGAGGTGGGTGGGGCTGGAGAGGGCTCTCACAGCAGTTGCCCTTTCAAGGAAAGAGACTCAAAGCGGCCTACAATCTCCTTTCCCTTCCTCCCCCACAACAGACACCCTGTGAGGTGGGTGGGGCTGGAGAGGGCTCTCACAGCAGCTGCCCTTTCAAGGACAACCTCTGCCCAGAGCTATGGCTGACCCAAGGCCATTCCAGCAGGTGCAAGTGGAGGAGTGGGGAATCAAACCCGGTTCTCCCAGATAAGAGTCCGCACACTTAACCACTAAACCAAACTGGCTGAAGAAGAAGAACTGCAGATTTATACCCTGCCCTTCTCCCTGAATCAGAGACTCAGAGCAGCTTACAATCTCCTAGGTGGCAGTGGCAACACAGTTACAGGGTTTCCTGGAGGAAAGTCCCATTTATGTCAGATCTGGCCCTCATAACAAATGAGTCCGATGCCCCTGACCTAGCGCATCCCTGACAAGCGTTTGTCCAGTCAGGGGAGCTCTCCACGGTAGCTGATTCCACTGTTGAACAGCTCCTGCCATTAAAAAGTTTTTCCTAATGTCCAGCTGGTGTCTTCTCTTCTCATCCTTTGTTTAAACCCATTGTTGCAAGTCCTCTCCTCTGCTGCCGACAGGAACAGCTCCCCGTCCTCCTCTAAGTGGCAGCCCTTCAAATAATTAACGAGAGCAATTATGTCCCCCCCTCCCACCTCCTCTTCTTCAGACTGAACATTCCTGAGTCCCTCGGCCTTTCCTCCTCAGAGGGCTTGGTCTCCAGGCCCCTGATCATCCTCGTTGCTCTCCTCTGCACCTGCTCTGTTCTGTCCACATCTTTTTGAAGTGAGGCTGAGAGACTCGGGAACGTCCCAGATAGGAGACATGCTCAGAACAGGTATTCATACAGAAACCAATTCAAGTGGGTAGCCATTCTGGTCTAAAGCCACAGCGTATTGCTGGAACTCTCTGTCTGGGGCAGTGATGCTCTGTATTCTTGGTGCTGGGGGGCAGGCACAGTGGGAGGGCTTCTGGTGTCCTGGCCCCACTGATGGACCTCCTGATGGCACCTTGGTTTTTTGGCCACTGTGTGACACAGAGTGCTGGACTGGATGGGCCATTGGCCTGATCCAGCATGGCTTCTCTTATGTTCTTATGGACCTCCTGACGGCGCCTGGGTTTTTTTGGCCACTGTGTGACACAGTGTTGGACTGGATGGGCCATTGGCCTGAGCCAACATGGCTTCTCTTATGTTCATACGTCTGGGTCAGCTGATGCTCTGTATTCTTGGCGTTTGCGGGGGGGGGGGTACAGTGGGAGGGCTTCTAGTGTCCTGGGCCCACTGATGGACCTCCTGATGGCACCTGGATTTTTTGGCCACTGTGTGACACAGAGCGTTGGACTGGATGGGCCACTGGCCTGATTCAACATGGCTTCTCTTATGTTCTTACACGAGCAGAGGTCCATCAGAGGCTATTAGCCACAGCATATTGTTGGAACTCTCTGTCTGGGGCAGTGATACTCTGTATTCTTAGTGCTTGGGGGGGGGTACAGTGGGAGGGCTTCTAGTGTCCTGGGCCCACTGATGGACCTCCTGATGATGCCTGGTTTTTTTGGCCACTGTGTGACACAGAGCGTTGGACTGGATGGGCCATTGGCCCGATCCAACATGGCTTCTCTTACGTTCTTATGTAAAGCAGCAGAACAAAGTTTGAGTCCCATGGCACTTTTAAGACCAACCAAGTTTTATTCTGGGTGTAAGCTTTTGTGTTCAGGCACACAGACAGATGGGATCAGGCTGTCCCATACCATTCCACATCCCCAAGGTGGATTACAAAGCTGGAAAACTGTGCACATATACTTCATTCTATGCAATTATCATTATTATTATTTCGATGCCTTATTATCTGGGTTTTTTGTTGCTTCAGTGCTTTGTAGAAGGGGACGGGTCCCACACAGGGGTCATTTCATAGAAGAGGTGCCGGAGCTCATTAGCACAACTCATTTGCATCTGCCACACGCACCTGACATCATAGGAAGGTGCACTCAATTATATCAGCTCAGCATCTACCTTAAAATGTTTCTTGCATTATAATGGTCCTAATAAAGCCTTCCTCCCATCATACTTTTTCAATTACTTTCTCCTCTGTGGCCACAGTGGCATGAGGAAGTTTTCCATCTGTCTGCTTTAGTTGGTTTGGTTATTTCCCCATCTTTTTTGGGGGGAGGGGGGATATTAGAAAGCGTATCAAATCTTAGAGCTCAGCTAAATTCTCACAGGGGGGTTGAACAATGCAGAAGCAAGTATTTGGGAGGGGTGGGGCAAGTATTTGGGAGGGGTGGGGACTTTTCAGTCCGGGAGGTAAGAATGGGGAAGTAGGAATACAGGGGGTGGGGGGGTTTGAGCAGGAACGCAGTTCTGGCTGGCATTGTGTCAGGGGGTGTGGCCTAATATGCAAATGAGGCCCTGGTGGGCTTTCCCTACAAAAAGCCCTATGTGAGACAATGGTGCTATTGAGGGGTGTGGCCTAATATTCAAAGGAGTTCCTGCTGGTTTTTTTCTATAAAAAAAAGCCCCGTGAGAATGGAAGAGCACAATAAAATGGAGAGAACTCTGCTCCTGGGCTCTCCTGCCCAAAATGAGGCCTTGTCTCGCAGATATTCTGAAAGAAGGCAGAAGGGCAGCTTCCTCCACCATTCAAAGAGCTACTTGCTGAGCTGCAGCTTTTAAAAATTTGGTCCTGCTTTTCTGCCTATGATAGCAGCCCGAAGGTAAACAGGTGATGTTTTTTCAAGTGTGGAAAAAGCTTCCCCTGCTAAATTCATGCATGGGTCACCCTCCTGGAATAATAAAAAAAAAAACAACCCAAAAAACATAACAGCCAAAACTGGAGAAGACAGGGCAGCTTGTGTAGGGTAGAAGTAGCAAAACTGATTGGAGTGGGGAGAGAAAGTGATCTCTTAACCTTTTAAAAAACTAAGCCAGGGTTGTCAAACATGTAGGGGGGGGGGGCGTTTCCTATCAGGCCCACGAGCAAGTCTGCTTCCTTTTCCCTCTCTCTTGCTTCATTCTGTCCAGGGCTTTTTTGTAGCAGGAACTCCTTTGCATATTAGGCTACACCCCTGTTACGTAGCCGATCCTCCAAGAGTTTACAGAGCTCTGCTTACAGGGCCTACTTTAATCCTAGAATACTGGCTACATCAGGGGTGTGTGGTCTCATATACAAAGAAGTTCCTGCTACAAAAAAAGCCCTGATTCTGTCTCACAGCTTGCTTTGCCAGGATTCCTCAATTGCACAGAAACTACAGAGGAAAGTCTCTATTTTCCCCATTGGCTGAGGCTCCTCTCTTCGAGATGAAGTGAGGGGGGGGAGGGAGAACTTTGCTTTGATATTGACCATAACATTGCAAGAGTGCTAATCTTTTAATCATGTTTTAAGTTTTTAAAAATCTTTATAAAGGACACAGACAAACACAATTAAAGTTTATATCTCCACTACATGGCCCAGCCCTACAAAGTCTCATTTATGACAGACCCGGCCCTCGTAACAAATGAATTTGACGCCCCTGTTCTAAGCACGTGGCTAGTGGTTAGCGTCCAACACAGACTGGGTGAAGTGGATCCGCGCCAACCACCTCCTTAGCACTAATCAGCTGTTTAGCGGACTGATGAATTACGCTTGAGAAAGAAAAGCTGAAATATACGTGTGAAGGGTATTGCTTCTGGGTGGTCTTTTTAAAACTCTCCTCTTTCGCCCTTTTGCATCTGTCTAAAAGTGGGGCATCGTGGCAGGGAACGGTTTCTGCGCATGGCTTTCGCTTGAATTTCCGCAAAGCCCTTCATCGTGCCGGCCACCTCCTCACCACCCGCACCTCCCTTTCGACTGCACGGAGAACTTCCCTCATTTATTAGCCCATTTGTGAAATAATAAAAGCGAGCGCAAGATGGAACGAGCCCATTAAAACCGGGCTGCGAAAGAACAGGCTGGGAGCAGCCGAGCGAGGTGAAGCACTGCTGAGAAAGTGGGCTAATGAGCTTGGGGCAAGTTGGTGGCGGAGGCCCAGGCCAAGGAAATACTCCCGGTGGGAACTGTGATGTGGGAGCAGTGCCTTCGGAGGGTGCTCTTTCCTCACATTAAGAAGACGACTTGCTTGGGATAACTTTCCGAGAGCCAGTTTGGTGTAGTGGTTAAGTGTGTGGACTCTTATCTGGGAGAACCGGGTTTGATTCCCCACTCCTCCACCTGCACCTGCTGGAATGGCCTTGGGTCAGCCAGAGCTCTCGCAGGAGTTGTCCTTGAAAGGGCAGCTTCTGGGAGAGCTCTCTCAGCCCCACCTACTTCATAGGATGTGTGTGTGTGTGTGGGGGGAGGTAGAGGAAATTTTGACCGCTCTGAGATTCAGAGTATAGGGCGGGATATAAATCCAATATCTTCTTCTTCTTCTTCTTCTTCTTCTTCTTCTTCTTCTTCTTCTTCTTCTTCTTCTTCTTCTTCTTCTTCTTCTTCTTCTTCTTCTTCCTTCCTGTATTATTCACTCGCTGCTTAATGACTGCTGAACAGAAGAAGAAGATATTGGATTTATATCCCGCCCTCCACTCCGAGTCTCAGAGTAGCTCACAATCTCCTTTACCTTCCTTCCCCACAACAGACACCCTGTGAGGTGGGTGGGGCTGAGAGGGATCTCACAGCAGCTGCTCTTTCAAGGACAACCTCTGCCAGAGCTCTGGCTGACCCAAGGCCATTCCAGCAGGTGCGAGTGGAGGAGTGGGGAATCAAATCCGGTTCTCCCAGATAAGAGTCTGCACACTTAAGAAGAAGACTGCAGATTTATACCCCGCCCTTCGCTCTGAATCAGAGTCTCAGAGCAGCTCACAATCTCCTTTCCCTTCCTCCCCCACAACAGACACCCTGTGAGGTGGGTGGGGCTGGAGAGGGCTCTCACAGCAGCTGCCCTTTCAAGGACAACCTCTGCCAGAGCTATGGCTGACCCAAGGCCATGCTAGCAGGTACAAGTGGAGGAGTGGGAAATCAAACCTGGTTCTCCCAGATAAGAATCCGTACACTTAACCACTACACCAAACTGGCTCTCCACCACTATACCAAACAGATAGAGTGCCATACTAGGGAGCTGCACCTGTCGAACCTCCATCTGGTGTGTTGCTGCTAAGGACATAGGAAGCCTACATATCAAAACCAGGCAACAGACCCCACACCCCGCCACGCTGTATCTCCTGCCTCATCAAAGCTCTCTTTCTTTGCCTCAAACACTCATTCGGGGGGGGGGGGGGGTATAATACATCACAGCGG
Organism: Heteronotia binoei; assembly: GCF_032191835.1. Lineage (NCBI taxonomy): Eukaryota > Metazoa > Chordata > Lepidosauria > Squamata > Gekkonidae > Heteronotia > Heteronotia binoei. Next base: position 39,575,908 of record NC_083240.1, read on the forward strand.
CAGTAATTGGACCAATATTATCAAATAATTACGATACTGTGCATGATTTCCCTCCTAATGGCTTTAACAGCTTGCAGAAATTCAGTAGGTGCCACTTTCTCTGTTATTGTCAAGAAAACTACCCTGTTGATTTTTTTTTAAATGTTCACAATGTACTGGAGTTCTGTGGGGGGAGGGACTCCTGGTTGCCAGAGACAGGGCTTTTTTTTGTAGCAGGAACTCCTTTGCATATTAGGCCACACACACCCTGATGTAACCAATCCTCCAAGAGCTTACAATAGGCTCTGTAAGAAGAGCCCTGTAAGCTCTTGGGAGGAGTGGCTACATCAGAGGAAGTGGCCTAATATGCAAAGGAGTTCCTGCTACAAAAAAAAGGCCCTGGCCGGAGCAATAATGAATGTTAAATTCTGCTAGGGACTAGAATGGCCACCTGTGTTTCTTGTATGTCTCTTCTACTTTTAACATACGTGTTCGTAATGCGAGCAAGGCCTTCTTCTTTGGTCGCCTGTGCTACGCAAACAATGTCTCTTCTTGGTTTCCATTCCATTCTGTGCTCATTCACTCTCTGTTTGTGTTTTTTCTTTCCCCCTCCCTCCTGTTTTTTCTATTTTGCTCTCCATTCATTTCATTGTCTTGATCCGGGGGAACAGGTGCCAAAACTTAACCTCCGAAAGGTAAGGTCCAGTCGAGTTGCAAAGTATCGCTGCTTGTCGCACTTAGATCTAGAGACGTAGACTGAGCTGCTCTAGATCTGTGGCTTGAAACACAACCTGCCTGCAAGAGGAGATGACTTTGGGCTGACTGTTTGGCTGACATGGTTTTCCGGGAGCTGGGGTCCTAACCATGGCGATCACTTCAGGAATGGGGAGATGAGGCTGTAGGCCAGGGGGCGCCAAACTGTGGCTTGGGAGTCACATGTGGCTCTTTGACACATATTTTGTGGCTCTTGATGCCCCCACTGCCCTGTCTGCCTGCTTGGAGAAGGCATTTCTCTCTTTAAATCACTTCTCCAAACCAAGCCAGCCAGTGCCTTGGAGAATGCATTTAAAGTTGCTTTCTTTCTATCTCTCCCTCCCTCCACCCATCTATTTGGCTTCCTTCCTTGCAGCTCTCAAACATCTGACATTTATGTCTTGTGGCTCTCAAACATCTGATGTTTATTTTGTGTGGCTCTTATGTCAAGCAAGTTTGGCCACCCCTGCTGTAGGCCGGCTGTTTGACTGATGTGGTTTTCCATGAGCTGAACTTCTAACCAGGGCTTTTGTTTTTGTAGCAGGAACTCCTTTGCATATTAGACCCCACCCCCTGATGTAGCCAATCCTCCTGGAGCTTACAGGGCTCTTCTTACAGGGCCTACTATAAGCTCTTGGAGGATTGGCTACATCAGGGGGTGTGGTCTAATATGCAAACGAGTTCCTGCTATAAAAAAGCCATGCTTCTAACCATCGTACTCAGCTCAGGAGTTTGGGCGTCTTCAGGCATCAGGCCCACCTCTTCCTTGGCTGCCTCCCCCTCTTTCTTGTTGTCTTCCCTGCTCACCTGCTGTTCACCCGTTTTAGAGCAAATGGCCGCAAGGCGCAAGAGCAGCAGCTTCTGCCTTTAGATCGGGGGGAAGTAGGACTTAAGCTGGGCTCAGTCTCCCACAGCAGCCCCAAAGGGAGACCAATGGTAGCTACGCTTGTTGCTCCTCCTCCTCACCGCTGCTGCTCACTCACCTCCTCTGGCCCTGAGGGAGAGGTTGTTTCCTGACTGATGGGTTGAGTCACATATTGTCCACCTGGCTGGCAATGGGGCAACCTTGAGGGGTTTTGGTCAGGTACGTGCCTGGAATTCTTGCTGGGAACTCAATTCCCAGCTGTGTGGGCACCGGTGTTCCCTCTAAGCTGAGTTAGTGTGAGCTAGGTCACAGTTTTTCAGCCTCCCCACATTTTTTGTCTTAGCTCAGGAAAAATGGCCCCAGAGCAAACGGATTTATGCAGTAGCTCACACCTTTAATGCCAGTAGCTCATGACGTAGAATTTTTTTCTCACAAGACTCCACAGCCTAGAGGGAGCATTGGTGGGCGCCCAGTTTGGATCAGGACGGCCAGGAAAAGGAGCTTAAGTCTTTCTCTGGCACCATTTTCCCAACCTGAGAGGCCATGGGGAACTGCTCTTTGCCTTATTGGGGACATTTACATGTAACTGTTAATACGTGGAGCTTTTTTTCTGGGGGAACATGGCGGAACAGAGTTCTGGCACCTCTTGGTGAAGACAAAATTCTCAAAAAATGTTTAAAAGTTCATGAGGAGAACCTGTGTGTTTCTCCATCATTTCCCCCTTGAGAGTTCCTGCCGGGGCTTTTGGTTTTTTGTAGCAGGAACTCCTTTGCATATTAGGCCACACCCCTGTGATGTAGCCAATCCTCCAAGACCTTAGAGGGCTCTTAGTACAGGGCCTACTGTAAGCTCCAGGAGGATTGGCTACATCGGGGGGGGGGGGGTGGCCTAATAAGCAAAGGAGTCCCTGCTACAAAAAAAGCCGTGGTTCTGGCACCTCTTTTTTTCCAGAAACAAAGCCCTACGTGTAAGTTTCACCAAGAAGGCAAATAACAACCAGCAGCAACGTTTCTGGTTTGCAGGGGTGGAATTCTAGCAGGAGCTCCTTTGCATATTAGGCCATACACCCCTGATGTAGCCAATCCTCCAAGAGCTTACAAAAAAGAGCCCTGTAAGCTCTTGGAGGATTGGCCATATCAGGGGTGTGTGGCCTAATATGCGAAGGAGCTCCTACTAGAATTCCACCCCTGCCAGTTCATAAACTTAATATGTATGTGTGTGCGTGTAAAGTCATAAGCTCTTCCCCGGATCCAAATCAAGGCTCTCACACACCATTCTACACATCCACCTTGTAGATCTTGTAACGTGTGAATCGGCCTGAATTTCAAAAGGTCGTCTTGTTTGATAAGAAGATGAAGAAGATATTGGATTTATATCCCGCCCTCCACTCCAAAGAGTCTCAGAGCGGCTCACAATCTCCTTTACCTTCCTCCCCCACAACAGACACCCTGTGAGGTAGATGAAGATATTGGATTTATATCCCGCCCTCCACTCCGAAGAGTCTCAGAGTGGCTCACAATCTCCTTTCCCTTCCTCCCCCACAACAGACACCCTGTGAGGTAGATGAAGATATTGGATTTATATCCCGCCCTCCACTCTGAAGAGTCTCAGAGTGGCTCACAATCTCCTTTCCCTTCCTCCCCCACAACAGACACCCTGTGAGGTAGATGAAGATATTGGATTTATATCCCGCCCTCCACTCTGAAGAGTCTCAGAGCGGCTCACAATCTCCTTTCCCTTCCCCCCACAACAGACACCCTGTGAGGTGGGTGGGGCTGGAGAGGGCTCTCACAGCTGCTGCCCTTTCAAGGACAACCTCTGCTTGAGCTATGGCTGACCCAAGGCCATTCCAGCAGGTGCAAGTGGAGGAGCGGGGAATCAAACCCGGTTCTCTCAGATAAGAGTCCGCACACTTAACCTCTACACCAAACTGGCTCCCTTGATGCAGCAGCCCCCTTTCAATTTGACTTTTCCCTTTTGAGAAGGAATCTAGGAACATATTTTTAGCCAGCTTCTCTTTTCCGATGTCAGTTCTCCCCCGTTAAAATTAGCACATTTTCCCCAGTGCTATTTTTGCATCTGTGGATTATAAATAGCGTTAAAATGGTGGTACATAAAACTGGCCTAAGAGAATCGCCATCGACAGCAACAGAGATAGGGTGGATCCGGCAGGCTGTCAGGAACGGCGCGTGACATCCCAAAGAAATAAACGCTTCTAGAGGGTTAATTCTTTGTACGAACTGGACTGAGCTTTCTCTAGTGTGGCATGTTTTCGCGGGGCTGCATGGCTTACTTGAGTGGCTGACATTTTGAAAGTCTTCAGTATTTCAGCACCATTCCGTGATGTTTTTATTCTTTGCCTTTTATATCTCGCCACCCCCTTTTAAGGAACTTTGCTTCCCGCTCTCTGTTGATTCCTCCTGGCTTCCCTCTGTTCATGTTAATCTGCTGATGATTATCACATCTGCTTTCTTGGCAGAGCCAGTTTGGTGTAGTGGTTAAGTGTGCGGACTCTTATCTGGGAGAACCGGGCTTGATTCCCCACTCCTCCACTTGCACCTGCTGGAATGGCCTTGGGTCAGCCATAGCTCTGGCAGAGGTTGTCCTTGAAAGGGCAGCTGCTGGGAGAGCCCTCTCCAGCCCCACCCACCTCACAGGGTGTCTGTTGTGGGGGAGGAAGGTAAAGGAGATTGTGAGCCGCTCTGAGACTCTTCGGAGTGGAGGGCGGGATATAAATCCAATATCTTCTTCATCTTCTTCTTCCTTCTGCAAAATCCTGCTCCGTAGACTGTAAGGCAGGGGTGTCGAACTCATTTGTTATGAGGGCTGGATCTGACATAAATGAGACCTTGTCAGGCTGGGCCATGTGTGTACCTATTTAAGATTAGATAATGGAGATATAAAACAGGGGTGGCCAACGGTAGCTCTCCAGATGTTTTTTGCCTACAACTCCCAATGGCTGGGGCTGGTGGGAGTTGTAGGCAAAAAACATCTGGAGAGCTACCGTTGGCCACCCCTGATATAAACTTTTTAAAGGACACAGACAAACGCAATTGAAGATTTTTTTAAAAAAATAAAACCTTAAAATAAAACAGGCTTAAAACATTAGCACTTGTTGGTCTTAAAGGTGCTTTCTTTGCGCTTCTCCCATGGGTTCCAGGGAGCTGGGCAAAGGAAGCTCTGGCTCTTTCCCTCCCTCCCCAGGGGACCAGGAGGAGAGGAGCTTCAGCCACTGGAGAAAATCGAGGCTTTGCGCTGTAGCTCCCGTGTGACTGAGCAAGCCTTGCAAAGCAAGTTGAGATGCAGAAGGAAGCAAGAGAGAGGGAGAAGGAAGCAGATGACAGCCAGTTGCCCGGGGGCCTGATAGGAGCCCTCCAGGAGCCTGATTCGACTCCCGGGCTGCGCGTTTGACACCTCTGCTATAAGGGATTGGAGGGTCTTTTAACAGCAGGGCTGAGAAATCAAGAGGAGGGCGAAATATTACCTGATGTCTTTTTGTACATTTTGTCCTGTTCACCTCGAAAGCAGAAGGCGAGAAGGTCCCACACACCCGCCTTTGCCTTCTCTCGCTCCAGCTGCTTTCCTGTTACTGAAAGCAGAGAAAAGCACCTGTGGAGAGGGAAGAAAGGAGCCCGGGGAGTTCAAAGCCAGCGGTCTGTTTCCAGCTGGATAATGTGAACAGCCCTCACCTGGTCTGCAGTCCTCAGCAACTGGAGTCCAGAAGTTTACTGGAGCCCAGGGCAGTGATCCCTCCAAGTCGAGTTAGCAGCAGCACTGCCACCCCAGGCAGAACCCCCCCTCCCCACCCCCCTTGTTCTCGCTTGGCTCGCCCCCTTGCCCAGACCTCTCCCCTGCTTCAGAGGGAGCTGGCTGGGCAACGGCTGCCTGCGTCCTTCTTCCTTTGCCCCAATTCAGGCTCAGCCAGCAAAGCGTGCCCAGCCAGCTAAGCCATTTCTCTCCCCGCCCCTTGCCCAGCCCTCTCCCTCTTTGGAGAGAGTATCCGAAGCGGCATGAGCAGGAACGGGGAGGGAAGTGGTGCAGGCTGGGATGGGGAAGGGTCAGTGCGAGTGGGGGCGGGGAGGGGGCCCCCAGGCGGCTGCCTACCTCGCCGACTCCCATATGCCAGCCCCGGCCAGCGGGAGACAGCTCACAGTTGCGCCTCGTTGTCTTCGCTCAGGAAAAACGGCCCGAGAGCAAATTAATGGATGCAGAAGCTCACTGCTTTCATGCATGTAGCTCACCGAGTAGAGTTTTTGCTCACGAGACTATGCAGCTTAGAGGGAGCATTGGTCCAGAGGCACACGGGCGTTCCCTTTTGCTCCCCAGAAGATTCCGTTTAGTTGGGGAAAAGCCAGCTTTTTGCAGAGAATAACCTTTGGGTCTTCTTCTGAAGGACACAAAGCTGTACGCTTGCCTCCTTTCGGTCGGAAGGGAACCACCTGGACTATGTTTTTCTAGCCATGGGAACAGCAGGGCAGCGCCGCGGTGTCTGTCTGCCATCCTTTCCGAAGCATTTGCCCAAATCAGCTATGGCGGGGTGCTGATTTGTTGGCAAGGGAGGGTAATCTGTCAACACAGGTGATTAACAAGGTTTCTGCCAGATGGGCAGCTGCCTTAGTCTGTCTGCAGCAGTAGAAAAGAGGAAGAGTCCAAGAGCAAAGATTTCAGGTTTTCACGGCTGGTAACATCATTAGGGTTTGTAGAATCTTTCGGGCTCAAGTGCCGTGTTCTACTGGAGAAAGTTTTCCTTCCAGACGTTTCGTTCTCAGCTGCGGAGAACATCCTCAGTGGCGTTGCAGCCGGAGCAGGCGCTCTGACCTTCTTGGCTGCTGTGCATTGAGTGGGGCCAGGATTCTACAAACCCTAATAGTCCAAGAGCACGTTGAAGACCAACGAAATTTGCGGCAGGGGAGGCGTTTCCGCGAGCGACCGCTCTCTTCAGATATAGCTAGAATGCGAGTCCTTCTGTCCTTATGTCATGGAGAGTGGACTGATTTCAGATGCTGAATGACAATCACGATCAGCAACCCAACTACTTCTGGTGATACCCAGCCCCAGAAATGTCCATTTGGCCTTGACGAGGGCCAAGGCCTTTTCGGCCCTGGCCCCTATCTGGTGGAATGAGCTCGCCTGGAGATCCGGGCCCTGCTTCAATTCCGCAGGGTGCGTAAAGCAGAGCTCTTTGGCCAGGCTTTCAACTGAGACAGTGGACGTCGCTTGTTACCAACCTCCCCTCTTCGTTCCATCCCAGTGCTATAAGACCTGCTGCACCTGGACAATAGGCCATATCTGTGAGGCAGAATTTGCCATTTTAGTATCTATTGTTACTCTGTAATTTTAGATTTTATATATTTCAAAATAGTTTTTTTTTTTTTACTGTTGATTGCTTTTATGGTTGCCAAGTCCAATTCAAGAAATATCTGGGGACTTTGGAGCTGGAGCCAGGAGACTTTGGGGTGGAGTCAGGAGACATTGGGGTGGAACCAGAAGCAAGGTTGTGACAAGTATAATGGAAATCCAAAGGGAGTTCTGACTCACATTTAAAGAGACTGCACACCTTTTAAATGCCTACCCTCCTTTGGAAATAATGAAAGATAGGGGCACCTTCTTTTGGGGCTCATAGAATTGGACCCCATGGTCCAATCTTTTTGAAACTTGGAGGGTGTTTTGAGGAAATGCACTGGATCCTGTGCTGCAAATTTGGTGCCTCTATCACAAAAAACAGCCCCCCAGAGTCCCAGATACCCACGGATCAATTCTCCATTATACCCTATGGGAATCAGTCTCCATAGGGAATAATGGAGTGCCCACCAGACCTTTCCTTCCCCCTCCCCCACTTTCTAATGACCCTGAAGCAGGGGGAGGGCCTCCAAACTGGGGGATCCCCTGCCCCCACCTGGGGATTGGCAACCTTAAGCCCGCCCTGAACCTGCTCTACGGGAAGGGCAGGCTAAAAAAAAAAAAATCTAATTAATTACGTAATTAAATAAATAAATAGTAGACCAATGACAATAGTGGGCATCCTCGGATTAGGTGTGATAGGCAGAGGGATAGTAAAAAGGTAAAGGTAGTCCCCTGCACAAGCACCAGTCGTTTCCGACTCTGGGGTGACGTTGCTCTCACAACGTTTTCATGGCAGATTTTTTACGGGGTGGTTTAACATTGCCTTCCCCAGTCATCTACGCTTCCCCCCCCCCCCCAGCAAGCTGGGTCCTCATTTTACCGACCTCGGGAGGATGGAAGGCTGAGTCAATCTTGATCCGGCTGCCTGAACCCAGCTTCCGCCAGGATTGAACTCAGGTCGTGAGCAGAGCTTAGGACCGCAGTACTGCAGCTTTACCGCTCTGTGCCACGGGGCTCTTCAGAGGGATATCAGAGAAATCAGCATTGGGAAGGAGACAGGAAACCTCGGTCTCAAATCCAGGTGGATGCATTGCCTTGGGTGTCTACAGTATTTCTACCCAGAGTTGGGGTGGGTGGAAGGATTAGCTGCTGTGACACATCTCTGCCAGTTGGCACGAAGGCCCGTGTGCAAGCTGAGAGAGTCGATCGCTCTGGCAACGCAAGGAGGAAACGCTGCCACATCCTTTCCGTGCCCAGAATGCAAGGTAGACTTTGACTGACTGACTGATTGATTGATTTAGAGCATGCGTATGTTGCCTTTCCACCCAGCTTTGGGTCCCCAAGGAAGCAAACAATCCAAACTGTTAAAGGAAAGGAAAGGTCCCCTGTGCAAGCACCAGTCATTGCCGGCTCTGGGGTGACGTTGCTTTCACAACATTTTCACAGCAGACTTTTTACGGGGTGGTTTGCCATTGCCTTCCCCAGTCCTCTCTGCTTTCCCCCCAGCAAGCTGGGGACTCCTTCGACCAACCTCGGAAGGCTGAGTCAACCTCGAGCTGGTTACCTGAAAACCCAGCTTCCGCAGGGGATCGAACTCAGGTTGTGAGAAGAGCTTAGGACTGCAGTACTGCAGCTTTACCACTCTGCGCCACGGGGCTCTTCAAAAACTGTTAAGCTTCTAAGAATACATACTATAAAGCCAATTAAAAGAACAAACCATGCACAATTACCACACATACACATTAGGGTTGATTTAATTTTTTAAAAACATTAATTCATTCCCTCTTCTCCGTCAGGAGGTCCGCTAGTGGGGCCAGGATATTTGAAGCCCTCCCACTGCTGCTCCCTCCAAGTACCAAGACTAGAGAACATCACTTGCCCAGATAGAGAGTGCCATCTATGCCCTCTGCTCCATATGTTGATCCGATCCCATCTTGAAGCCGTCTGTGTTTGTAGCCGCCGCCACCTCCTGTGGCAGTGAATTCCACATGTTAATCACCCTTTGGGTGAAGGACTTCTTTTTATCCGTTCGAACCTGACTGCTCAGCAATTTCATCGAGTGCCCACAAGTTCTCGTATCGTGAGAAAGGGAGAAAAGGACTTCTTTCTCTACCTGCCCTATCCCGTGCATCATCTTGTAAACCTCGATCATGTCACCCCTCTGTCGACGTTTCTCCAACCTAAAGAGCCCAAGAGCTTTAACATACACTTCAGTAACTCTCACTTTGTGAGGATGCCTAGCCAATAAGGTAGGGTTGCCAAGTCCAATTCAAGAAATATCTGGGGACTTTGGGGGTGGAGCCAGGAGACATTGGGGGTGGAGCCAGGAGCAGAGGTGTGACAAGCATAATTGAACTCCAAAAGGAGTTCTGGCCATCACATTGAAAGGGACCGCACACCTTTTTAAATGCCTTCCTTCCATAGGAAATAATGAAGGCTAGGGGCACCTTCTTTGGGGGCTCATAGAATTGGACCCCCTGGTCGAATCTTTTTGAAACTGGGTGGGTATTTTGGGGGGAAGCACTGGATGCTATACTGAAAATTTGGTACCTCTACCTAAAACAGCAGGCCCCCCCAGAGCCCCAGATACCCATGGATCAATTCTCCATTATTTTCAATGGGAATAAGTCTCCATAGGGAACAATAGAATTCCCAGCAGACATTTCCCTCCCCTCCCCCTGCTTTCTGATAACCCTGAAGTGGAGGGAGGGCCTCCAAACCAGGGGATCCCCTGCCCCCACCTGGGGATTAGGCAAACCGGAAACTGCAGCTGAAATAAACTGAAATAAACCACTGCGTTACCTATATATAGCAAATAATTGCTCCACAATTCTTCTTATATCCTATTCATATATTCTCACTTGTATGTCATAAACCAAAATTCTTACAAATGTCCACGAATACAGCACAACTCAAAATACAAATCAAGTACCAATTGTTATGTTGGTACCAAAGTCCACTGTCTGTATCCTTCAATGATAGATGTGTGCAGTATCAATAAATGTGCTACTTCTTGCTTGGGTAGCAGTCTGAAATCCAACAGGTCTGGCGACACGGGTCCAAGCTTCAGTCATAAATATGCTTTTGCCTTAGCACGGGGTAAACATAGATTGCTACTTGTTTAATGGAAGTTTATGTAAGAATTGATGTGTAATTTATAGCATATATGTTTATGTGGCAACATATATGTTTTGTGTTTTATGTTAAAGTTCCAGAACATAAGAAAAGCGGCCAGTAGAAGGGTGAATGAAACACGGACCGAACTTAGGGCACGTGTTGCCACACTTGTCAGATTTCGGACTGCTACCCAAGCGAGAAGTAGCACATTTATCGGTACTATCCACGTCTATCAACGGAAGCATACAGACAGTGGACTTTGGTTCCAATATAGCAATTGGAACTTGATTTGTATTTTGAGTTGTGCTGTATTCGTGGACATTTGTAAGAATTTTGGTTTATGATATACAAGTGAGAATATATGAATAGGATCTACGAAAAACTGTGGAACAATTATTTGCTATATGTAAGTAGGAAGGAAAGGAAAGGTCCCCTGTGCAAGCACCAGTTGTTTCCGACTCTGGGGTGACGTTGACACTGCTTTCACGTTTTCATGGCAGACTTTTTATGGGGTGGTTTGCCATTGCCTTCCCCAGTCATTTACCCTTTCCCCCCAGCAAGCTGGGTACTCATTTGACCGACCTTGGAAGGATGGAAGGCTGAGTCAACCTCAAGCCGGCTAGCTGAAAACCCAGCTTCCGCCGGGGATCGAACTCAGGTCGTGAGCAGGGCTTAAGGACTGCAGTACTGCAGCTTTAACCACGGGGCTCTTCATATATAAGTAACGCAGTGGTTTATTTCAGTTTTGACCCACCTGGGGATTGGCAACCCTACGATAAGGTGGCTGCTTCCTCTCTTCCCTGTTAGCGTGAAAACTGGCCCTTGAGTTGCCCTCAGAAGAATACTTGACCTCACTTGCCCCTGTGAGCTCCACACAGGACCAACAACATGAGAGAAGGCAGCATCTGTCCCCGCAGGATTGCTGCAGCAGCCTTGGGAGTGTTCATCCGCTCATCCCTCACTGATGCCAAAGCAGAATGACGCGGCAGTCTAAAGAAGCCCATCGTCTTTCCCTTTGATGGGCTTTAAAATCCTCCCGAGCCCAGTGCCTGAGAGAAGACGTCTGCCTTCTCCTTGCTTGTCATGGGATTCTGTCTTCATATCGTTGCCGTACAGGCTGAGAGATTTCGCACTTGGCTCTCGCCAGGATTCAGCGATGTGTGACCGTTAATGTTCAGATCGATACGAAAACACCTCGTTTGGATGTTGCAGCTCTGCGTTTCAGGGTTTCCCTCCCCCTGCCTCCTCCCTCGCGCCGTCTTGAAGCTAGGGGTGTTTGTCAGTACAGGGGGGAAGGGAAAAAGAAGAAGCCTCACCTAGTCTTGGTCATATTATGAAAAGACCAGAGTCACTGGAAAAGACTTAGAAAAGTCAAAGGTAGCAGGAAAAGAGGAAGACCCAGCAGGAGATGAGTTGCCGTGTTAGTTCATTTGTAGCAGTGAGCAGAGCCTCATGGTGCAGAGTGGCAGTCCAAGCTCTCTGCTCACAACCTGAGTTCGATCCCAGCGGAAGCTGGGTTCAAGTAGCCAGCTTGAGGTTGACTCAGCCTTCCATCCTTCCGAGGTCTGTAAAATAAGTACCCAGCTTGCTGGGGGGGAAGCGTAGATGACTGTGAAAGCAATGTCACCCCAGAGTCAGAAATATAACATTTTTTTTAAATAAATATTTTTATGTTTTATTGATTCTTGTAAAATTGACCATTACAACATATGATTGTTAGAATTACAAATAACCCTTCCCCCCCCCCAACCCTCCCCGTCTACTCGTAGGGCGTTTTCGCACTGACCTTAATCGGCAGCGACGTCCCTCTTCACCGCGCAGGATCTGCACGGATTTCGCACCAATTGCTGCGGAGCACCCGGAAGAGCCGCAAAGTCCTGCGGCTTTTGCGTCGCAAATGTAAACTGGTTTTTGGCGGTTTACATTTGCGACGCAAAAGCCGCGGGACTTTGCGGCTCTTCCGGGTGCTCCGCAGCAATTGGTGCGAAATCCGCGCAGATCCTGCGCGGTGAAGGGGGACGTCCTGCCGATTAAGGTCAGTGTGAAAACGCCCTTAGTCTTTCCCCTTCAGCCAAGGGCACAAAGTCTTGATCTTCCACTGAATGTCCTTCCTTGTTTCTCCCGAGATCCATTCTAAATAAGGGTTCCATCTGGTCTCGATTTCCTTGACTTTATCTTCCCACGTGGAATCCTTGTTAATTGTTGCCACGATGTCAGACTGTATGTAATCAAACAAATAGTTGTGCCAGATTTCTATTGACCATTTACTTTTATCTTTCCACCCCAAAGCGATGACCGCCTTCCCCGCTAATATCATTGCCTTGACAAGGTTTTGAGTGGGTCTACTTAGTGCCGGACTTCCTATTGTACTTAACAACATCATGTTAAAGCCAATGGTTAATGGTAGATTGCAGACTTTTCTAATAAATTCAATAATTTTCCCCCAGAAGGGTTTAACCTCTTTACACTCCCACCACATATATGCAAACCAACCCTTAAATTGTTTGCAATGCCAGCACTTGGAACTCATTCCTGGGAATATATTGGCTATTTGTGCGGGTGTCTTGTACCATTTTGTGAAAAAATTATATTCCAGTTCTTTAAATTTGATTACTTTAATCCCTTCTAGTCCTTCCAAGATTTTCCCAGCCAACCTCTCTGTTAACTGACCTTCATGACTCCAAATCTTTTGTAAATATACTATTATTTTATCTTTATTTGAAATCATTTTTCTGTATAGTAACCCCACTAGACCCTTCCTTTGTTTGGCCATTACTTTATATATCTCTTCCATTGGAGCGTTTAACCAAAGCTCTCCCTTTTCACTGATCTTCTTAACTGTCTTATGTAAGCCTGCTATGTTTAACCAGTATTGATTACCTAAATCTTCTGTAATTTCCTGTAAAGGTTTTAGTTTACCACCCCTAAACATATCGCCCACTCTATAATAGCCTTTGTTTTTAAGCCTTTTCCACCATTTTATAGCATGCGCCTCCTTAACAATAGCTTCTAGGGGGGGTCCATCTTGAAACCTTTCCTAGCCACTGTGGGTGTCAGAAATATAACATAAGAACATAAGAGAAGCCATGTTAGATCAGGCCAATGGCCCATCCAGTCCAACACTCTGTGTCACACAGTGGCCAAAAAAACCAAACACTGTGGCTAATAGCCACTGAAAAGACTGGTGCTTGCACAGGGGACCTTTTCCTTAAAGAGCCCCGTGGCTCAGAGTGGTAAAGCTGCAGTACTGCAGTCCTAAGCTCTGCTCATGACCTGAGTTCAATCCTGGCAGAAGCTGGGTTCAGGTAGCCAGCTCCAGGTTGACTCAGCCTTCCATCCTTCCAAGGTCGGTGAAATGAGTACCCAGTTTGGTGGGGGGGGGGAGTGTAATGACTGGGGAAGGCAATGGCAAACCACCCCGTAAAAAGTCTGCCGTGAAAACATTGTGAAAGCAACGTCACCCCAGAGTCTTGCGCAGGGAACTACCTTTGCCATTTTTTTAGCAGTAGAAAACAGCAAAAGGCCAGGAGCACCCGAAAGACCAAGAAAATTCATGGCAGGAGAGGAGGTTTTACGAGCCACCGCTCAAGCGCTCCTGCCTGCCACAAGTTTTGTCGATCTTTGAGGTGCTCCGGGATGCCTGCTCTTTTCTGCTGCACCGTGAGATGGATGGACTCAATCAAGGAAGCCGCAGCCCCTCAGTCTGCAAGATCTGAGCCAGGCTGTTAAGGGTAGGACGTTGTGGAGGTTGTTAATTCGTAGGGCAACCTAGGTCAGAAGCGACTTGACAGCACTTCACGTACATGCGCACACTCTTGAAGGGAAGCACACCTAGCTTCCCTCTTTGAGCTGCAATCCATCAGGGAGGAAGAGGTGGGATTGGAAAAGCCTGTTAAATCCAGGCTCTAGATTCCTTTCCCCGATCTACTAAGCCAGGGGTGTCAAACAGCCCCACGGAGGGCTCCTATCAGGCCCCCGAGCAACTGGCTCTTGTCTGCTTCCTTCTCTCTCTCGCTTGCTTCCTTCTGCATCTCAGCTTGCTCTGGAAGACTTGCTCAATCGCACAGGAGCTACAGAGCAAACCCTCTGTTTTTGCCATTAACTCCCCCTCTGCAATGCAGTCATTATTTTAACAAAAGGGACTTGGAAGTGGCATTTTGAGTCCAAACAATTACAAATACAGAAAATGTTTCAACCGGGCTTACCCAGAAGGGTTCAAGCTCCAATAAACCACAAACCATGGGGAATTATTTCTTGTGAGCCAATAGATGGGCTTCAGCAGTAGGCATGGGACCCCCTGCTGTTGAACGTGGGTGGTAGATTATTAAATCAGAGCTCTGGGCAGGGTGACCTACTTCTGGAGGGCTTTCTCCTACCTGGAGAGGGGCTCCGGCAGATGGTTGTCAACTCCCTTGACCGCCTGGTCCTCCTGAGTGAGAAATGAGCATCTGTCGTCTAGTGAGCCCCCTGATGAGACAGTGAAATTTGTGCCTTGGACTGGTTTGCTCACATTCTCAGGCAACAGAGCAGCAACTAAGGTCCAACCGGAGTCCCTGGTAGGAGCTGAACTCGGGGTGACCAACCAGGGAAGAGAAATGGGGGGTGTAATGGATAGCTCAGTGAGCAGGCTGAGCAGTCAGGTTAGAAGGGATAATAGGAAGCCCTTCTTCACCCAAAGGGTGATTAACACGTGGAATTCACTGCCACAGGAGGTGGCGGCAGCTGAAAGCATAGCCAGCTTCAAAAGGGGATTGGATAAACATGTGGAGCAGAGGTCCATCAGTGGCTATTAGCCACAGCGTATTGAAATTCTCTGTCTGGAGCAGTGATGCTCTGTATTCTTGGTGCTGGGGGGGGCCCCACTGATGGACCTCCTGATGGCACCTGGGGTTTTTTTTGCCACTGTGTGATGCAGAGTGTTGGACTGGATGGGCCATTGGCCTGATCCAACATGGCTTTTCTTATGTTCTTACTAGGGTTGCCAATCCCCAGGTGGGGGCAGGGGATCCCCCGGTTTGGAAGCCCTCTCCCCACTTCAGGGTCATCAGAAAGCGTGGGGGGGAGGAAATGTCTGCTGGGCACTCCATTATTCCCTATGGGGACCGATTCCCATAGGGTATCATGGAGAATTGATCCGTGGGTATCTGGGGCTCTGGGGAGGCTGGTTTTTTTATATAGTGGCACCAAATTTTCAGCATTGCATTTGGTTCCTCTCCCCAAAATATCTTCCAAGTTCCAAAAAGATTGGAGCAGGAGGTCCAATTTTATGAGCCCAAAAAGAAGGTGCCCCTATCCTTCATTACTCCCAAAGGAGGGAAGGCATTTAAAAGGTGGGTGGTCCCTTTCAATGCGATGGCCAGAACTCCCTTTGGAGTTCATTTAGGCTTGTCACAACCTTGCTCCTGGCTCCACCCCTAATGTCTCCTGGCTCCACCTCCAAAGTCTTCTGACTCCACCCCCAAAACCTCCCGGCTCCATCCCCAAAGTCTCCTGGCTCCACCCCCAACGTCCCAAGATATTTCTTGAATTGGACTTGATAACCCTACAGTAGCAGTAAGAAAGACCAATTCCATGCTAAGGTTGACTAAGGAAAGAGGTGATAGAGCTTATAAACTTATGCACGGGGAGAGAGAATTTTATCTCTTAATTCTCAGACTTGGGGTTACCTGGTTAAATTGGTGGGTAGTAGGGTCCAGATGCCCTGAACTGAACGGGTGAGGCTAGCCTGATCTCATCAGATGTTGGAAACTAAGCAGGGTCGGCTGCGGTTAGTATTCGGATGGGGGACAACCAAGGAAGTCCAAGGTCACTACACAGAAGGAGGCAATGGCAAACTACCTCTGAACGTCTGTTGCCATATGTCAGCTGTGACTTCATGGCACTTTTTCGCGGCAGACTTTTTACGGGGTGGTTTGCATTGCCTTCCCCAGTCCTCTACACTTTCTCCCCAGCAAGCTGGGTCCTCCTTTTACCGACCTCAGAAGGATGGAAGGCTGAGTCAACCTTGAGTCAGCTACCTGAACCCAGCTTCTGCTGGGATCAAACTCAGGTTGTGAGTAGAGGGCTCCGACTGCAGTACTGCAGCTTTACCATTTTGCACCACAGGGCTTTTAAACATATAATTTGCTGTTGTTCCGTCGCACAGTCAAGTCCAACTCTTTGCGACCCCATGGACAAAGTCACGCCACACCCTCCTGTCTTCCACCATCCTCCAAAGTCTGCTCAAATTCGTGTTTGTTACATCAGTAACGCTGTCCAGCCATCTCATCTTTTGCCATCCCCTTCTTCTTTTGCTTTCTGTCTTTCCCAGCATCAGGGTCTTCTCCAGTGAGGGCTCATTTCTCATTTGGTGGCCAAAGTATATGAGCTTCAGCTTCAGCATCTGACCTTCCAGGGAACAGTGAGGGTTGATTTCCCTTAAGACTGACTGATGTGATCTTCTTGCAGTCCAAGGGACTCTCAAGATTCTTCTCCAGCACCACATAGATCCTAGTAAACACACATTTGTGCAGGATGATAGATTTATGTAGGTCTATATCAACGGCCATGTAAAGGGCTGCATAACCCTTGAGAACTGAAAAGAACCTCCATATTCAGAGGCAGTGAGACAAAAAGAAAAAAAAATGAAGGCTATTTATGGCTGGCCAATGCTGGAAAAAAACAGGCTGGTCTTGATGGATTTCGGTCTAATCCGGCTGGATTCTTTTTATAGCCCTCTTGGGTTCTGTGGCAAAGGGGTGGGGCTGGGATGTCCGCAGTGGCTCCAACTCGGTGTTGCCACAAGAACGTTCCGCTGACAGTGCATTCCAAGAAAAAGAGGGAGGAGGAGACAAAATTTATCCTTCTGCCAGAAAAGCAGCCGTGCCATTTGCGTATTGATTCTGCTGAAATAGAATTACATTCTGAGGAAGCCGCTAAGAGCTTTTAAAAACAGGAACACTGAATGGCAGAACCTGGGAAGCGGCCCGGGGGGGTGCTTCTGGGTGGCTGTTGGGGCAAAGCGGAGGCACCTGCCAGATGGGGTCAAACAATGCCGGGACCAGGGAGGTTAACAATCGGGAAATGACAGAAAAGATACTCTCCTTGTTACAAAACAATATCAAAATATAATTGCATTACTTTCCATTCACAACATAGTATTACAATGTAAATTTCTGTAACAAATTTCAGTGACAAATACCATCCAAAACACACAACTTCAGTACTGTCCATAAGATGATATCAGGGTCTTTCCAAACAATACAGTCTGATGATGCAAAACCGCTCCGTTTCGGATCCTTATGATCCTTCCTCTGGGACCGTCTGATTCATTTTGAATGCACTAGTCCGATGGTGCCAATGACTGGTATCTATATATCAATTTGGCCTGTATAGATACCAGCCATTGGAACCTAGGGGTCTGAACCAAGATTTTGGGCATTTTCGCACTGACCTTAATCGGCAGCGATGTCCCTCTTCACCGTGCAGGATCTGCGCAGATTTCGCACCAATTGCTGCAGAGCACCCAGAAGAGCCGCAAAGTCCCGTGGCTTTTGCGCGCAAATGTAAACCGCCAAAAACCAGATTACATTTGCGCTGCAAACGCCGCGGGACTTTGCGGCTCTTCCGGGTGCTCCGCAGCAATTGGTGCGAAATCCGCGCAGATCCTGCGCGGTGAAGAGGGATGTCGCTGCTGATTAAGGTCAGTGCGAAAACGCCCTTTGACTTGTCTTGTTTTTTATAATTTCTATATTATATAGACAGCTGGGAATCATGTATTATTAGGATTGTATTTTTAAACCAATAAATTGAATAACAATGATTTTATTGTATAAATGTTAATGAAATGAATTATAACTGTATTGTAATACATTTATTAAGAAATAGGTCATGTGTCTTTAAATTGCAGTCAGCACAGTGAAGCAGGTGTTACTAGGCTTATTTATCCGGGGCCTGTGAAAGGGAAACCGAACGCAATGAAATGCTGAAAGATGGAGAAAGAACAGTAGCGTTCTAGTAATGAAATAAATTAGAAGAAGAAAAAGATATTGGCTTTATATCCCGCCCTCCACTCCGAAGAGTCTCAGAGCGGCTCACAATCTCCTTTACCTTCCTCCCCCACAACAGACCCCCTGTGAGGTAGATGAAGATATTGGATTTATATCCCGCCCTCCACTCCAAAGAGTCTCAGAGCGGCTCACAATCTCCTTTACCTTCCTCCCCCACAACAGGCACCCTGTGAGGTAGATGAAGATATTGGATTTATATCCCGCCCTCCACTCCGAAGAGTCTCAGAGCGGCTCACAATCTCCTTTACCTTCCTCCCCCACAACAGACACTCTGTGAGGTAGATGAAGATATTGGATTTATATCCCGCCCTCCATTCCGAAGAGTCTCAGAGCGGCTCGCAATCTCCTTTACCTTCCTCCCCCACAACAGACACCCTGTGAGGTAGATGAAGATATTGGATTTATATCCCGCCCTCCACTCCGAAGAGTCTCAGAGCGGCTCACAATCTCCTTTACCTTCCTCCCCCACAACAGACACCCTGTGAGGTAGATGAAGATATTGGATTTGTATCCCGCCCTCCCCTCCAAAGAGTCTCAGAGCGGCTCACAATCTCCTTTACCTTCCTCCCCCACAACAGACACCCTGTGAGGTGGGTGGGGCTGGAGAGGGCTCTCACAGCAGCTGCCCTTTCAAGGACAACCTCTGCCAGGGCTATGGCTGACCCAAGGCCATTCCAGCAGGTGCAAGTGGAGGAGTGGGGAATCAAACCCGGTTCTCCCAGATAAGAGTCCGCACACTTAACCACTACACCAAACTGGCTCTCCTAAATTAGAGGAAGCCTGGGTAAGTTTGCAATTTTTAAAAAATCAAACTTGTTAAGAGTAAAACCCTGAGAAAGGTTTAGAGAGGCTCAGTCTGTGCTTTGCAATTGCAAGGTAACATTTGTTCACAGAAAACAGTGTCTAGTAAAGAAATAAGGCACCATCAGGCTACTGCATTCAAAATTAATAAGACGGTCCCAGAGGAAGGATCATAAGGATCCGAAATGAGAACGGAGCGGTTTTGCATCGTCAGACTGTATTGTTTGGAAAGAACCTGATATCGTCTTATGGACAGTAGTGAAGCTGTGTGCTTTGGATGGTGTTTGTCACTGAATTTGTTACTGAAATTTACATCCTAATACTATGTTGTGAATGGAAAGTATTGTAATTATATTTTGATATTGTTTTGTAACACGGAGAGTATCTTTTCTGTCATTACCTGCCAGATGGGAGCAGGACATTTGATGGTGGCGGAGAAGTGGGGGGGGGGGAGTCCAAAGGTTGTTTCCAGTTTTTGGAAACGAGGTTCTGGTTCCAGATGGAGAACAGCAGCAGCCGTCTTCCTGCAGCCAAAACTGACCGTTGGAGAGCAGTGCAATGTGCTGGCGTTAAATTAATGTGCAGTTTCAGGATGGAGAAAAGCAAGCGTGTCTCCAAAGAGCAAATGGAGAAAAGCCACATCCCAGCTTTTTGGCCAGACGCAAAGAGTGCTCATGACCGGAGTTGCCAGAGATTTTTTTAAAAACTTGTTTATCGGGCATGCATAGGGCTGCCAGATCTGTGTTGGAAAATATCTGGAGACTTTGGGGGAAGATCTGAGAGAGGGCTGGGTTTGGGGAGGGAAGGGAAGGGGCCTTGGTAGGGTAAAATGTCAGAGTTGGGAGGGGGGGGTTGTAGCAGGAACTCCTTTTCACCCCGGATGTAGCCAATCCTCCTGAAGCTTACAGTAGGCCCTGTACTAAGAGCCCTGTAAGTTCTTGGAGGATTGGCTGCATCAGTGGGGTGTGGCCTAATATGCAAATTAGCTCCTGCTGCAAAAAAAGCCCTGCCTAGAGTCCATCCTTCAAGGCTGCCATTTCCTCCAAGGGAGCTGATTTCTAAGCCAGCTGGTGATCAGTTATAAAAGCGGGAGATCTCCAGGTCCCACCTGGAGGCTGGCAACCCTAGGCACGCAGGGGCTGGATTTGGATTTGACTGTAGCATGAAGGGTGAAATATTGAATCTTCTTTGGTTCCAATCCAGTTTAAATTTTGGGAAGCGGCCTCGTGGATAGATTATTTTAAGAAAAACGTATGAACTATTTCAAGTGAGTATTCTGCACTACAAAATCAGGCTCAAAACCCTGACCACCAAGCTTCTAGCTTTTTGTCGTCAGCCCTTTAAGCCATAGCGGAATTATAGAGGTTTTCTTTTCAGATTTCAGTGGAAACTCTGCCTCGTTTTTATTATTCATCAGCTGCTCCATAATCAAGGTACATTTCCGCCATGTGCATTTGGCAATAACCTTGCGACAATAGGAACGTGTTTGCACATAAGCAATTATCCAAAATGCCAGAGCTCTGTAATTTGGTACCTCTAGAAAGCACAGAGTTACTTAAGCCTAGAATTAATTGTGAGTTGGAACAAACCTAGAATTAGCTGCCAGAACAGCAGCAAGGGTGTGATTAATTATCGAGGTCGTTATTGGATTCCACCCAGCTAGGCAACGTTCAGAACAGCGATTCTCGGCTGTGGGATCTTCTCTTGTCTACCTGATGTATTTTGGAAGACGGATGCCCCCAAGTGGCTCTCTACCCTTTACCCGGGGGTGGAATTCTAGTAGCAGCTCCTTTGCATATTAGGCCACACACACCCTGATGTAGCCAATTCTCCAAGAGCTTACAAGGCTCATTTTTTGGAGGATTGGCTATATCAGGGAGGTGTGGCTTAATATGCAAATAAGCTCCTGTTAGAATTCCGCCCATGCCTTTACTCTTCCTGTAAGGACCTCGAGATGACACATATGGCATTCCCTCCCCTAGTTTGGATTGGATTCTATGATCCTTGACCACAACAACTGCAGATCTTTCCCTTGTGCAACCTGCTCCCAGCAACTGACTTCTGGAACTGTAGGACCTGTATAGACTAATACCTCTGTGAGTTGTGGGGCTGTACTTAGAAGGGGGCAAAAATGATCTTTCCCTCTCTCTTTAGGGTTGCCAATCCCCAGGTTGGGGAGGGACGGTAGCTCAGTGGTAGAGCATCTGCTTGGGAAGCAGAAGGTCCCAGGTTCAATCCCCGGCATCTCCAAAAAAGGATCCAGGCAAATGGGTGTGAAAAACCTCAGCTTGAGACCTTCGAGAGCCGCTGCCAGTCTGAGAAGACAATACTGACTTTGATGGACCCAGGGTCTGATTCAGTAGACGGCAGCTTCATATGTTCATATTTTCAGCTGGGGGCAGATGATCTCCTGGTTTGGAGGCCCTCCCCTCGCTTCAGGGTCATCAGAAAGTGGTGGGGGAAAATGTCTGCTGAGCGCTCCATTATTCCCTATGAAGACCGATTCCCATAGGGTATAATGTAGAATTGATCTGTGGGTATCTGGGGCTCAGGTGGGGGGGCTATTTTTGAAGTAGAAGCACTGAATTTTCAGCATAGCATCCTGTGCCACTCTTCAAAAAAAACCCCGCAAGTTCCCAAAAAATTGGATCGGGAGGGGTCCAATTTCATAAGCCCCCGAAGAAGGTGCGCCCCTATCCTTCATTATTTCCAATGGAGGGAAGGCATTTAAAAGGTGTGCAGTCCCTTTCAATGTGATGGCCAGAACTTCCTTTGGAGTTCAGTTGTGCTTGCCACCACCTTGCTCCTGGCTCCACCCCCGAAGTCCCCAGATATTTCTTGAATTGGACTGGGCAACCCTATCTCTCTTCTATCAGTGCAGTTCTGCTGTTGAAAGGGAGAGATTCTCTGGCTCAAGGTCCCTTGGTGAGCTTCATGGCTCAGTGGAGATTAGCCTTCCACCTGGAATCCGCTTGCCTCCCTTCCCACCCCTCCCCTCCCCTGTCTTCCCTCCCAGGTGCCTGTGCATTCTTTCCCTGCCTACTCATGAGCCCTCCCTCCACCTGCGGTCAGTCACTGCTTCCCAGACCATCTGCCCTTCCCGGGCAGTGCTGGTAGCACTTGCAGCTGCATTGCAGGTAGAGCTTGTTGTGGGTCAGTCAGGGCCAGTACAGGAGTGTTCACAAACGAGGGAGCGGGGACTGGTTGTAGTGGGCCCCTCCAGAAACTCTGGGCCTCAGCAACTGCCCCACCTGAGTGAATGCTGGTGCCATTCTTTGTACTATACTGGTTCTCTCTAACAACTTTACTGCCCCTTCTTCCTGGAATTTCTTCACCACACATGGGGGCTTTTCTTTCTCTTGCTTATCTCCGCCTTTCCCAGAACCCTTTGCCCTCAGCTTTAAGTACACATATAACTCTAGTTATAGCTGTGAGGCCTTTTCCGCACCTCAGTGTTGCCTGTGTTTCCCTGGTGAGTTGAATCTCCAGTGGATGTTCCAACCCTCCAGCACCCCTTCCTCAAAAGGGCATTCATTTCTGGGAATTTTTTCTTGAATTCAAATGATCCAACCCTCTTTTGAAAAGGAAGTTGTGCAGCTGTGTCGTCATGTACTTCATCAGCAATGGGACTGTCTGTCTTTGCACGCAGACAGTAACATTATAACATCATAACATTATAACATCATAACAGTAACATTATAACATCATAACATTGTAAAAAAGACTGGGTATATCTTTGGAGTTTCCAGGGCAGTTAGTACAGGCTGTTAGTACTGTAAACTCCAGGAGGATTGGCTACAGCAGGGGTGTGTGGCCTAATATGCAAAGGAGCTCCTGCTACAAAAAAAAGCCCTCTTGTCATATATATTATGGGTTCCCATGGCTTTGCAGGGAGATTGTTTAAGCATGTACAGAGGCTCCACGAGAGAGGCACTGCATCCCTTTTCTCTGACCTCGAAGACCAGACACTTATCAGGACTGAGGGAGAAACAGTTCTAACTTTTGTTTTCAGTGGAAAGATACCTAGCAGCTGGGGGTTGTGGGGGTGGTGGCAGGTTATGGGAATATGTTTCAGATGCTTTTGCCGCTTCTTCTTATGCTCCTACAGGGCTTTTTTTGAGCAGGAACACAGTTCCGGCTGGCTTGGCATCAAGGGGTGTGGCCTAATATGAAAATGAGTCCCTGTTGGGCTTTTTCTACAAAAGAGCCCTATGCGAAACAATGGTGATGTCAGGGTGTGTGACTTAATATGTAAATGAGTTCCTGCTGGGCTTTTTCTACAAAGAAAGCCCTGTGCACCTAGAATTGCTTTCATGTATTAACGGCCATGCATAGCGTATAAGCACCTGACCCCGCCTTAGGTGGACAGTTCTAACAAGAATGTCTTTTGCTGTGAACATGTGCCTCCTTCAATAAACCCCTTAAGTGATTTGCATCAAAGAGGCCGAGTTGATGAAAACAGCACAGAAGCTGACATCCTGATGCACTTCGTCAGCAGCGGAACCTGTTCTTTTGCATGTGTAGTAATGTTACAACATCATAATATTAAAAAGGGAAAGAAAACACATTGGGAGCTATAGGGGAAGAGAAAGCAGGGGAGAATGAAGAAACGGCAAAAGTGTGTGAGGATCACGGTGGGTGAAAAAGTCTGAATCCAGTTCTCCCTCCTGGTTCTCAAGTCAGAAAGTGCATAGCTGTATTGGGAAGCGAGCGTTTTCCTCCCCTCTTCCTCCCCCGGATTCCTGAGCCTGCCCTGTGACATTAATGCATTTCATGTATTCCCCTTGGTACAATAACAGCTCGCTCTCAGGAAAAGCGACATAATCATTAGACAGACACGGGTGCTGCTGTGTAAACAGGAGTGGATAAATTGGTTTTGCCTGGAATAAATCAGGCAGAGACACCGCTGGCTCTGAATAGCAAAAAGGCCGTTTGGCCTGATAATGGCTGGAACTTCCCCTGCTAATCTGATCTTTTCTCTCTCTCTCCTTCTCAAGGGCCTGAAGCCCATGGACCATAATGGGCTGGCTGATCCCTACGTGAAATTGCACTTACTCCCAGGTGCCAGTAAGGTGAGTTCTTCTCACTTGCTTGTTTACACTGCTAAGCTAGAGCCAAGTTTTTCCTCCCCAGATCTTTCTCCTTATTGAAACATGACTGTTGCTACCAGTCTGGGCAAGGTGAAAATAGGCTGCTCCCAATAAGAAATAGGAAGAATTTCGCTCTGACCTGGATAGGTCAGGCAAGCCTGATCTCAGGAGCTAAGCAGGGCTGACTCTGGCAAGTACTGGGATGGGAGACCTTTGGGGTAGGGTTGCCAAGTCCAAGTCAAGAAACATCTGGGGACTTTGGGGGTGGAGCTAGGAGCCAGCTACCTGAAAACCCAGCTTCCACCGGGGACCGAACTTAGGTCGCGAGCAGAGCTTAGGACTGCAGTACTCTGCGTTTAACACTCGGGTTTAAATGGTATTGTTGGTTTCATTACCAGCTATTTTTCTATCAAATGACCACTGATTCTGGGTATGAGCTTTTGCATGTTCATCGTGCTTGGCTTCCGAGATCTGATGAGATTGGGCTAGCCTGGGCCATCCAGGTCAGGGGAAAAGATGAAGAGAGATGGCTTGCCTCTGGGCTTCCTTGGTGGTCTCCCATCCGAAGATTGTCCACGGCCAACTCTTGCATTTTAGGTCACACCCTCTGATGTAGCCAGTCCTCCAAGAGCTTACAGTAGGCCCTGTAAGAAGAGCCCTGTAAGCTCCTGCAGGATTGGCTACATCAGGGGTGTGTGGTCTAATATGCAAAGGAGCTCCTGCTACAAAAAAAAAAAAAGCCCTGATCTTTAGACTGCAGGTCAGGTCTTTTTTTGAGCAGGAAAGCACAGGAACGCAGTTCCGGCTTGGTGTCAGGGGGGTCTGGCCTAATATGCAAATAAGCTTCTGCTTTGCTTTTTCTGCATAAAAAGCTCTGACGCAGGTTGCTATTTTATGCAGGTTTCATGCCCTATTTTAAGAAGTGTTACAGCCCTTAAAAACACACACACACACAAGAACCAAAATTAATTGCTTTGTTTCTTTTTGACCTTGATTGCTAGTCTGTGGACAAGGCTGTCAGCCTCTCGTCTGGTGTCCTCCTAGTCCTCTTTGGCCTTCAACATGTGCTGCAAAAAAAACCCTGTTCTCTTGGCAGCGGAGGTTTAGTGTCTTTAAGACTCCTGATTGCAAGCAGTCCGAAGTCATAACAAGCCTTTTTTTTTGCAACAGGAACTCCTTTGCATATTAGGCCACACACCCCTGATGTAGCCAATCCTCCTGGAGCTTACAGTAGCCCCTGTACTAAGAGCCCTGGAAGCTCTTGGAGGATTGGCTACATCAGGGAAGTGTGGCCTAATATGCAAAGGAGATCTATTTCTGCATTCAGAAAAATCAGCTTTCTTATTGATCAGACAAAGATTGGTTTATATTGAATTCCAGGTTCTTGAAAGTCTTGCTAAAGGCAAATGTTCACCCTTGAGTTTGGGGTTTTTGCCTTCTGGCTATAGGGTTGAATATCTCACCTGCCTAAATGCCCCCTGGCAAAGCAGAGCATATTCGCTAGCTAGGTTCAATGTATATTAGGTTGTCAGTTAGTATATTAGTATATTAGGTTGTCAGTTTCTAAGACACGATTGAGGTTTCCTTCTGTGCTCAATTAACGCTGCTAACATGCTTTGTGGGGAGAACTTCCCCAAATTGTATTCTGGGATCTATTCATACCACATTCTCATCAAGTTCTAATTTGTGTTCTAGGGGTAGAAAAATGTTCCATGCATGCACACCTTGTGGTGCCATGTCCCCCCCGCCAGCCACCAGTGGGAGATGGGGAGGGTCAAGTTTGGGAACTCCTGGAGATTTGGGGATGGGACCTGGGGAGGATAGGGACCTCAGTGGGGCACAATGCCAGAGTCCAACCTCCAAAGCATCCCTTCCTCCAGGGCAAATGATCTCTGCAATCCGGAGATGAGTTGTAAATTCCATGGGATTCAGAAGAACATCAGAGAAACCAGGGGTGGAATTCTAGCAGGAGCTCCTTTGCATATTAGACCACACACCCCTGATGTAGCCAATCCTCCAAGAGCTTACAGGGCTCTTTTTTTGTAAGCTCTTGGAGGACTGGCTACATCAGGAGTGTGTAGTCTAATATGCAAAGGAGCTCCTGCTAGAATTCCACCCCTGAGAGAAGCCGTGTTGGATCAGGCCAGTGGCCCCTCCAGTCCAACACTCTGCATCACACAGTCCTCAACTTCTGAATTGTGTTTTGGAAAAATGATGTCAATGGATCAGATTTTCACAGTCTTTATGCTAATTCTGCAAGTTAAAAAAAATAAATTTGTTTTGCTTGGTGAATTCTAGTTTTATGAAGAATGAGTACTTATCTGCTCCCCCCCACACCTTTCTTTATCTGGTTGGAGTGAGGTATTGTGAAGTAAGTTCAGTCAGCTCCTATGTAAGCAGCAACAATTTATTCAAGAAGGAACAGTCACAAACAACACAGGCAACTCAACTCAATATATACACTGTGGCTGAGTTAAACACGCCCCCTTTAGTTGCGGCAATCCCTCTTATTGGTCTCTCCAAGATCCTTCATTTGCATTTCCTGGAAGAAATGCGTCCCAGTTGGTTGGTTCTAACAGAATGGAATGTAGGCACCAGGATCCTGGAGAGTATGGAAGTATGCTTCAAGCTCAAGCCTAGAGCCTAGAACTATAACACATAACTGTCAGACCCAGAGGCAAGGAACAGACAAGTAAAGTTCAAGATCTTTATTTCAGCATCATAGGCAGGTACAGGCATTGTCGGAACTGGCTCTCCTGCCAGTTCCCCACTCTTATAATCCCTTGCCTTGACCGTTACAATTCAAACCAAGCTGTAGCAGGGATTTTGTGCGGGTTCCCTCCTACTCTATCATCACCCCAGGTGTCTGTTATCTACCCCCGCGGCCACATCTCCACCAGCTCCCTTGACCTTGGTTGCATGGTAACATTCGAGTTCCCAGACATGCCACCCTCCCTCTAGATAAGCAGCGGGGATGCTTCAAAGCAATCAGCCAGCATAGCGAGCACAAGCGTAGCATTGTATAACTGTTAGCCATTTGGATACATATGGCAAGAGGAACAAAATGGAGTGACTCTTGACATTCTGCCCCCTCTAAGATCCCCTTCCCCCAGGTTTGTCTGGATGTTTGTTGTAAAAGTCCTTGATCAAAGCTTTGCAATTTGTATCCGTGGCTTTGACCCATTCTGCTTGACTCAGTGGAAAATGAGTCCATTTGATAAGGTAAAAGAGTTCACCATGTTTGAACTTGGCGTCAAGGATTTCCTGCACCTCATGATGAATCTGACCATGAACCAGGGTCGGGGGTGGCAGTTCCGTCTGGGGGTGCCATGACGAGGGCCCAGGGTTCTTCTTCAGATAGCTGGCATGGAAACAGGGGTGCACATGTTTAAGATTTTTTGGCAGTTCTAGTTCTACAATTACTTTATTTATAATCCGTTTAATCAGGAAAGATCCCAAGTACTTCAGTCCCAGCTTTTTACAATTTTGGGCATTGGGTAAGTGTTTAGTTGAAATGTATACTTTATCCTCCACTGCCAAGTCCCATAGCTCAGAGTGTTTCTTGTCATATTGGGCTTTATAGGCCTCTTGCGCCCTCTGGAGCTGTTGCCTGATCACTGTCCATCCCCTCACTATTCCTTTGTAACATTCCGCAAAGTCTATTGGAGCTGGGGGGGGGGGGTGAGCTCGGGGAAGGGTTTGCCAGGCTGAGGGCCACTAGGGAGCAGGCCTTCTCGGTGATAGCCCCTCGCTGGTGGAACGACCTTCCGGAGATGGTGCGAGCCCTGCGGGACTTGAACCAATTCCGCAGGGCTTGCAAAACATGTCTCTTTCAGCTGGCCTTTGAGATGGAACCCGACTAATTTGATGAATGGACAACTAGTCATCTTGTGGATATCACGACTACAGCATTTAGCACCTATTTTATTATATATTTAACTTTTAAATAATTTTACTGTAACTGATATTTAAAATTGTTTATGTTGTTTTATGATTCATGGGATTCCCATGTCTGTCAGCCGCCCTGAGCCCGCCTCGGCGGGGAGGGCGGGATATAAAAATAAAATATTATTATTATTATTATTATTATTATTATTATTATTATTATTATTATTATTATTATTATTATTATTATTATTATTCATAGCCATGCACTGCTTGAAACGGGCTTATTTTGGTGGCACTATGCACACTGTTATTGTAAGCATATTCCGCAAAAGGCAACAGGGTCACCCAATTGTCCTGCTAAAAGGATGTGTAACAATGTAAAAATTGCTCCAGCACCACGTTGGTACGTTCTGTCTGTCCGTCTGTTTGAGGGTAGTAGGCGGAGCTGATCCCTTGCTCCATCCCAGCCAATTCACACAGATGTGACCAAAATTTGGTGACAAATTGTGGTCCGCTGTCAGAAATCATCTTGCTGGGAAAGGCGTGTAGCCGAAAGATGTGCTGGATAAACATTTGGGCTAACTGCTTGGCCATGGGTAGTTTTTTACAGGGTATAAAATGAGCTTGTTTGGAAAAGGTGTCCACCACCACCCAGATTACTGTTTTCCCCAAAGATAGGGGAAGGTCAGTTATAAAGTCCATTGATATACATTCCCAGGGGCGCGAGGCAGGAGGGAGGGGTTGTAAGTGCCCGGGGGGAAGGCCCCCTCTCTTCTTTGCCATGATGCAAGTGGGGCACCCTGTCGTATATTCCCCCACATCTTTTCTAAGCCCCGGCCACCACAATTGCCTTTGGACTAAGTGTACTGTTTTGACAAACCCGAAGTGCCCCCCCCAGCTTGGAGTCGTGCGACCTCTGAATCACTTGCTTGTGTGAGGCGGGGGCACGTAGAGCTTCTTCCCCTTCCGCCAAAGCCTATCTTCGGATTTTTCTAATTGGAGTCCCCCCCCCCCCCCGGGTGGGTTATCCAAAGCAGCTTGTTTCAGTTCCATTAGAAATCCTTCAGGGGCTCGGCCCCCTTCCGGCTCTGCGCACGCGTAGTTACTAAGGCGCTTGGTTGGGAGGGCGTGAATAGCGAATCCATAACTTCCTCCCTCTTGCTGTTGTGTTGAGGAAGGTGGGACAGCACATCGGCTAGGAAGTTCAGTTTCCCCGGGATGTGGCCCAGCTTAAAATTAAATCGCCAGAACAAGTCCACCCATCTCACTTGTTTGTTGTTGAGGTTGCGAGTGGCAATAAGGGTGGTAAGGTTTTTGTGGTCTGTCCACAGTTCAAAAGGTTCCTTCGCCCCCTCTAGGTAGTGCCTCCATTTTTCTAGGGTGAGTTTAATGGCAGAGGCTTCTTTGTCCCAAACAGACCAATTGCATTCAGCTGGGCTAAATTTCTGGGATGAGTACGCGCAGGGGTGCAGTTGGCTGTCCGGCACTTCCTGGAGCAATATGGCTGCGCGAGCGATGTTGCTTGCGTCACATTGAACCACGAACCTTTTGTTTTCATCAGGGTGTATTAGGCAGGGCTCGGATGTAAACCGGGCCTTCAGTTCATCAAATGGTTTTTGACAATCCTCTGTCCACTGGAGGCCAGAACTACCTTTTAAGGCTTGCGGTCCCTTCCCTTTCATTTTTAACAGTTCAGTAAGGGGTAGGGTGACCTCAGCAAAGTTATTGATGAACCCCAGGAAGCTCTGGAGCTGCTTGTGGGTGCGGAGAGGTTGCCAATCGATCACTGCTTGCACCTTGTTCAGGTCCATCCCCAAACCCCCTGTGGATATGTTCCGTTTTGTGAAATACGCACTTGGACAGTTCGGCAAACAGTTTGTGCTCATATAAGGTCTGGAGTACTTCCCTCATCAATTAAACGTGAGAGGGGAGGTCCTGGGAGTATATTAACACATCATCCAGGTAGCAAACCACACCCTTATAAAGGTACTTGTGCAACACGTCATTGATCAAGTTCATGAACACCCCCGGGGCCCCTTTTAGCCCAAATGGCATGACCAAGTATTCATATTGTCTGAGTGGGGTGTTAAATACGGTTTTCCACTCGTCCCCCTCTTTGATGCGCACCCAGAAGTACACGTCCCAGAGATCGAGCTTGGTAAAGACTTTCTCTTGTGACACCTCCCCCAAGAGGTCCCGAATGAGCGGGAGAGGGTATGCGTTACTCATAGAAATCGCATTCAACCTGTGAAAATCAGTACATAGTTGTAAACTGCCATCATAGGCAGATACAGGCATTGTCAGAACTGGCTCTCCACTCTTATAATCCCTTGCCTTGACCGTTACAATTCAAGCCAAGTGTGCCAAGCTGTAGCGGGGATTTTGCGCAGGTTCCCTCCTACTCTATCATCACCCCAGGTGTCTGTTATCTACCTCCTCGGCCACATCTCCACCAGCTCCCTTGACCTTGGTTGCATGGTAACATGCGAGTTCCCAGACATGCCACCCTCCCTCTAGATAAGCAGCGGGGATGCTTCAAAGCAATCAGCCAGCATAGCAAGCACAAGCGTAGCATTGTATAACTCTTAGCCATTTGGATACATATGGCAAGAGGAACAAAATGGAGTGACTCTTGACAATAACAAGAGGCTTTTCATTTCACCAGTGGGTGCTGACCAATTTGTTTGTTTCTTTCTCGCATTTGTTTGCTTCAAAGCCAGTTGATTCAATTTATATGCTACATGCTGCTGCAAAAATGACATTAAAAATTGACATCGGCTGAACAGGAAATTCAGAGCGAGGTAATAGAATATGGTGTAAAAATAGGAGTCTCAGTGATTTGATCTGAAATGTTGGTTTCCGAGTTTTTAGTAACTCACATTCAGGTCTGGCCAGAAACCTCCAGCCCCGCTTTTCCTGCTACCCCTTAGTGGAGCAAAGGTAGCAAAAGGTGTGTGTGTGTGGGGAGGTGAGCAACATTGTGCAAATACCACAACACCATGTCTGACATGAACCTGGAAGTAACGGCAGTAGGGTTGTCACTTGTCAGCTCCCACGTCTGTCTGGGCAGGGGTTCTTCCACTTTTGGGGACTCCTCCCCACCACTGTCCAACTGACCAGTAGTGGGAAACTTTGCCTGCAAATGCCCCCAAATGTGGGACAATGATGTCACTCAGAAGTGACGTCATTGCACTACCAATGTTGTGCTGTAATGCTCTAGTTTCTGGGCAAAATGTTATGGTAAATTTGTGGTCAAACCATAGAGTCTTGCCCAACAAACTAGAATGTTAATGGCATCATGATGTCACTTCCACATGACATCATCATTTTGCGCATGCAGCAGAACTACCAAAGTTCCTCCCACCGGTACGGAGGTGGGGCCCAGCAATCCTAGCCATCAGCACAATGTTCTAGAACAGGGGTGTCAAACACCCGGCCCATGGGGTGGATCCAGGCCACCCAAGGCTTTGGTCAGGCCTGCAGGGCTCTTTTCTCCCCCTTTATCCCCCTCCTGTCCTTACCCTATGAAGCTCCCAGGCTGTTACAGCTCGCAGGCTCTTTGAAGCTTCCTGGTTGAGACTCTTTCAGTTTCAGCCTGGGAGCTTCAAAGGCTCTTTGAAGAACCCTTTGAAGCTTGCAGACTGAGTCCCAGGTTCTTCCTGCCTTTCTTTGCTGGCTGCTGCAAGGAAAACATGGGGTGGATTTTAAGATCCATTCCACATTTTCCTTGCAGCTTTGTCTAAACTCTGCAATGGTTTCAAATGGAGTGGAGATGGTTACATTTTCAGCTTTCCTATAGCTAGCTGAAACTCATGCTTCCTGGAGTTGTGTCCTTGCAAACAAGGGTTGATGCTTTCAGCCAACTTATCTCTCCTGAATGGACCTAACCTAGTGAGTACTCTAATGTGGGAACCCACCGCCAAAGGGGGATATTATGCTGGAAAGGGTTTGCCAATCTGAGTAGACTGGTGGGGAGAAGTTTACAATGCCATTTCATTGTTTCCACAGTCAGAGCCTTGTGTTTTTTCTTGATGTTTTATTTTAAAAACTTAATTGCCAAATTCCACTAGTCCCCCACCTTTCCAACTTAAACGATTGGAAGAGTTTTAAGCATGTTTGTATTTTAAGTTTTAAAAAAATATCTTTAACTGGGTTGTCTGTGTCCATGATAAAGTTTATATTTCCACTACCAGGGGGTGTGGCTTAATATGCAAATGAGTTCCTGCCGGACTTTTTATACAAAAAAGCCCTGTGTTAAACGATGGTGATGTCAGGAGGTGTGGCCTAATAGGCAAATGAGTTCCTGCTGGGCTTTGCCTACGAAAAAAGCCCTGTGTGAAACAATGGCAATGTAAGGGGGGGGGTCTAATTTGCAAATGATTTGCTTCTGGGCTTTTTCTACCCCCCAAAAAAGCCCTGTGTATAACATAGTGTAAACAGGCAACAATACAGACTACAATTAGATAACAGACCTTAAAATATTTCTTTTTAATTGTAGCCATACACTTTGGTCAGCTGCTGAATAAGAGGAAGATTAGTATAGCGTAATAACAAAACAGGATACCATTTGGTACGTGATATAAAGTCAATTACAGTTATAGCATTTAAAGATTCCATTGAAACAAAGCTAAGAAAAAACTAGTAATTGGAATAGCTGTTTCTGAAGCATTTTCTTTGAGCACAAAATCAAAAAAAAAAAATGGAACCAGTGCTCAATAAAAATCGATTGGTAAAAAAGAGGATTTTCTATAGTCTGGAGTTGGTCTGAAATCTTATCCGTAGTAAAGTAGTCCCATCATTCCCTGTGCTACCGTGCAATTGAAGGTACATCTTTATTTTTCCATTCAGAAGCTACCTTAAACTCGATAGTATCACCACAGTAAAATCATAGAGTTTGGGCTGCATCCTAAAGTGTTGTGCCAATGTGCTGATGGCGCTGCCAGGTTCAAACCAGAGTGGGAATGACTTGGTGTTGGTGCAATGCCATCCATCATGCCCCTCCCATATCTTCCAAGGGCTGCCCGTGCTTGTCTGTCAACCCTATCTGCATCTCTAGTGAGGGCGAGGGACAAAGGCATTTACAACATACTGAATTCCTGCTCACAGTCCCGGGAAAGCTGCCTGTCCATGGCTTTCCAGCGTATGAGGGCAACCATGAGATCTAGAAACTTGCTTTTTAAAACAAAAAAACCCTGAAATGCTCAGGAACCTGAAAATTCTTAATGCAGCTTCCAAAGTTCTCCTTCTACAGATTTTGCACCCTGCATTTTGGTACATATAACCAGGTCTTGAATTAGGAAACTCCATTATGCAGTTTTATATTTCCAATTTTTCTACAGTGTGTGTGTGTGTGTGCGCGCGCGCGCACTGTTCACCACACTACATGCACTTTCCCCTTCCGTTATAGTACTGATACCAGAGCGTGGCCCACCTAAATGCAGCTGTATGTACCATTATAACAAGAAGCTTTTTTGGGAGGGGGGGGGGAGGTGATGTTTTACCAAAATACATGATACACACTGGTGAAACACTGCTTATTCGTGATAAATAACAGGTTACCCTTGGGTAATTGAAAGATTATCCGAAGATGAATTTGATTTAAGAAGTTGAACT
This sequence comes from Heteronotia binoei, assembly GCF_032191835.1. Classification (NCBI taxonomy): domain Eukaryota; kingdom Metazoa; phylum Chordata; class Lepidosauria; order Squamata; family Gekkonidae; genus Heteronotia; species Heteronotia binoei. The sequence continues at coordinate 39,609,405 of NC_083240.1, forward strand.
ATAAAGTTCTAACAAGGGGAAAAACCCACCTCTCGATCAAACCCCAGCTTCAAGGTACGGCTACGTACTTGAGCCAGACTATTAATGGGCCTTTCCCTACAAGAGCGCTGAAAGCGCTGCACTGGTTGCCCATCGCATACCAGGTTCTTTTCAAGGTGCTGCTGGTCCTTCCCTTTAAAGCCCTGTATAGCCAGGGACCTGCATACCTTCAGGACCACCTTTCCCCACATGTTCCCCGGAGAGCACTTCAGTCAGGGTCACAAAACCTGCTCTCAATCCCCAGCTTCAGAGAGGCAAGGCTCATGACGACCAGAGCCAGGGCCTTTTCTGTTGTAGCTCCGAGCTGGTGGAATGAGCTCCATGAGGAGGTTACGGCCCTGCGAGCGCTCGCACAGTTCCGCAGGGCTTGTAAGACGGCGCTCTTCAACCAGGCATTTGTTAATTAAGATCACAGGCTACAAAGGCTCCAAAACATCTGGACCACCTCTAGCATGAACCTAAGATCTGTTTTTATGTAGAACATCCAGATGGAACAGCAGAATAGTAAAACTTGATATAAAACAGAATAGGCAGCTATCATAAGAACATAAGAGAAGCCATGTTGGATCAGGCCAATGGCCCATCCAGTCCAACACTCTGGGTCACACAGTGGCCAATATATGTGTTCGTGTGTATAGAAGAAGAAGATGATATTGGATTTATATCCCGCCCTCCACTCCGAAGAGTCTCAGAGCGGCTCACAATCTCCTTTACCTTCCTCCCCCACAACAGACACCCTGTGAGGTGGGTGGGGCTGAGAGGACTCTCACAGCAGCTGCCCTTTTAAGGACAACCTCTGCCAGAGCTATGGCTGACCCAAGGCCATTCCAGCAGGTGCAAGTGGAGGAGTGGGGAATCAAACCCGGTTCTCCCAGATAAGAGTCTGCACACTTAACCACTACACCAAACTGGCTCTACCACTTAACCACTACACACACACATATACATACATACACACACACATATATATATATACTGTGGCTAATAGCCACTGATGAACCTCTGCTCCATATTTTTATCCAATCCCCTCTTAAAGCTGGCTATAAGAACATATCCATCTTATCAAACAGACTACCATCTAAAGATCAATAAAGCACTTGAAATGTTTTGATGTTTTTATGATTTTACGTCTTAATGTGTTTTTATATTTCATGTATATACGTGAACATGTAAGCCGCCCTGAGTCTGCTGTGGCGGGGAGGGTGGGATAAAAATTGAACAAACAAATAAAGAAATACAATTTAGCAACTCACGTTTAGAATGGTAAAAGTTCTGCCTCCCGTTCATTTTTTAGCCCCTGAACGTAGATTAAGAGGAGCCGTCATGCTCACAGGGGTGTGTGTCTGAGAAAGAGACAGAACGAGAGATTCAAGTTGAGCCTCTCCATTTTTTAGGAATGTCATGAATTTTCAGGTCACATTGCAAAGCCCCTCCCCCGCTAATTGATAAATGATTGTGGAATTGCTTTTCCTAAGTGCGGCTTCAAGGTCGGGAGGGAGGTACCGGCAGAAAATGAAATCTATAAATAACCTTCCTTTAGAGCCGGGTGGGAGCGGAGAGCAAGGCTCCCAGCACACAAGGTAGACTTGCACGATCCTGTCCTGTGTCAAAGCACGCAGGTTTTTCTATGCAAGACCTGCCCTTCCCCCCCACCCTCCCACAAAGAATGGGACTATTTTAGTACCGTGGATTGCGATGCAGACCTCCAGAGAGCCACCTGTGGCTACCTTCCAGCAATGTGGTATGCATACGGGCGTTTATGCGCTGGCAAGGTGGGATGAGGATGAGACGGTTCAGAAGAACCCACAGAGGAGGAAAATAGCTCTTGGCAATGCTGAAGACATCCTTTTGCTGCCAGCATCCTTCTGCTATAAAACGGGAGTCAGAGTTGAGTTGGCTTTCAAAAACGAAAAAAAAGGGAAAACACCAGAAGCAAACTGCCAAGTTTCACGGAGCAGGCTGCGACGCAGAGGATCTGGAATAGTTCCTGCCCTTCTGGCAAACCAGTTCAGGGTATGAGATGCTTTTGGATTTCCAAAGAAGGATTGTGTTGTGAATATACATATTAAGCAGTAGGCTTCCCCCCTCCCCCACCTCAAGCTTTGTTCCGCCTACTCTGCAAACTGGTAGAACAGCACACTTTACACCAGGGGTGTTGAATTCATTTGATATAACGCCAAATCTGACATAAATGAGACCTTGTTAGGCCAGACCATGTCAGGTCGGGCGGGCCATGTGTGTACTTATTTAAGATTAGGTTGCTGATTAGGGTACTTAAAACATTAGCACTCATTGGTTTTAAAGGTGCTTTCTTTGTATTTCTCCCATGGGATCCAGGAACTGGGTAAAGGAAGCTCTGGCACTTTCCTTCCTTCCCTAGAGGACTGGGGGGGAGCCTCAGCCAACAGAAGGAAGAGAGGCTTGGCTCAGTAGCTCTGCTGTGCAATGAGCCTGTGATGCAGAAGGAAGCAAGAGAGGGGGAGAAGGAAGCAGACCAGAGCCAGTTGCTCAGGGGCCTGATAGGAGCCCTCCAGGGGCCTGATTCGGTCCCCGGGCCGCATGTTTGAAACCCCTGCATTAGACATTCCACAAGCTGTGAGTAATAACACACCCTGGGACTTTTTCTAACCTAAAGGAGGGAATAGATGTATGAAAGGAGTGAAAAACAGCAGAGAACAGGAAAGAGACTCGAGAATGATAGAAAAGGAAGGTGGAAATGGCAGAACAGGAAAGAGAGAAATCTTGGGGTGGCAGGTGTGCAAAATAGCTCCCAACCTGTGTAAGTTCTGTCTTCTTGCATCTGGATGTGCTCATTTGCTCATCCAAAGAGGCTCTTGCCTTTTCTCCCCATCTTCACAGTTGAAGCTGATAGCTACTGGAGAGTGGGACTTTTTGGTGGTGGCACCCAAATGTTAGAACTCTCTTCCTAAAGCCGTTCCACCTTGCGCCATCTTTCCTGCTATTCAGGCTCTCCAGGCAAAGTTCTCTTGTATTCTTCAGCAGTATTTCAAAACCTTTTTTAATTTGCTTCCATGCACTTCGCAGAGCATGGGTCCCTGCCCCAAAGAGCTTACATTTGAAAGCCTTCACTGACTTTTCCAGCTGCTTTCACACTGTGGTGGTGAAAAGATCAGTGTTGGAATTCTAGCAGGAGCTCCTTTGCACATTAGGCCACACATCCCTGATGTAGCTAATCCTCCAAGAGCTGACAAGGCTCTTTTTTGTAAGCTCTTGGAGGATTGGCTACATCAAGGGGTGTGGCCTGATATGCAAAGGAGCTCCTGCTAGAATTCCACCCCTGGATAAGATGTTGGAGTAAGTCTTCATACAGCTGTTTTTTTTTTTTACTTACTTTTGGTTTTACATTTTTCTTTTGTCAGGCTGCCAGCAGGGCTGTGTGCCAAAAAGTGAAGCATGATATTTACTAAATAAGACAAAATATATTTACATTTAGCTGTATCTTCTGTGAATGTTATTTCTGTTTCTCTCACACAGCCCCAAAACGAAGCAATTTGGTCATTTTTCTTTCTGAAAAGCTCTTCTGTTCTGATACTAACCCCAGAGCATTTTCGTAGCAGGAACTCCTTTGCATATTAGGCCACACACACCCTGATGTAGCTAATCCTCCAAGAGTTCACAGGGCTCTTATTCCAGGGCCTACTGGAAGCTCCTGGAGGATTGGTGTTATGTATGGGACTAAGTGCTTTGCATATGGGTGTTAGTTGCTGCCTGGCTCATTGGAGCTTTTAGGATTGAGCTTGGGGACATAGATAACAATGGGGGAAAGGAAAGGACCCCTGTGCAAGCACCAGTCGTTTCCGACTCTGGGGTGACGTTGCTTTCACAACGTTTTCACAGCAGACTTTTTACGGGGTGGTTTGCCATTGCCTTCCCCAGTCTACACTTCCCGCCCCCCCCCCAGCAAGCTGGGTGCTCATTTTACCGACCTCGGAAGGATGGAAGACTGAGTCAACCTCGAGCCAGCTACCTGAAAACCCAGCTTCCACCAGGGATCGAACTCAGGTCGTGAGCAGAGCTTAGTACTGCAGCTTTAACACTCTGCACCATGGGGGTCAGGATCCAAATCTCTGTTTCCCCAGACCTATAGCTGGCCCTCTGCTGGTTCAAATTATCCAATTATGTTTAAGCACAGGAACTCTGAATGTATATCAAGGGTGGCCAAACTTGCTTAACATGGTCAGATGGTGGAGGGAGGGAAGGGAGGAAGGGAGGAAGGAAGGAAGGAAGGAAGGAAGGAAGGAAGGAAGGAAGGAAGGAAGGAAGGAAGGAAGGAAGGAAGGAAGGAAGGAAGGAAGGAAGGAAGGAAGGAAGGAAATGCCTTCTCCAAAACAGCCAACATAGTTTTTGGGGTTTTCAAGAGCCACACAACATGTGTGGAAGAGCCACATGTGGCTCCCGAGCCACAGTTTGGCCACCCCTGGTGTATGTAGTTGGCTCCGTAGGCCCAGTTCTTTAGTCTTAGTTTTCCAGTTCCCATGCTGTAATCACAATAAAGAGCTGTGATCAACTGGACCTGTGCCTCCTCGTGTATCGAACCCAATACTTAACAATTGGCTACATCAGGGGTGTGTGGCCTAATATGCAAAGGAGCTCCCGCTACAAAAAAAGCACTGACTAACCCCATCAAGTTGATTCCTTTACTTTTATTTTGAGGCGACAAAAGAGCTCGGTTGAAGCAACCAGACCTAGAATATAGGCCACAGGGTGAAGGCCAAATTCCACAACTTGACTGTTTTCAGGGGTGCAATTCTAGCAGGAGCTCCTTTGCATATTCGACCACACACCCCTGATGTAGCCAATCCTCCAAGAGCTTACAGAAAAGAGCCTTGTAAGCTCTTGGAGGATTGGCTACATCATGGGGTGTGGCCTAATATGTACAGGAGCTCCTGCTAGAATTCCACCCATGTTTCAATTTTGCTTCTTCTTCATGTGAAAGGAGCCTGGGACTCTGCTTGGCCTTTGCTCTTTCCTCATGCTGATTTTTTTTCTGGTACAACCTTTTTTCTGGTACAACCCATCCCTTCCAACCTTATGTTTCTATCAGTTGCTTATTAATGGCCTACAAGTGGAGTAAAAATGGTGCAAAATGGTGGTACTACATCAAAACGGAGAATCAATGAAGATCAGATGGACCGAAACCAACAACATCATCTGAAACTTGAGCTGAGACAAAAATAGCGCTATTGGGATTTCTTTCTCCCTTGGCCTTGAAGCCGTTTATATTAATCAGCCGCTTGGTTTTTGGGCTGCACGGTCCATGTTCTTAGAGGTCCCCTTTCCTGCTGAGCAGTCGGAAACACTCTCCTGTAGGGTTGCCAATCTCCAGTTGGGGGCAGGGGATCCCCCAGTTTAGAGGCCTTCCCCCTGCTTCAGGGTCATCAGAAAGCAGGGGGGGGAATGTTTACTGGGCACTCCATTATACCCTATGGAGACAGATTCCCATATGGTACAATGGAGAATTGATCTGCAAGTATCTGAAGCTCTGCGGGGGGGGGCTGTATTTTGAGATAGAGACACCAAATTTACAACTTAGCATCCAGTGCCTCTCCCCAAAATACACTCCAAGTTTCACAAAGATTGGACCAGGGACTCCAACTCTATGAGCCCCAAAAGAAGGTGCCCCTATCCTTCATTATTTCCAAAGGAAGGCATTTAAAAGGTGTGCAGTCCCTTTCAATGTGATGGCCAGAACTCCCCTTTGGAATTCAACTATGCTTGTCACAACCTTGCTCCTGGCTCCGCCCCCAAAGTCTCCTGACTCCGCCCCCAATGTCTCTTGGTTCCGCCCCAAAGTCTTCTGGCTCCTCCCCCAAAGTCCCAAGATATTTCTTGAATTGGATATGGCAACCGTTTTCTCCTGTGACCTGCCAAGGAGTCTCTCTCCTGTTTCGCTTCCATTTCACGACCAGGGCAGAAGTACCCAGTCTCAAACTCCAAGGTTCTTTTTACAGAGAGGGAGAGCTTTTTGAAGCCTGGAGTTCAGGGGTAGAACAAAGTCTGAAGAAACTGGCAGTGGGATTTTTCAGTTCAGGTTCCCGATAAGTGAGAGAGCCGCTGTGGGCTGCTGTATAAAGAAGAGATTGGCAGGCCTGGGGTGGGGGAGGGGAATGTAGGCTCAGTTCCAAGGAGTGCTCTGTAGCGTGCAGTACAGAAACAAGAAATGTATTACCAAACAAATCCCCGTTGTAACCACAAGCAGGGTGTATGGGACGGTGGGGTGCGCGTGCTGCAAAGAGACGCATTGCATCTAGCAACAGTTTTGAATTTCTCATCCCTGCTGTTTCGACCCGGAATAAAAAAAAAACCTGTTTTGATTTCGCTTCTCCCCGGAGTGGATGAAACCCAAAAATCTTATTTTCTCACCATTTCCTGCCTCTTGCATGGGATTGCCACGGAGGGAAAAGGTTTTTGCCAGCAGAGCAGAGTTGCCCCACCTTCCCCGCCTCACTGCAGCCCAAAAAATGTTCCCGGAAAAGGCAGTCCTGGCGAGGGACACTCTCCTGGCATGGAGCCCGAGGTCTTGAAGGGGAGTCGGTAGTCACAAGACGTGAATGTCAGATGTTTGAGCGCCACAAGGAAGGAAGGCAGGCAGGCAGGCAAATAATATATGGGGGAGAGAGGTGGAAAGAAAGCAACTTTAACTTAAATGCATTCTCCAGGCTGCTAGCTGGCTTGGCTTGGAGAATTGAATTTAAGAGACAAGTACCTTTTCCAAACCAGCCAATTGGGCAGTGAGGGCTTCAAGAGTGTGAAAGAGCCACCGCTGTGGTAAACAGATGCACCTTCCCCTCCGTTTTGCCAAAATCCTCCTTGAGATTCAACCTTATTTGCGCATCCATCAACATGCTACATACATTAGACGTATCATTTGCTTATAAAAGCATACTCCCTGCCTACGCAGTACAAGCAAATTGACAAAACCAACAGCGCAAATGGAGAAATGAAACCACGGACGTAAGCGGGGCTTTTTTGTTTTTGTAGCAGGAACTCCTTTGCATATTAGGCCACACACCCCTGATGTAGCCAATCCTCCTGGAGCTTACAGGAGATCCTGTAAGAAGAGCCCTGTAAGCTCTTGGAGGACTGGCTACATCAGGGGTGTGTGGCCTAATATGCAAAGGAGTTCCTGCTAGAAAAAAAGCCCTGGGTCTTACCAAGTGCATTATTCCAGTCTCAGCTGTGATTATTGCTCAGCTATCTCGACTCAATTAGTCCTTCCTGGCAACTAATGCCCTCCTCTCTACTTATATGTAACACTTGAGGAAATCTGTTTCAATGTATCTGAGAAAGTGTGCCTTCACACAGGGCTTTTTCTGGTAGCGGGAACTCCTTTGCAGATTAGGCCATGCACCCCTGATGTAGCCAATCCTCCTGGAGCTTATAGCAGGCCCTGTACGAAGAGCCCTGTAAAGAGCCCCGTGGCGCAGAGTGGTAAAGCTGCAGTACTGCAGTCCTAAGCTTTGCTCACGACCTGAGTTTGATCCCAGTGGAAGCTGGGTTCACGTAGCTGGCTCGAGGTTGACTCAGCCTTCCATCCTTCCCAGGTTGGTAAAATGAGGCCCCAGCTTGCTGGGGGGAAAGCGTAGATGACTGAGGAAGGCAATGGCAAACCACCCCGTTAAAAAGTCTGCCGTGTAAATGTCATGATGCGACGTCACCCCAGAGTCAGAAATGACTGGTGCTTGCACAGGGGACTACCTTTACCTTTAAACTCTTGGAGGATTGGCTACATCAGGGGTGTGTGGCCTAATATGCAAAGGAGTTCTTGCTACAAAGAAAGTCCTGGACATAAGTGTAAATCAGGGGTGACCAACGGTAGCTCTCCAGATGTTTTTTGCCTACAACTCCCATCAGCCCCAGCCATTGGCCATGCTGGCTGGGGCTGATGGGAGTTGTAGGCAAAAAGTATCTGGAGAGCTACCGTTGGCCACCCCTGGTGTAAATGCTTATCATAGGAAACAGAACATGGCATGTTTGCCCTTCCCTTACTGCCCAGTCATGGGGGTGTGTTTTCCTCTCAGGGATGGCTGAACCACTGCCCTTGAGGGTGGTAAACAGGTTTAGCCCCACCCTGATGGCCCCTCCATTTAATTTTGGGGTGGGGCTCAGAGGACTGCAGCAGGAGGGGAACTAGAGAAAATCCTGGTTTGCAGAGTTTGTGAGTGGCTGGATCCATGCTAATATAATTGCTTAAGGGCGAGAGATTCTCCATTTGGAATGAACAAAAAAGCCCCTTGTGTCTGCGTGCGGGTGGGTGGTTATTCCTCAGGACAATGTACACATTAAATCAATGCACTCAAACAATCATGCAATCAGTAGAAAAACACCCACAGCCACAATTAAATAAACCTTTAAAGTGAGCCGTTAAATCAAAGACCAGAAAAGGTTTTTTAAAAGTAGCAAAAATATTTTGTTAGTTGCAAAATGTTTTGTTAGTTTTCTTGAAAAGGTATTGACCTGCCCTTAGAAACAGAGGTGTGCAGAGCCCCTTTGAGCAAAGCTGAGAGCGTTAATATTTTGGGTTTTCTCTCACTGTCTTGCAGAAGAAGAAATCAGAAAGATAACCTGAAAAATTCACGGCAGATTCAATTTGGCGTTAACTTTGCAAGCAGCCTTCTCCCCATGAACTTTGAACATTTTACCAAACTGCTAATTCCTTCCTCTAAAAATTGCTTACACAGGAGCATCCACATTTTGCATCTCTAGTCTGAAATTGCATAAAATGGAAAGCATCCAAGGAGAAGCTGCTCCCCAGTTGTGGCACCACCACAAAGAAGTCTCTGCTGTGAGCAGTAGACAATCTTACATCCTGAACAGAAGGAACTTATTGCTTGGTGGGGGGAACAGTGGGAGCGCTTCTAGTGTTCTGGCCGCACTGATGGACCTCCTGATGGCACCTGGGTGGGGTTTTTTTTGACACTGTGTGACACAGAGTGTTGGATTGGGTAGGCCACTGGTAGGGCTGCCAAGTCCAATTCAAGAAATATCTGGGGACTTTGGGGGTGGAGCCAGGAGAAAGGTTGTGACAAGCATAATTGAACTCCAAAGGGAGTTCTGGCCATCACATTTAAGGGACCACACACCTTTTAAATGCCTTCCCTCCATTAGAAATAATGAAGGATAGGAGCAGCTTCCTTGGGGACTCATAGAATTGGAGCCTCTGGTCCAATCCTTTTGAAACTTGGAGGGTGCTTTGAGGAGAGGCACCAGATACTATGCTGAAAATTTGGTGTCTGCACCTCAAAAAACAGCTCTTCCAGAGCTCCAGATACTCATGGATCAATTTTCCATTATACCCTATTGGTATCATCTCCATAGGGCATAGTGGAGTGCCCAGCTGATTTCTCTCCCCCCACTTTCTGATGACCCTGAAGTGGGGGGAGGACCTCAAAACTGGGGGATCCTCTGCCCCCACCAGGAGATCCCCTGCCCCTGAGCCTAGCCACTGGCCTGATCCAACATGGCTTCTCTTATGTTCTTAAGGCCTCATTTGTAGATTGCATTGTTGGGGGTGAAAACACAGCAACAAAGTCATAAAAGCGACAACATATAAAACTATAAATAATAAGGCAAGCCATAAAAATCAGCTAGGGACATAAAAACAGCATAATAATCCTGCAACTTGAAGTAACATTTGTAGGGATGGGCACGAACTGGGAAAATGCGGTTCAGTTTGTGGTTTGTGGTGTGCCTGGTTCATAAACCACGAAGCATCACAGACTTTTAGCTGCCTCATGAACTGGTGTGGTTCGTGAGTTTGTGAGGCAGTAGAATGTCCCCTGGCATTCTAGAGACACCAAACTCACAGGGGGTCATCTCTCTCAGAAAGCGCTTTCCTGGGAGCACCTTCTGGGGGAGGCATAAGTTGGACCTCATAAATCCAATCCTCACCAAACATGGAGGGCATTATAGAGGAGCATCTGTGGAGGTCCCCTGCAACTTTGGTGTCTCTAGTTGGCACAGGATCCATTCTAAGTGCTCCTGAACCTCCTGAATCTGCACCTGTCATGATCATAACATAAGAGAAGCCATGTTGGATCAGGCCAATGGCACATCCAGTCCAACACTCTGTGTCACACAGTGGCCAAAAAACCCTCAGGTGCCATCAGGAGGTCTGCTAGTGTGGCTAGAAGCCCTCCTACTGTTGCCCTTCCCAAACACCAAGAATACGGAGCATCACTTGCCTCAGACAGAGAGTTCCATCAATATCCTGTGGCTAATGGTCACTGATGGACTCTGCTCCAAGCCTCGGGTTCAACAGGAGCTCACAGGAGCACAGCTCCTGAACCTTTCTGAGGGTTCCCCCCCCTCCCCACCTGCCTTGTCCATTGGATAGTAGCTGCAGCTTCATAACAATCCCTGGATTAGGAGAGCGGGCAGCCAGCCAGCCACCAGGGGCTTTGCCACGCCCCCAGCAGCCCTCACTAACCCCTGGAGAAGCCCACACCACCCTTTCTCCACTTCTTATGTGTTTTTGAGCAGCGGGTGGCTTGCTGGCCTTTTGACTGTGGGGGGGGGGTGGCCAAGGAGAGCCCCAGGTGAGTGAGGCCTGCATGGGCTGGATGGAACTTTAGCCAGCCCAAGCAGGCCTCGCTCGGGTTTTTACATCGGGTTGCTTTTGGCTGGGGGATGCGGCGTATGCTAATGAGTTATGCTAATGAACTCTGCCACCTATTTTTCTACAAAATGACCCCTGCTCTGCTCCATATGTTTATCCAGTCCCCTCTTGAAGCCGTCCATGCTTGTAGCCACCACCACCTCCTGTGGCTATGAATTCCATGTGTTAATCACTCTTTGGGTGAAGAAGTACATCCTTTTATCCGTTCTAACCCAAGCGCTCAGCAATTTCATTGACTGTCATTTTAACAGGAAGTTACAGAACAGATCCTGTGCAAGCTAGAGGCATCACAGTTGCTGGGGACATTCCCCAGATGCTCCTTTACAGGCCCGCCAAGTTGTTGCTTTGACATTCTGTAAAATTTAGATTGAGCGGAGACAGTCTGTCTGGGAATGTATCCACTTGCAAACTGGTATGAACCTGCACGAACAGCTTGAAAGTTCATGGAAAGTTTGTGCTGGTTGACCTGCCATGAACTTGACTTTGAAAACCTTAAACTCGCCAGAATTCGTCATGAACTTTAGTTCATGAGCCAGTTCGTTCCCATCCCTGGATATTTGTAATGCACCTTTCAGGTTAGTCATCGTGTTCATTTGCAGGGCTTTTTTGTAGCGGGAACTCCTTTGCATATCAGGCCACACACCCCTGATGTAGCCAATCCTCCTGGAGCCTACAGAAGGCTCTGGAATAAGAGCCCTGTAAGCTCCTGGAGGATTGGCTACATCAGGGGTGTGTGGCCTGATATGCAAAGGAGTTCCTGCTACAAAATAAGCCCCGTTCATTTGCATTGTGAGTGCAGATTGTACAGAGAATGCATTGGTCATATGGTATTTGAATGTGCATTTATGTGTCTAATACACACCTAATGTAAATGGCGATTTTTAAATTCACAAATAATGTTGCAAAAATGAGTAAATTTCATGGCAAAAGTTCCGTGTGAGGGATCGGATAATGGGGTGAAAAGCATGGGGCTGGATCCCACACAAGTCTTGAATCGTGAACGTTTCTTTCTCTCAGAGAAAGTGTGACCGGAGGCTTCAATCCAGACCAGGAGAAGGCGATATTGAGGCAAGGGTTTGGTGGGGGGAGGGAGCGTTTGTTGGGTTTTTGGCAACTTCACTTCCTGGAGTCATGAGTTAATTAATTGTTTGTTTATGCATGCCGGTATTTAGCCAGTCAGTGGTAGGGCAAATGAGCTAGTTTGCCTGTACTCCCCACCAGAGGCTAGGTGTCAAGATGCATATTAACCTGTGTTGGTAAACTCTAATTGGGTAATCAATACATTGGGGATGGACTAGGGAAAAAAGCATTGGGTTTCAATTTATGGTCCTTTGTTTAAGCCTCTAGTCTTCTTCGCCAGTTGTTGTTTAGATCTCAGAGAGTCAACATGTAGTTAGAGAAGACAGCAGATAGGACATCAAATCCTTTTCTTGTTTTGTAGGACTCCAAGTAACCCTTTCCGCACTAGACGAGTAAAGATTACTTTGCGAAATCTAAATGCGTGCGCCTGGCTGTTTTGTGGTTTACTCTGCATTACTCCGCTAACGAAATCCTAACAGTGTTACAGTAGCAGAGATGAAAAATTGGAATACGTCCCTGGATTGGTGGTGGTTTGGGGGCACACAGAACCTGCCCCAAAGGCAAGAGATGGGTTCCAACCAGGGGTGGGATTCTAGCAGGAGCTCCTTTGCATATTAGGCCACACACCCCTGATGTAGCCAATCCTCCTGGAGTTTACGAGGCTCTTTTTTTGTAAGCTCTTGGAGGATTGGCTACATCAGGGGTGTGTGGCCTAATAGGCAAAGGAGCTCCTGCTAGAATTCCACCCCTGGTTCTGACAGAGCCTTAAAGAAGCAGCAGCCAGGGACTTTGGGATGAAAGGGAGACAGAAGATCTGCCCGTTGGGAATGGCAGCTTCCTTTGTTCCTCTCATTAGCTTGGCATGTTAAATGCCCGTTTCACCCCAACGCGGTCCTTGCCCAGTAAAGATGATAAATGCAGCCGCCTACCCAAACCGTTTGGCGAACAAGTGTTTATAGATCAATTTCATCAGAGCTTGTTACCTTGAGAAGTGTCCGGGAAGGGGAGAATGGACCCTCTCGCTTGATGTCCAATTACAGTGGAAATTGGAACTCTGTCAGGCTGTCCGAGCAATCTGGCAAATTAATGAAAAGGCCCCACCTGGAACCAGCCGGTCTTTTCTCTTTGCCAAACGATGTGTCTGCTGTCTTCCGTGATGGAAGCCGCTATGACTTGTAGTGGAAGGGATGGAGAGGAATAAATTCTGTTGAAATCAATCTGTCAGGGAGGAGACTGATGAAGTGAGAGAGAAAATGCAACCCCTCTCTCAAAGCAACGACCTTTCCCCACCCTTGGGTAGAGGAGAGGCAAACCCTCCTGACTTGAAAGAAGTTATCAGCTCTAGTGACTCAAGAACTACTCCCTTGGGCGAAGGAACCGTTGGTAGCGTTTGGTGTGTGGGTTCAGAAAAGAGGAAAGCCAGTCCCCAGTTGGAAATACCACAGGAGAAGGGGTTTCAGTGTAAAGTCAAAGCAGATAGAATACTACTGAAAAACAATGAGTACACTTCAATCCCTATATATAATTTATCCTATATAGCAAGGGTGGCCAACGGTAGTTCTCCAGATGTTTTTTGCCTACAGCTCCCATCAGCCCCAGCCAATGGGGAGCTACCCATCTGGAGAGCTACTGTTGGCCACCCCTGCTATATACAACTTTAAACCAGTGTATACAAATATCAACATCAATTTCCTATTGGAAATTTCCAATTGGCTGGGGCTGACGGGAGTTGTAGGCAAAAAACATCTGGAGAGCTACTGTTGGCCACCCCTGCTATATATACAACTTTAAACCCGTGTATACAAATGTCAACATCAATGTCCAATTTCTTCCCTCCAAATCTTTTTTTTTTTTACAAATTGTTACAAAACAAAATTAGTTCCAATACTTTCCAACAGAGGGATTGATAATCTTCAGAAATCCTTCCTCCGAGAAACAAAGCTCATAATGCAGCCCGTAACTTCTTCTGACATTCTTTCCAATGGAGGGGGGCCAGGAAATCGTCGCAGCCTTCATAAGACGTCTCCTCTAGATTTCAAGACATTTCAATGCTGGTCTTCTTCAGTTAATCAGGCTGTCAAAATGGAACCCCATTTCAATAATTTCTTACGCAGACTCAAAGTTCAAAGCTGAAACAGAATCATTGGGTTCTCCCAAGTATTTCCCAACCTGGAAGGGGCAACCTTATTTGCTGGGAATCTGATTTGAGCTAGCATGGTGCCCTAGGCTTCTTTGTTTCCACCTGTTCTTTGTAGGTACATTTGTACGTTTGAGTCCCCAGCTTGCTGGGAGGAAAGTGTAGATGACTGGGGAAGGCAATGGCAAACCACCTCATCAAAAGTCTGCCGTGAAAACGTCGTGAAAGCAACGTCACCCCAGAGTCGAAAACGACTGGTGCTTGCACAGGGGACCTTTCCTTTTCTTGTAGAGAAAGCACATCCTACAAAAGTCTCAGAGTCTCTCCTGTTGTTTGAATACAAGCTATGTACATTCCAGCCATTATATAGTTAACTGTTTGTTTACCTGATAGAGGAAGTGATGTATTGTGACCTAAACTCAATTGTGGGATGGTTCTTACTTTGCCCGCGAAAGATGTGAACACAACATTGGTCAGAGAGGATGTTAGGTGTGAAATGCTTTGATCTTGTATGCAAGTTTTATTGCTCTTCTTCCTGACGAAATGCTTTTTGGGGAGAAGAACAGTGGAGAAAAAGAACGTAGCCATGTAGTAAGACATAGATAGACTAGCTTGTAAGCTAGATTGTTTTTCTGTTTTATCCCAAGTACCCTATCCTGATGTTTTCTAGTAAACTTTATTTCTTTTGCTAAGCTTAAGCCTCGACTCCAATTACTGCCACTCCAAACCTCTGAATTTAACATGTATTTCCTAACATTTTGGTAGCAGATGATAAAAAGGTTCCAACACCTGTGCACTCTCCTCCAAAGGGAACCAGTCTAGATAGATGCTGTCCGTAGGGTGCCTTCTTGCTCTGCTCAGAGATGTGGTTGTTTATTAAACATGTCCTTTTAATAATACCTTCCTTCAGCAGTGCTAGCCCTAGGGCGCATGGTGCCCCAGGCAGGCTCCCTGTCCACTGCCCACCACCGCCTCCCACCCTCCCTCCGCAGTGCTTCGCTCCATCGCACACCCATACCCCCCATCGATCAGAGGAGTGCGCCATGACAAGGCTGGGCCCTACCGGCTTCAAGGCAGCCAGCATCTGAGCGTTCTTTGAAGAGAGTGCTGGAGGAGGCTTCTCCATCCCTCCTTTCCAGAACCGGAAGTCAGGGGGGAGCGAAGCCTCCTCCAGCTCCCTCTCCAAAGAATGCTCAGATGCCAGCCGCCTCGAAGTGGGTAGGATCCAGCCTCATTGCGGCACACTCCTCCGATTGCACGGGGGGGGGGGAGGGGGCTGGCGGTGGTGGCAGTGGCGGCAGGGGGAGAGGCAAATTTAGGCATTTGTCTTGGGCGCCGGGAGGGGGGCCCCAATTTGGCACCCCTCTCCCGGCACCCTAGGCAACCGCCTAGTTTGTCTACTGGGCGAGCCGGCCCTGTCCCTCATGTAACTCAGGGGCTGGAGATGACATACGTGAGAGTTCCCAGGCAGTTTGTCAGGTCCCCACTGGCCATTGGCAGGAGATGAGGAAGGGTGTAGAGTTGCCAGATTCAGGTTGGGATTCACCTGGAGATTTGGGGGGATGGAGCCTAGAGAGGACAGGGACCTCAGCGGGGTACAGTGCCAAGAAGTTCGTCCTCCAAAGAAGGGCGCTTTTTTGTAGCAGGAACTCCTTTGGGTATTAGGCCACACTCCCCTGATGTAGCCAATCCTCCTGGAGCTTACAGTAGGGCCTGAACGAAGGGGTCTGAAAGCTCCAGGAGGATTGGCTCCCTCAGGGGTGTGTGGCCTAATATGCAAAGGAGCTCCTGCTACAAAACAAGCCCTGCTCCAAAGCATCCACTTTCTCCAGGGAAATTGATCCCTGCAGTCTGGAGTAGAGCTGTAATCCCGGGAGATCCCCAGGTCCCACCCGAAGGCTGGCATCCCTATCTGCCATCCAGGCACCGTTGAGATAGAGACCCTCCTCGTTTCAGTGCTGGGCCAGCATCCTGTGCCCTCCAGGTGTTCTCTGGAGCCAGGAGAGGAGCTGTTGGCACGGAGGAGTCTCTCCCTTCCAGCTTGCATCTGTTTTGCAGGCAGGCTCTTCCCCATCCAGCCTGCTGCTTCTGCCCTGGGATGTGTCCAGCATATGTAACGAAGCCACGTACAGCAGGCGGGCGCCTTGGGGAAAACCTTGCTGCACAAGAGCCACGGCTTAACAATGGATACCGAGCGAGCGATTAAGCAAGCGACAAACAGGCACACGCGGAAACATGAGCCGCCTCGCACTGTCCTTCGTAGCATCTCTGTTGTGCCTCACTCGCACCAGGCAGTTATACATGGGGGAAGGGGAGATGGGGCCAGTATGCTCAGAGTCACAGTTTTGCTTTCCAGGAGCGATAAATTATTCTGCAAGATAACTATAAATCTTTCAAAGGCTTGAAAATCCTGTACGGCCTGCGTCACCTCCCTCCTCTGCCCCGTCTTAGTGGGTCGTTGTGTCTCAGCTGCTTTGCTTGGTGGACAATCTGTGGAATGGAAGAAGGGGGAAAAAACACCCAGGCAATTTTGATTTAAAAACAACCCTTAATCTTATTCCATTCTGGGTTTGTTTGAGGTCATGCAGCAAAAGAGGGAGGGAGGGAGGGAGGAAGGAAGGAAGGAAGGAAGGAAGGAAGGAAGGAAGGAAGGAAGGAAGGAAGGAAGGAAGGAAGGAAGGAAGGGAGGGAGGGAGGGAGGGAAGGAGGAAGGAAGGGAGGGAGGGAGGAAGGAAGGAAGGAAGGAAGGAAGGAAGGAAGGGAGGGAGGGAGGGAGGGAGGGAAGGAGGAAGGAAGGAAGGGAGGGAGGGAAGGAGGAAGGAAGGAAGGAAGGAAGGAAGGAAGGAAGGGAGGGAGGGAGGGAGCGTGGGAGGGAAGGAGGAAGGAAGGAAGGAAGGAAGGAAGGAAGGAAGGAAGGAAGGAAGGAAGGAAGGAAGGAAGGGAGGGAGGAAGGAAGGAAGGAGGATAACATTATGCCATTCCTTTGCTCTGCTTCTCTGCCTCCTTGTTTTGAGCTATTGTGGGTTTAATACAAGAAGCTCCCCCAGAACCTGTATATTCTGAAACTGTAAATTCCAACCCCATCTTATGTTCTGCACCATTAACATCCGTGGTGTGTGTGTGTGTGTGTGTGTGTGTGCTATGCCTTTGAGTATAGCTCTTTGAAGCAATGGCCACTGGGAGATTCCTGAATGCCTTGTGGTTGCCAAGCAACGTCACCTGAGGGGCCAGAATGTGCATCCTTTGGCATCTTGGAGCACCTGGGGAGGAGGAAGGCTCTCTCTCCATCCTCCATTCCCTGTTTCCTTGGCCCCAGCTGGTTGGTAACACATTTTTAACTGCTTTGAACCAAGAAGTGACAGCAGACTGCCAGCACTGGCTTTCCCCCCTAAATCACTCATTGATCCACCCAAACTGAGGCTCGGGTCATAGGACCAGGCTTTACACCGTGCTTATGTGTCTCTTGGAGCCTGCACAGGCTGAGTTGTGTTGAGTCCAACAGAAAACAAAGCGATATTGCCCCTCCCCTCCCATACATTCTGGAAGCACTCAGTTGCAAACAGGATATGCATATTCAAAAACTGTTCAGCATTCATCATCATCATCAACAGAAGTCTAGTGTCCAGATCACGTGATGTGATGGTATCGCTTTACTCTGCTCTGGTAAGACCTCACCTGTTCAGTTTTGGGCACCCCATTTTAAGAAGGATATAGACAAGCTGGAACGGGTCCAGAGGAGGGCGACGAAGATGGTGAGGGGTCTGGAGACCAAGTCCTATGAAGAAAGGTTGAGGGAGCTGGGGACGTTTAGCCTGGAGTGGAGGTGGCTGAGAGGTGATAGGATCACCATCTTCAAGTACTTGAAGGGCTGTCCTATAGAGGATGCTGTGGAATTGTTTTCTGTGGCCCCGGAAGATAAGACGAGGGTTGAAATTAAATCAAAAGATTTTCCAGCTCAACATTAGGAAAAACTTCCTAACTGTTAGAGCGATTCCTCAGTGGAACAGGCTTGCTCGGGAGGTGGTGGGCTCTCCTTCCTTGGAGGTTTTTAGACAGAGGCTAGATGGCCATGAGGCAATGAGGATCCTGTGAATTTAGGGGGTGGTGTTTGTGAGTTTCCTGCATTGTGCAGGAGGTTGGACTAGATGACCCTGGAGGTCCCTTCCATGATTATCATCTCAGGCATTTTGTTAGAAGAGCCAGGAGATCCTAAGATTGTCTGGCAGCCAAAAGTTCTACCTCTTTTAGCATTAGGCGCCAATAGGAGCTAGACTTGTTTTTAAGGCAAGAGCTGTTTCAGAGGCGGTTTGCTATTACCTGTCTCTGCCCCCCACCCCCGTCCTTCATAGCATCTCTGTTGTGCATCATTCTCACCAGGAAGTTATACATTTTGGGGAGGTGGACGATGGGGCCAGTATGCTCAGAGTCACAATATTGCTTTCCAGGAGCAATAAATTATTCTGCTGATACCGATAAATCTTTCAAAAGCTTGAGAATCCAGTCTAGCCTGCGTTGCCTCCCTCCTCTGCCCCATCTTAGTGGGTCATCCTGTCTCAGCTGCTTCACTTGGTGGCCAATCTGTGGAATGGAAGAAGGGGAAGAAAGGAAAGGAAAGGAAAGGAAAGGAAAGGAAAGGAAAGGAAAGGAAAGGAAAGGTCCACTGTGCAAGCACCAGTCGTTTCCGACTCTGGGGTGACGTTGCTTTCACGTTTTCATGGCAGACTTTTTACGGGGTGGTTTGCCATTGCCTTCCCCAGTCATCTCCGCTTTCCCCCCAGCAAGCTGGGGGCTCATTTGACCGACCTCGGAAGGATGGAAGGCTGAGTCAACCTCGAGCCGGCTACCTGAAAACCCAGCTTCCGCCGGGGATCGAACTCAGGTCATGAGCAGAGCTTAGGACTGCAGTACTGCAGCTTTAACACTCTTGACGAGATCAGAGTTTTTTTTTAAAAAAAAAGAACAAATGTCCCATTCACTTCTCACAACAAGAAACAAAATCAAAATAGGACTACGCGAACTGAAATGGATGGCTTTTGAAATTCAGTCTAATCATCCCTCCACTGGATCCACTTTGAATTTCATTTTAGGTGACATGGCACTGTCAGCCCTCGCTCGAACAAATCAAAACTCTATTCCTACATCTCCTGCTTCCCGGGTCCAGGCTACAGCTAGCCAGGAGAGGAAATGCCCTGGGAAATCTCCACTCCAACTCCCTTGGACTTCTGTTTCTTCCTTTCCCTCCCTTCCCCACATACGAAACGGCTGCCCTTTTGCTGGCCTTGGTGCGCCGCTGTTTATTTCCAGTGCTTCGGTGGGATAATTGGATTATTCTGCAAACGACCTGCCTGGTATCTCTCCATGTCTCCGAAGTCCTTCAAGGACTGAGAGGCCCAGCCTGGCTACAGCAGACTTCCTCTGTTCAGGCAGAAGCAGGTCACACGGTGCGGCAAGAAGTGGAGGCAGGCAATGAGGGCAGGGAGGGCACCACAGCGGGGGAGGGGGTGCAGGAGGGCAGCTTTGTCTCCTCGCCAAAGCAATTACCCATCACACTCACCACCTGCCTTTCTCCTTCTTCTTCTAGGCAAATAAACTGAGGACCAAAACTTTGCGGAATACCTTGAATCCTACCTGGAACGAAACTCTCACGTATTACGGGATCACCGACGAGGACATGATCCGCAAGACGCTCAGGTGAGGAAAAGCTGCTGCTGTTCATTTGATTATTGATTGATTGGTTTTAATGTGAACTTAATGTTTTATTATTGTACTGTTTCACTTTTAAATGTTGTTAGCCGCCCTGAGCCTGCTCCGGCGGGGGAGGGCGGGATACAAATAAAATTTTACATTACATTACATTCCCAGCTACCTGTGTGAAAGGGACGTATGAATCGGACTCTCCCTTTGGTTCCCTGCCTTGCAGAGAATCGTGGTTTCTCGGATGCCTTTTGAAATATCTTTTTATTTGGTTTTTGTGTGTGTGCGTGTTTTGTGCCATTGGCAGACAATCACAGGCTCTATGTAGTGGGGGAAATGCAGCTCATGGAAGCAGGAAAAGGTGTGAAAGTGGAGTGGCTCAGTTCTCATTGGGGGGGGGGGGCAGATGTGAGGTCACAAGGTGTCTCTTCACACTGATACAGCAGAGATGAAAAACTGGGCATCAGTTCCTCCCTCTCAAGGTGCTTGACTCTTCCACGGATTGAACAGATGTGGCCTTCCCTCAGGACAGTTGTGCTGGCATAGAGTGAAGGTCAACCCCAGCCAACTGCATGTTTGAAGCTGCAGCTTCCACTCCGCTTGCTTAGACTCGGGTGAGCTGCCACGTTGGTCTGAAGCGGCAGAACCAAGCTCGAGTCCAACAGCACCATGAACACCAGCAAAGTTTTATTCAGGGTGCAATCTTTCATGGGCACGCAAGAGCCATATACAGTAAACGTCAGACATTTGAGAGCCGCAAGACATGAACGTCGGATGTTTGAGGGAGGGAAGGGAGGAAGGAAGGAAAATAGAAAGAGGAGGGAGAGGTGGAAAGAAAGAAGAAGTATTGCAGATTTATACCCCGCCCTTCTCTCTGAATCACAGACTCAGAGCGGCTCACAATCTCCTATATCTTCTCCTCCCACAACAGACACCCTGTGAGGTGGGTGGGGCTGAGAGGGCTCTCCCAGCAGCTGCTCTTTCAAGGACAACCCCTGCCAGAGCTATGGCTGACCCAAGGCCATGCCAGCAGGTGCAAGTGGAGGAGTGGGGAATCAAACCCTGTTCTCCCAGATAAGAGTCCACGCACTTCACCACTACACCAAACTGGCAACTTTAGCTTTAAATGCATTCTCCAAGCCACCAGCTGGCCTGGCTTGGAGGAGTGATTTAAAGAGAGGAATGCCTTCTCCAGGCCAGCCGATGGGTTGGCGGGGGTTTCGAGAGCCACACGATATGTGTGAAAGAGCCACATGTGGCTCCTGAGCCGCAGTTGGGCCACCCCTGAGCTATGCTGTGTGCAGCTCCTAGAATGCGGTGGTAGAATTCTGGATGAATCAGTTTGGATTGCAGGAGGCAAGTGGGGAGGGGGTCATGGTTTTAGAATGCAGCTCCGTGTTAAGGACAGTCACCCTGCCTGGGGTGATTTAGCACATCCAGGCTAAGCTGCCCTTGGTGAGACGGTTGGCTGAAGTCTTGAGGCCTGGTTCAGGAGGGAGCGGGGATGCCAATACGATAGCTATTAAATGCAACACACTGCAGGCGCCTCTCGAGATCTGTTGAAGATCTGTCACTTAGCTGGGCCGTTAAAAAGTCTTGACAAATTCATGAGGGGGTCGATCTGCTGATGACTGTTAACCATGACAGCTACATGGAACCTCCATATTCAAAGACGCATGCTAAATGATGCACTTTCAATCCACTTTGCAACTGGCTTTGTCTGTGCCAAGTGGCAGCTCCCCTTGCAAACGGCCACTGAAGTTTATTGAATTATTGAGCATGTGTGAAAGCACCCAGTGCCTCAATTCCAGACACAACGGAGGAGGGCAGGGGTGGATGAACTTGCTTAACGTAAGAGCCACGTAGAATAAATGTCAAATGTTTGAGAGCCGCAAGACATGAACATTAGGTGTTTGAGAGAAGGAAGGAAGGAAGGAAGGAAGGAAGGAAGGAAGGAAGGAAGGAAGGAAGGAAGGAAGGAAGGAAGGAAGGAAGGAAGGAAGGAAGGAGGGAGGGAGGGAGAGGTGGAAAGAAAGCAACTTTAAATGGATTATCCAACCTGCTGCCTGGCTTGGCTTGGAGAAGTGTTTTAAAGAGAGACATGCCTTCTCCAAGTCAGCCAATGGGGTGGGGGGGGGGGGTTTCAGGAGCCACACAATGTGTGTGAAAGAACCACACATGGCTCCTGAGCCACAATTTGGTCACCCCTGGCATAGGGCTTTCCCTTCAAAACAGGGATGAAGTAATGTTCCCGTTTCATGTCTTTTTGTGTCCGCTTCACTTCTCTGCTGGTTTTGTAGATTCATTCATGTTGTGTACACAATTTGTACGGATGTGATATGCAATTCAGACGGTGCGTATCATTCCAGTGTATGTCATTTGTACATATCATAAAATATCTACAGGTAGTCACGCGTGGGCTCACAGAACGTATAGAAGAATCTGCACAACGGGGCCACTCAGAGTGAGGATGCAAACCTAAGATTTGCATAAAATAACAAATGGCTTTTTTAAAGGTGGTAGCCCTAAAAATGTTGTGTATGCACAGAAATTGCAAAAGAAAACGTTTGGGCAGTTTGTAGTGTTGCTATTAGTAGCTCAAGATACCTCATGAAGCCAGAAGGAGATACAAACGGGAAACCAGAGTTGGTTTGATTCCCCCTTGGGTCAGTCACTGTTTTCTCAAAGCTGTTCTCTCAAGACCAGTTCTCTCAGCCCCACTTAACTCACAGGGTGTTTGTTGCAGGGAGGAGAAGGGAAAGGAGATTGTAAGCCACTTTGAGACTTCAAGGGAAGAGTAGGGTATAAATCCAATCTCTCTTCCTCCTCCTCCCCTCTACACTCACTCTGTGCCCCACTGTCCAGTAGGAGGGAGAAGGGAAGACCAGATAGACAGATGGGCAACACAATGGGCAGGCAGGAAAACCAGGCAGGTGGGCATGGGGGGGGGCAGGAGTTGGAGCAAGAGGGAAAGAAGCGGAGGTTGATGCGATGTGCAATTTTCACTCCCCTGTGAGCCGAAGTCTTTTGATTTGTAACGCTGATTTATCGACCCACAAATAATATTTAAAATGTGTCTATTTTAATGGGAAAATTTAGTGCAAGGAAATAAGAAACAGCCTGAAAATAAAGAATTGCACATTCGATTTGCAAACAGGAGATGTGAACCAAAGTGGGAGATTTTGGGGTTAACGTTGCAGCGGGGAGGAATTCAGGATCTTCCCTGCTTACAAGTATCCCAGAAGCCAAAGTCGGAAATGGTTTATTGGGTGAGACGTGCCTTTGGTCTGACGCAGAGGGGACCTTCTCCCTTTTGGTGCTTTCTTAATGACCTCTGTGTCTCTGAGATTGTGCCACTCTTTTTTTGGATGAGGGATTCTGAGTCATGGGTTGGCGGAAGGCACACCGTCTCTCCTGTCCCTCTTTCTGCTTGGCTGCTTCCATGTTCCGAACTGCCGATGCCTCCACTTGTACCTCGTCCCCTTCCTGGCGTGTCTCTGCGTACTTGCAATTCTAGCCAGATTCTTGATAGAGCCATTAAAATCCCCTTTTCTCTCACTGTCGGATCTGGAAGGCATTATTATTTATCAAGGGCTATGATTTGCACACGCTCCCCCGCTCCTGCATCCATCACCGTTCTTCCTGGGACAGGCGGTTTGATTGATCAGCCACCTGGACTAGGGATTGCTTGTGAGGGTATCTCCTCTAAGCACTTCATCACCTTCAGCGTTCACCATTCACGAGCTGGCTGGGAACCAGCCGGCCTCCGTGAAGCTGGGGTTAACTCTCCATTTCCTTCCCAAATCTGCCAAGGTGTTGTTGTTTTTTAAGTTTCACTTCTAGCTGAGGAAACGGTCAATAGATTACTGATCCTGGGGATTAGAAGTATATTAGATTTCGAGGAAGGCAAAGCGGATGGAGCAGATACAGGGGCCAGAAGATGCCTAAAAAGTCAGATATACTAGAGCTGGTTTCTGCAAACTGTGCAATATATGGAAATGGGAAAATCGGTGCCGTTTCTCTTGCGCTGCATGAATTCGCCTACAGATGTCTTTGAATAAGGTTGGAAAGGCTATTTGACAAATGAAAAGCAGGCTGATTGATCTGAACGTTGCTCCAGTTGACCAGTCAGAAGCGTGTGTGTGTTTTAAAGTGAATTATTTTTAATTTTAAAATTTCCATCATTTGCTTGATTACACTTCATCCTTTCCTTCAGGGCAGCGTGTGTGGTTCTCCCTCCCCTAACGTTTTCACCTAAGCAACGCTGTGTGGACTGGAACTCATAGGTTAGTTTGGATAAATCTGCAGTCAGGACTGGTTATGTCTGGAGATTTCCCAGAGAGTTCCGTTTCTTCACTTGGTATCATGCCTCGGGCTCAGCCGTAGCTGAGGACAAATCCAAGGGGGCAGCGGTGTTGGTCTGAAACAAAGCGAAACAAAGTAGGAGTCAAGTTTCACCTTGAAGACCCACAAAGTTTAATTCAGAATATAAGCGTTCATATGTATGCAGACTTCTTCAGACGAGGGGATAAGGTACAATGGGCTGAAATACATGTAGTTGGTGGGCTAAGAGTGTCAACTGATACAGAAGTTAGGATCAAATGACAAAATAGTGTAATAAACTGGGAGACCATTTGGTCTGGATAGCAGTAAAAGGTAATACTGTAAACGTTGCCTGTTAATTGCTGTTGCTGAAAGTCTGGGTGAAACAAAAGGACATGTATTTCCTAGTTCTTGCCCACCTAATTTACTTTTTAACATCATTCATACATTATAAGCATAATAAAGAAGAAGAAGAAGATATTGGATTTATATCCCGCCCTCCACTCCGAAGAGTCTCAGAGCGGTTCACAATCTCCTTTACCTTCCTCCCCCACAACAGACACCCTGTGAGGTGGGTGGGGCTGAGAGGACTCTCACAGTAGCTGCCCTTTCAAGGACAACCTCTGCCGGAGCTATGGCTGACCCAAGGCCATTCCAGCAGGTGCAAGTGGAGGAGTGGGGAATCAAACCCGGTTCTCCCAGATAACCACTACGCCAAACTGGCTCTCCATAAACATAACTAGAATGATGTTTATGATGTATAGAATGACGTTAAAAAGTAAATTAGGTAGACAAGAACTAGGAAAAACATGTCCTTTTGTTTTACCTAAACTTTCAGCAACAGCAATTAACAGGCAACTTTTATTACCTTTTATTGCTATGCAGACCAAACGGTCTTCCACTTTATTACTCTACTTTGCCATTTGATCCTTTGTATCAGCTTACACTCTTAACCCACCAACTCCATGTACTTCAGCCCACTGTACCCTATCCCCAGAGCTGAGGACAGTAATTCCACTCCCACGTATTGGGACAGGAGGTATAGAATTTTTCTGTCTCAGGCATCAGGACCATGGACAGAGCACTGGAGGTTCGCATGGATGCAGCATTAAGGGCTGCGGACTGGTAACTAAGCAGCTTAAAAAGAGACATTTCACACACACTTTTGATTCACGCTCAGTGCACTTTGTAACTGGATTTCACTGTGAGAAATGGCAAAACCCACTCGCAAATGGTTGCTGAAGTCAACTGAAACTGCATTATTTAGCATAGAGTGAAAACACGAAAGGTATTGCTGGGAGTTCACCATCAGATCACGCCAGCATTTTAAAACTAGAAACAGCAGCCGATCAGAGCTGTGATTCAGGCTGGGGTTTAGGGGGTGTGGGTTTCATTCACTTGCCCCTGCTTTTGATGGAACCTGTCACCTCTGTGTTGGCTTGGAAAGAAAAAAAATAGGATGTGTCTAGTAAAACCTGTGGGGTGGAAGAGAACCTCCAGAAAGAAAGGGGCACAGAAACTAAACCAACCCAGCAAAAACCTCCAAAGGAAGTTTAGAATACTAAGAGGCCAGAGGTTAAAAACATCAATAGCTATGGACAAAAGTACATTACAAAAAACATATATAAACCTTGTAGGGGCCCAAATGAAGCCTCATAAAATCACTGAAGTGATAAATGCACATGAAACATACATATCTGCAGGGCTTTTTTGTAGCAGGAACTCCTTTGCATATTAGGACGCACCCCTTTGATGTTGCCAATCCTCCAAGAGCTTATAGGGCTCTTAATAAAGGGCCTGCTGTAAGTTCCAGGAGGATTGGCTACATCCGGGAGGGGGGGTGTAGCCTAATATGCAAAGGAGTTCCTGCTACGAAAAGAACTCCTGCATATAGGACCTGATGCATTTTGGCCTGCAGAGGCCTTCTTTAGAGGTCAAATACAACAAAGTCCCAGTTACACATATGAATCAATAAACAATTATTATTATTATTATTATTATTATTATTATTATTATTATTATTAAATTTTATTTGTATCCCGCCCTCCCCGCCTGGGCAGGCTCAGGGTGGCTAACAACATTCAATAAGACATTATATAAATACAATGATTAAAACAGCATTAAAATTATAAAACAACATTAAAATTATACATAGTTAATATTATACATAGTTAATACATCTTAAAACTAATCCAACATATATAATCTATAACTTAACAGCAGCAGAGATGTTCCGGGCGCTATTTATCGATTTACATATTTAAATGATGGCAAGAATCATTAAAGAATCACCTTGTTGGATGTGGAATGTTCCAATATGGAAATGAATGGCACAATTTTTGGAAGGCCACAAAGGTAACTGGCTTTATGTCAGCAGCGACGACATATACTGCAAATAAAATTGCAAGTGTGTACCTTTCAGTTTCGGTCCTAAGAGAAAAATCTCCTTCTCACTGGCCCTGCTGCTGACACGAGGCCTCCGAAAAAAGCCCTCTGCATGCCAAAACGTATCAGGTCATATATGTATCTTTCATGTGCATTTGTCACTTCAATAGTTTTATGAGGCTTCATTTGAGCCCCTACAAGGTTTGTATATGTTTTTTGTAATAAATATGTGTACTTTTGTCCATAACCAGGGCTTTTTTGGGAGCAGGAACTCCTTTGCGTATTAGGCCACACACCCCTAATGTAGCCAATCCTCCTGGAGCTTACAGTCAGCTCTGTATGAAGAACCCTGTAAGCTCTTGAGGATTGACTACATCAGAGGTGTGTGGCCTAATATGCAAAGGAATTCCTGCTACAAAAAAAAGCCCTGAGTCCACACACCCCTGATGTAGGGTGTTTTTACATTCAGTTTGATCCAGAGTTTTAGAGTCTTCAAATCGCCTGCCACCATTCCGCTTTAATTATTTTCCTTTTGCATTGGTGGATTTGCTCTGCTCATTTTGCGTAGCCAAACTTCTATATTTCCTGCTGAAAGCGTTTCAATTGGGGGGGGGGTCTCTGATCAGAGGGCAGAAGGAATACCAGTGCTTAGTTAAATGTATACGATTGCTTGGAAATCGTATCAATACTGCAAAAACAATACAAATTTAAATTACAAGATGAGGCAAGCAATGATATGTCAAAATTTCAAGTGCTGTCAGTTCTCATGCAAATTGCTGCACCTTGTGGCTTGAAAATGCATGAAAACTTCTACAATACCGGATCAAAACTAGTTTTGAGAAAAGCGTTGCAGCAGCAGCTCCAGAACTCATCTCACCAAAACAAATGTAGATGCTTCAGGCAGCAATGATGCAAAACAGTTGTGAGAACGTTAGGTAATGTAAAAGGTGAGTTTCCAATGCAGTGATAGAGAGTCACAAACTGTCAATGTAAAAACATAGCCAATCCTCCAAGAGTTGCAGGGCTTTTCTTACAGAGCCTACTGTAAGCTCCTAGAGGGTGTGGCCTAACATGCAAAGGAGTTCCTGCTACAAAAAAACCCCTGTCCATAACTATTGATGTTTTCAACCTTTGGCCCCTTAGTATTCTAAACATCTCATGGAAGAGTACCTCCCCCGCCACCCCAAGTGGGACCCTAATCTTTTTTTATTTTTAAAAAGGCAAAAAAATCTGATGACGGATCACTCCGCATCTGATCTAGTTAGATGCTCTGTGTCCAAGTCTTCATGTTCCATGCAAGAAAAGAAAAACACCATATAGACTTCTTGTAAATACACATTGAGAACCCTGGAGGTGAAAAAGCACAGTTGGGGAGGTACTTTTGAGCCAGAAAACGGTTGGCAAAGCATGGGCTATTTCCCCCTTTTAAAAGGAAGTCCATCCCCTGCACGTCTCCTTCAAGTATTTCTCCAGCACTGGTCAGGATTCTGCCCAGAGCTGGAAAAGAACCGCAAGGAGGAGTGTCCCTCAATAGTTTATTCTCAGGGAAAGAGCTTTTGCTGTGGTCTTGAGCCATCGTCCACGCTTCATAATTCAGACTGCCATGTTTCACCGGTTATATCCATTAAAAGCCCTTTGATCAGTTCAGAAAGCGCCCCTGATTAACTGGGCAGATATGCATTATTCATCAATATACATCATGCAAATATTTCTCCTCGGTGCCATCTTAGGCGAGGAATTACCATCCGAGCATGAGGACAGAGGAACGGTCTCTTCTAATGAGGAAGTTCTGCTCCAGGAGATCAGCGCCTCGTCGCAGAGCATAGGAAGCCTTTGGCTTCCGTTTTTGACTTGTTTGCATATTTATGCGAATGTAATTGATGGATTAATTGACTAAATCTTGTAAATTAATTGATCAATTGTAAAGTTTTCGCTCATCGGATGATCGCCTTGCTGGCAGGCGACCGCTTTGGCTCATCCCTTGCTGCCTTCTGGCTAGGCTGTGGCATGGAAGGTGAGTTGCCCGGAGATTATGTGCGCTTGGAAATGCCTCCCAGGTGTTTGGGGAGACTGGAAAGGAGCGATAGGAGAGGGGGTGCCAATCCCAGGACTAGTTCTGTAACATCCTGATCAGTGCTGAGTTAAACCCGTGGAGGCCCCTAGGCGAGGATGGACACTGGCTCAGTGGTAGAGCATCTGCTTGGTAAGCAGAAGGTCCCAGGTTCAATCCCCGGCATCTCCAACTAAAACGGGTCCAAACAAGTAGGCGTGAAAAACATCAGCTTGGGACCCTGGAGAGCCGCTGCTGGTCTGAGTAGACAATGCTGACTTGGATGGACCCAGGGTCTGATTCAGCAGAAGGCAGCTTCATATGTTCATATATGTTCAAATCTTGGGGGGCCCCTTGCAAATTTTCTCAGAGTCTGAGTGCCTGCCCCACTGCCCATGGCCCCTGCTGCAACCTGCAGGCACCTTCTTAAAAGCCCCTTTTATTAAGCTTCGGGGGAGAGGCAGAGAGAGGCAAACTTGGTGACAACGCCAGCAGCAGCCGCACCAGGCAAGCCGGGAAAAGAGCAGTTCAGTTGCTGGCTGCTCATGCAGGCAGGAGGGAAACCGGGGGTGGGGGGGAGCCAGCCTGGGGCCCCTAAAGGCATGGGGGCCCATAAGCCAGTGCCTACTTGGCCTAATTGTTAACCCGCCCCTGACCCTGATTGGGGGAATCTGCAAAAGGTGTGTTTTGGAGAGCCAGTTTGTGTAGTGGTGAAGTACACGGACTCTTATCTGGGAGAACCGGGTTTGATTCCCCACTCCTCCACTTGCACCTGCTGGCATGGCCTTGGGTCAGCCACAGCTCTGGCAGAGGTTGTCCTTGAAAGGGCAGCTGCTGGGAGAGCCCTCCCAGCTCCACCCACCTCACAGGGTGTCTGTTGTGGGAGAGGAAGGTAAAGGAGATTGTGAGCCGCTCTGAGACTCTTCGGAGTGGAGGGCGGGATATAAATCCAATATGTTCTTCTTCATCTACTTCCTGGTTGCTTCCTGGGATGGGCCAGGAATGAGGGTCTTGAATTCTGAAGAAGGGGCCAGGACTTGAAACTTCACAACCTCATGAGAGCCAGTGTGGTGCAGTGGCTAAGTGTCGGATTAGTATTTGGCAGACCTGGGTTCGAATCCCCACTCCTGCCCTGAAAGCTTGCTGAACAACCTTGGAGTAGACGCCCACTCTCTGCCTGGCCTACCTCACGGGGTTGTTGTGAAGTTAAAATGGAGGAGAGGAAAAGAACGTAAGCTGCTTTGGGTCCCTGTTGGTGAGAAAGGCGGGGTGCAAATGAATTAATTAAATAACCAGCTGGCTAAGTCTCTGCTTCTTCCCCTCACTGTCCCATCACATTTTATCTGCTGCTTGAAGCGTCGCCCAGCACTCAAGGGGAAAAGATCAAACAAGGTTTTGTCTCCATTAATGAAGGGTGAAATGCAAAGAAATTGTCCTCTTCTTCTCACGACCTCAGGGCTTTGCCCAATAAAATTAATCGTCAAGTGGTTACATATTGTGGGTAACTAATTTTGGCATCAGCTTAGGTAGCTTCTGAAACGGGGTTAGACCCATTCATGGGAGGTATTGGCCATAATAGCTAAATAGAACCTCCATGGTCAGAGGCAATATACCTCTGAGTAATACGGCCTGGGGACTAGCAATCAAGGAAGACAGTCACATCCTGTCTGTGAGCTACCCAGCAGGGGAAACAGAATGCTAGGCTACATGGACTTCAGCCTGATCCAAAAATGCAGTTCCCATGTTCCTAAGACCAGGTACCAATACTTCCACTAAGCTGTGGAGTCTTGTGAGCAAAAATTCTATTTTGTGGGCTTCTGGCATTAAAGTGGTGAGCATAAATCGGTTTGCTCTGGGGCCATTTTTCCTGGGCGAAGACAAAAATTGTGCACTGAAGGCTACAAAACTCTGAGCTAGCTCACACTAATTCAACTTAGAAGGAACACTGCCAAGTATTGTTCTTCATGAAACTTGACTGTAGATACTGGGTGTCTGCAGTTTGGTGTAGTGGTTAAGTGTGCAGACTCTTATCTGGGAGAACCGGGTTTGATTCCCCACTCCTCCACTTGCAGCTGCTGGAATGGCCTTGGGTCAGCCACAGCTCTGGCAGAGGTTGTCCTTGAAAGGGCAGCTGCTGTGAGAGCCCTCTCAGCCCCACCCATCTCTCAGGGTGTCTGTTGTGGGGGAAGAAGATAAAGAAGATTGTAAGCCGCTCTGAGATTCAGAGAGAAGGGCAGGGTATAAATCTACAGTCTTCATCTTCTTCTTCCAAGAGATATGGGACCAAAGTGCAAGCAAAAACCGGGGGGGGGGGGGTGGCGGTGGTTCAGAGTTGATCCAGATACCTCTTTCTTGGGACATTTAACTCATTGAATGGGCCTGATGATTCCTTCATCCGCTTTTCCCCTAATAAGATAGCAGCTTTTAAAGGTCTCTTTTGCTGGCTCAGCCTTCTCACCTACCTCAACTGAATTAAGTCAGGTGATAATAAGGGAGAGAGACCTGGTCTCCTTTTGACTTCTCACCTCTCGGCAGAGCGGCCCAGAAATACATTTGTCGCCTCTTTGGTGTTAATTGGCTGAGAAGCTGGCCTGATGCTTATTCATCAGGGCAGGTGTTGATGCCTCTAGAATGAACAATGGCTCAAAGGGGGCTCATTCAGGCGAATGCTCAAGTCTGCAGGCTGCCAAGTTTCACGGCACTTTTTATGGGGGCAGAAGCAGGGGTCGTTTTGTAGAAAAATAGGTGGTGAAGCTCATTAGCATAACTCATTAGCATATGCCACCACCACCCCCAGCCAAAAGCAACCCGATTCAAGAAAGGAGAGCCCCGGGCGAGTGAGGCCTGCTTGGGCTGGCTAGAGATCCGGTCAGCCCAAGCAGGCCTCGCTCACCTGGGGCTCTCCTTGGCTGTCCCCCCCAGTCAAAAGGCCAGCAAGCCACCCACCACCCGAAATCACATAAGAAGTGGAGAAAAGGTGGTGCAGGGGTTAATGGGGGCTGCTGGGGGCATGGCAAAGCCCCTGGTGGCTGGCTGGCTGCCCGCTCTCCTAATCCAGGGATTGATATGCAGCCGGACCTACTATTCAATGGACAAGGTAGGTGGGGAGGAAGAGGGGGAACCCTCAGAAAAGTTCAGGAGCTGTGCTCCTGTGAGCTCCTGCTGAAGCTGAGGCCTGGGCAAACCGGAAGCTGCTGCGTACTGATTAGCAAACGCTAGAAATAAACCACTGCTTTTTTATGTTGCAAATAAATGCTTAAGCAATTTCTTTCGTAATGATGCAATTACGTTATTATCATCGCAAACCAAAATTCGTTAAATGTCCATAGCAAAAATCAAAAAGTTATTTCACATCACTCTTGTAAGGTAGTACTTTACGATAATAAGGCTTTCTGGAGAATCATTTCAGGTAATCTAAAAAACAATTCTGTTACTGACCCAAATATCTCTGAGCAAACATGGGTTGATTACTTCTCTAACATTTTTGCTGCTCCATGTGTATCCCTTTCTACCTTAGCAAACCCCTCAGTTACTGATATGCCAGTCTGGCCTCCAGCAACTCTAGAGGAAATCAGTGAGTTACTGAAGGATTTAAAAGCGGGTAAAGCACCTGGCCCTGATGGCCTTCCCGCTGAGGTATTCACAAAGTTTGCCGATTGGTGGCTCTTGCCCCTTGGAAAATTGTTCTCTTTTATCGATCTGCATGGCTCCATCCCTGACTATTGGCTTGACTCTATAATTATTCCAATATACAAAAAGGGGGGGTTGGAGTTACCAGAAAATTTCCGCCCCATTAGTTTATTATCTATAGTGGGCAAACTGTATGCAAAACATTTAGAACTCCGATTAACTGACTGGATGCGCCTAGGCAACATCATAGGTCCTGAACAGATTGGTTTCTCCAAAGGCAAATCTGCTATGGATCACTGCTGCACTCTGGCCTTCCTTGCTGAAAAATATATGCATACCGGGTCAAAAAAATTATACGCTGCCTTCATCGATTTGAAGGGTGCTTTTGATTCAATAGATAGAGCCCAACTATGGATCAAGCTAGGTCACCTGGGAATGGACCCTCGTCTGCTGTTTCTCTTGAGGAAACTTCATTCTAATACCTTTTGCCAAGTGAAATTTTCTTCTAGCGGTGACTTGACTAGTAAAATCCCAGTGTTAAAGGGGGTTAAACAAGGTTGCGTGCTGGCCCCGCATCTTTTTAATCTATTTTAACTGACCTGGCACAATTTTTGAACCCTGTCAACGGTCATCCGCCTAAACTTGCAGGCCGAGCGGTCCCCTTATTACTTTATGCCGATGACACTACCATCCTCTCTTGTACAAGAGTGGGCCTGCAAAGGTATTTGAATGCCTTTTATGACTACTGTAATTGTAATTCACTTACTATCAATTACACCAAATCTAAAGTAGTTGTCTTTTCAAACTGCTGGCGCCCACAGAGATGGTTTATTGGCAATTCAATAATCGAGCAAACAAAAAATTTTAAATACTTGGGGATCACTTTTAACCACAAGTTAAGCTGGGTTTCACATCGTAACAACACCGTCAACTTGGCTAAATGTTCAGCTGCTCAAATTAAACAGTTTTTCTTTGCAAGGGGCAACCAATTAGTTCCAGCAGCTATTAAAGTGTTCAAAGCCAAAACGCTTGCCCAAATCCTCTATGGTATCCCTATTTGGATCTCAGCTTTTACCAGGAAAGTGGAGGGCATTCAAGCCTCATTCTTTAGACAAATTCTTGGTTTGCCAAAATGTGTGTCCTACTTTGCTCTCTGCTCTGAAGTGGGTCAGTCTTTGGTGGAGACAAAAGCCTGGATTGCAGTGTTTAAATTCTGGCTCAAAATTCATTTTAGAACAGATCCCAACAGCCTTCTTGATTGTATGAAAAGAGACCCATATATTTCATCCTGGACAGCAGTGCTTCTGTCTAAACTCAATCAATTGGGGTTAGAGGTAGATGATTTTTCTACCGCTGATGAGTCATATATCTTTAGATGTATTAAACTGAGACTATGGGAATCGGAGGATACGAAATTACGGCCAACTGACCCTTATATTTGCTCTCCAGCTTCCTTAGGTCTTTATGCTTTTTGTGGCAAAATGCCCAATTATCTATCAGACCTAACCACTCCAAGTCATCGCAGGGCATTTATGTTGGCTAGACTAAACGCGTTTCCCTCCAAAGTTTTACAAGGGAGATATCAGCGAGTCCCTTTAGCCGACAGACTTTGCTCCTGTGGAGCAAATAGCCCTGACTCAATCCAGCATATATTGCTTGATTGTTCTTTATACCATAACCTCCGTAAAGATTTATTTGGCAAGCTTTCTTTTTCTCCAGATTTGTCTATTCTGCCACCCTGTTATTATTTATTGAGTGATGCTGAGGGGGTGGTTAGTGAGGCTGTGGCAAAATTTCTGGCTGACATCCTTAAATTTAATTCTGACCATGTTTGAATGCATCTGTAAGCTCGGTTTTATCTTGATTTTATCTCCAATGTTTAAATTTTTATATTCTGTGTATTTTTATCTGAATCTATTATGCCATTAAAGGTTTGGTATGGTATGGTATGGTAAGGTAGTACTTTCAAAATCAAGATGTTATTTCACATCGCTCTTGTAAGGTAGTACTTTACAGTCCACTGCCTCAGTTCTCCTTTGCTTGAAAGACGTAGACAGCACCACACTTGTATATGATTCCTCCTACGGGTAGCAGACCGAAGTCTGACAGGTGCAGCGGCTCCACGGGTCCTAGGTTCAGTTCTGTGTTTTGTTCACCTTCCACTGGCCGCTTTCTTTTAGCTTTGGAACTCATGCTGAAGGCAATCGCTCACACATTACAATACAATGTTACTTTGCAGCTTGCACGAATGGTTCCATTCGTGCAAGCTGCAAAGTAACATTGTATTGCAATGTGTGAGCAATTGCCTTTAGCAGGGGTTCCAAAACTAAAAGAAAGCAGCCAGTGGGGCCTGGGCAGAATCCAACTGGAATCGGCAAGATTTTGCAGACACGCCCCGTTCTTCGACAAAAGAGAGCTCCAAGGGGAGACATGGCCGAGCTGGAATTTATTGGCAAGTTCCTTGAGGTCTCATTCAAGATCCAGGTTTTCTTCTCCGCTTCACTGGAGCGTAACGAAAAAGATTTGTATTATTGCAAAATTCTACTGTTAAGAGCAGCTGCTGCTTTTGTCTCCTATACAAACAAAAGCCACAGGTGGTATCGCTTCTGGACAATGCTGGTGGCATTTTGTCTCTTTTTACCCATATGCTGGGCTTTTTATTGTCTCAGGAACTCCTTTGCATATTAGGCCATACCCCCCTGAGGCAGCCAATCCTCCAAGAGCTTCCAGAGCTATCAAAGATTTCAGGTTTTCACGGGTGGTAACATCATTAGGGTTTGTAGAATCTTTCGGGCTCAAGTGCCGTGTTCTACTGGAGAAAGTTTTTCTTCCAGACGTTTCGTTCTCAGCTGCGGAGAACATCCTCAGTGGCGTTGCAGCCGGAGCAGGCGCTCTGACCTTCTTGGCTGCTGTGCATTGAATGAGGCCAGGGCTGCTGGAGAGCTGCTATTTCTAGGCTGGAGGGGGTGTGGTGAAAAAGCAATTGGTTTGTGGATGTGCCCATTGTTTGGTGGGGCTTCCTGGAAGGGTAGTGATAAGGAAACTGGCTGTTGAATGTGACCATTGTTCTGTGTTAATTGCTGGGAGGGTTGGAAGGGGTGTGAAGATAAGGAAGATGGTTGTTGACTGTGCTGATTGTTCTGTGGAATGTGGAGCTTCCAGAGCTCTTCTTACAGGGCCTACTGTAAGCCCCAGGAGGATTGTCTACATCAGGAGGGTGTGGCCTAATATGCAAAGGAGTTCCTGCTACAAAAAAGCCCTGCCCACATGTACATGTTTGTCTGTGCCGGCCGACCGTCTTGAGGGTATGCATCTTGCCTCTGATGAAGCTGGATGAGATTATGGCTCAATCAACCCGCAAGAAGGAAGTCCTTCTTCACACAGCACATGACTTGTGGAGCTCACTGCCACAAGGATCTAGCACTGGCCACTTTTGAAGGGAATAAAACCGATGGAGGATGATAGGTCTATCGGTGGCTGTTAGCCGTGATAGTTAGCTGGATCCCCCATGTTGAGAGGCAGCAAACTTCTGAATGCCAGTGGCTGGGAGTCAACAGCAAAGGGGCTGTTAGGTCTCTGTGCCTCTACTTGTGGGTATCTGGGGGCATCCAGTTAGCTGCTGAAGGGAACCAGGATACTGGACTAGATGGATGGTTGGGCTGATCCAGCAGGGCTCTTCTGCCCTTGTCTTTCAAATGCCAGACCTTTGTTTTAATGTGGCCACGTGGTTACAAGGCAAGGCTATAAGTCATGGCTAAGACCCTGTGAAGGACTGGCTTCACAATTCAAGAACTCGTGGGCACTCAATGAAATTGCTGAGCAGTCGGGTTAGAATGGATAAAAGGAAGTCCTTCTTCACCCAAAGGGTGATTAACACGTGGAATTCACTGCCGGCTACAAGCATAGCCAGCTTCAAGAGGGGATTGGATAAACATGGAGCAGAGTTCCATCAGTGGCTATTAGCCACAAGGTATAGATGGAACTCTCTGTCTGGGGCAGGGATGCTCTGTATTCTTGGTGCTTGGGAGGGGCAACAGCGGGCGAGCCAGTTTGGTGTAGTGGTGAAGTGCGTGGACTCTTATCTGGGAGAACCAGGTTTGATTCCCTGCTCCTCCACTTGCACCTGCTGGAATGGCCTTGGGTCAGCCTATAGCTCTGGCAGAGGTTGTCCTTGAAAGGGCAGCTGCTGTGAGAGTCCTCTCAGCCCCACCCACCTCACAGGGTGTCTGTTGTGGGGGAGGAAGATAAAGGAGATTGTGAGCCGCTCTGAGACTCTTCGGAGTGGAGGGCGGGATATAAATCCAATTTCTTCTTCTTCATATGTCTTGGCCCCACTGGTGGACCTCCTGATGGCACCTGGGTGTTTTTGGCCACTGTGTGACACAGAGTGTTGGACTGGATGGGCCACTGGCCTGATACAACTTGGCTTCTGTTATGTTCTACCTCTTGCCATGCAGGTTGCACTTTAGCAGCCAGTTTGGTGTAGTGTTTAAGAGTGGAGGACTCTAATCTGGAGAACCAGGTGTGATTCTCCACTCCTCCACATGCACCTGCTGAGTAACCTTGGGGCAGTCACAGCTCTTTCAGAGCTGTTCTCTCAGAGCTGTCTCAGCCCCACCTCCCACATAGGGTGTCTGTTGCGGGGAGAGGAAGGAAAGCAGATTGGAAGCCGCTCTGTGACTCCGAGTGAAGGGCGGAATATAAACCCAATCTCTTCCTCTTCTTCTCTTCTTTAGTCTTAACCTGTAACCTTTCTGCACAAACAGCAGACATAGAAAAAAGACTGCTGTTCTTGTTGTTTGGACTATAGAAGAAGAAGAAGACCACAGATTTATACTCCAGCCTTCTCTCTGAATCAGAATCTCAGAGCAGCTTGCAATCTCTTTTATCTTCTTCCCCCACAACAGACACCCTGTGAGGTGGGTAGGGCTGAGAGAGCTCTCCCAGAAGGTGCCCTTTCAAGGACAACTCTGCGAGAGCTATGGCTGACCCAAGGCCATTCCAGCAGCTGCAAGTGGAGGAGTGGGGAAGCAAACCCAGTTCTCCCAGATAAGAGTCCATCCACTTAACCACCATACCTAACTACCAACATCTAAAACTCTATCAGAAATGGGGGTCACTGGAAGGACTAATTGGCCAGGCGACCCAGCCTTCATGCTGCATAGACGGTGCCATTGTTCCGGGCCACGCGCGTATGAGCTGGTGTTTGTGTTCATAGAGAGTTTTTCCCACTAGGCCTGCAAATGGCACGCAATCGAATTTTTGCTGCAAATACCTTTCCAGCCAATGCTGACAATAGTTGCACAGAGGGAATAATACAACCCTGTCTGTTAGCTTCGTGGCAGATGCAGCCGGAGCCAGGAAAGAGCTTTTTTGGAGAGTCAAGGCAGTCAGCTTCCATCCCGCCGACCCACTTTTTACTGAGGTGGTACCTCATGCCCTGTAATTACTCGGGGCTGGAAATTGCCAGCCTTTTCTCTCAAACGTTTATCCTTTGGAGAAGTTCTCCAACATTGTATACCCTACACTGGGAGAGAATGGAATACCATTTTATTGGGGTAGGGAGAGCGGTTGACTGGCACCCTCCATCTGTTCCTATGGCAACGGAAGCTCTGGAAAGCGAACCTAAAAGCCAGTAAACCTCCGACTGAATGCGCCAAGACTTAAACAGGCTTAAGTTCTTTGGCGTCGATGGCTGAAGATTTTTTGCAAACAAAAAACTGCAATATTGTCTGGGCTGGGTGGGGGGGTTGCCGGGATGTCTGCATAAAGAGCCCAAGACTTGGGAAGCTTTTTTTAGACTTCAAGTGGCTCGAGGGGAACAAGGGAAAGAGCTCCGACATAATGAAATGAATAACACGAGTGGTTTTTAAATTCCAATTGAGCGGATCGTGTCTGTGTGCTTTAAATCCAATCTTCTTCATCTCAAGCATGACAAGGGAGTGTTTTCCAGCATGATTTGAGGAAAGCACGGAGGGAGAGAGAGAAAAAGAGAAGTTTTGCCTCCTCCTCCGATTCGAACTCAGGGGGAGAGGCAGACAATGAAACTGAGGGACAACAGATTTTGGGCTCACCCAAGTAGGACACCGCTTCGTCTGAAACATGATTCTGAAAACTGCTGCTGCAAAATGCGAGTTTTGATATTGCACCAAAGAGGGTACCTGCCAAATCTGGGGAGAGGTAAGTCCTGGCGGAAATTGGGTTCAGGTAGCCGCTTCAAGGTTGACTCCGCCTTCCATCCTTCCGAGGTTGGTAAAATGAGTACCCAACTTGCTGGGGAGTGAAGTGTAGATGACTGGGGAAGGCAAGTAAAGGTAAAGGTAGTCCCTTGTGCAAGCACACCCCGTAAAAAAGTCTGCCAAGAAAATGTCCTGATGTGACGTCACCTCATGGGTTGGTAACGACTCAGTGCTTGCACAGGGGACTACCTGCACCTTGTTAAGTTCTCGGAACACAGGTGGCCTGATCTTGTCAGAGCTCAGAAGCTAAAAGGGAAGGAAGGAAGGAAGGAAGGAAGGAAGGAAGGAAGGAAGATAGATAGATAGATAGATAGATAGATAGATAGATAGATAGATAGATAGATAGATAGATAGATAGATAGATAGATAGATAGATAGATAGATAGATAGATAGATAGATAGATAGATAGATGAAGGAGGGAGAGGTGGAAAGAAAGCAACATTAAATGCATTCTCCAAGCTGCTGGCTGGCTTGGCTTGGAGAATGTATTTAAAGAGAGAAATGCCTTCTCCAAGCCAGCCAATGGGGCAGTGGGGGGCTTCGTGAGCCACACAATATGGGGGAAAGAGCCACATGTGGCTGCAGTTTGACCACCCCTGAGTTAGGAGGATGACAGGGCTCCACTTGCTGTGCTGGGGTGGGATGTCCTTCAGACTCAGTCAGTGTGACTCATGTCACCGTGACTTGCCTTGAGCCCCTTTGCATGGTTTCTTGTGTGTTTGTGTTCTGTCATCTAGCGGCCCCGTGGCGCAGAATGGTAAAGCAGCAGTACTGCAGTCCTGTGGTCTGAACTCTCTGCTCACGACCTGAGTTCGATTCCGGCGGAAGCTGGATTCAGGTAGCCGGCCCAAGGTTGACTCAGCCTTCCATCCTTCCGAGGTGGGTCAAATGAGTACCCAGCTTGCCGGGGGGGGGGGGAAGTGTAGATGACTGGGGAAGGCAATGGCAAACCACCCCCGTAAAATGTCTGCTGTGAAAACGTTGTGATGTCCATACCAGTACACCACAAACCTGTTTTTCTGCTTGAGGGGTCTTCCAAACAAACACACCAAACTCTCCCAGGGTCTAGAACGATTGGCCAAATTGCGGCTTGGGAGCCACGTGTGGCTCTTGAAGCCTGCACCACCCCGTTGGCCAGCTTGGAGAAGAAATTTCTCTTTAAATCACTTCTCCAAGCCAAGCCAGCAGGTGGCTTGGAGAATGCATTTACAGTTGCTTCCTTTCCCCCTCCCTCTCCCATCTATTTGCCTTCCTGCCTTCCTTCTTTCCTTCTGGCTCTCAAAACATCTGACGTTCACGTCTTGTGGCTTTCAAACATCTGACGTTTATTCTGGGTGGCTCTTACGGCCAAACCTGGTCTAGAATAAACTTGAGAAGTGTTTTGCATCCCAGGACGACATGTGCCATTTCTTACTTTTGCGCTTAGCCCCGTGGCACAGAGTGTTAAAGCTGCAATACTGCAGCCCTACTAAGCTCTGCTCACGACCTGAGTTCGATCCCCGGTGGAAGCTGGGTTTTCAGATAGCCGGCTCAAGGTTGACTCAGCTTTCCATCCTTCCGAGGTCAGTCGAATGAGTCCCAAGCTTGCTGCAGGGAAAGCATAGATGACTGGGGAAGGCAACGGCAAACCACCCAATAAAAAAAAGTCTGCTGTGAAAACGTGAAAGCAATGTCACTCCAGAGTCGGAAACGACTGGTGCTTGCACAGGGGACCTTTCCTGTTCCTTTCCTGTTAATTCCATATGAGTACACTTCCTGTATAGAAAGGAACATCACACACACCTCGCCCCGCTGCCCCCAAATCCCTGCTCAATCCCACCTGCCTGGTTTGCAATTCACATTCGCACCTCGTGGAAGATGGGTGACAGTGCGATCATGTCTTTTGACAAGTGTCAACACAACTCTAATGGGGAATGTTCACCCTGAGAAATTCCTCACCTTCTAAAGGAAGGGGGGGAGGGAGCGAAATGGGAAGTGTGGGAACTGTATCCTTGGGGCCGAGGAGGCGCTATCGGCGGCTTCTGCGGCGGCTTCTAATGCCAGGATGAGTTGTTTTTAACCAAGGGGAACGAAACTGCTTTCTGCAGCATCAGACTCTCTCAACTCAGCCTAGTCCAGGCCTCAGCTTCAGCAGGAGCTCACAGGAGCACAGCTCCTGAACCTTTCTGACGGTTCCCCCTCTTCCTCCCCACCTACCTTGTCCGTTGAATAGAAGGTGCAGCTGCACAACAATCCCTGGATTAGGAGAGCAGGCAGCCAGCCAGCCACCAGGAGCTTTGCCGCACCCCCAGCAGCCCTCATTAACCCCTGGAGAAGCCCACACCACCCTTTCTCCACTTCTTATGTGATTTTGGGCAGCGGGTGGCTTGCTGGCCTTTTGGCTTGGGGGGAGTGGCCCAGGAGAGCCCCAGGTGAGCGAGGCCTCCTTGGGCTGTCTGGACTTCTAGGCTTCGCTGGACTTCTAGGCTTCGCTCGCTCGGGGCTCTCCACTCTGGCATTGGGTTGCTCTTGGCTGGGGGGCAACAGCATATGCTAATGAAGAAGAATTGCAGATTTATACCCCGCCCTTCTCTCTGAATCAGAGACTCAGAGCAGCTCACAATCTCCTATATCTTCTCCCCCCACAACAGAGGTGAGGTGGGTGGGGCTGAGATGGGTGGGTGGGGCTGAGAGGACTCTCACAGCAGCTGCCCTTTCAAGGACAACCTCTGCGAGATCGATGGCTGACCCAGGGCCATGCTAGCAGGTGCAAGTGGAGGAGTGGGGAATCAAACCCGGTTCTCCCAGATAAGAGTCCACACACCTAACCACTACACCAAACTGGCTCTCATGAGTTATGCTAATGCTTTCCGCCACCTATTTATCTGTGAAATGACCCCTGGTCTGGTCTCCTCAGATGAACAGGGGCTCTCAGGGATCTCAGGCAGAGAAAGATGGTTGAGAACAAATGCCCGAGACTGAACACGGCGGTGCTCTGCCCCTATGCCGCAGTCGATGCTTGTCGAAAGACATAACAGCGCCGTTCACAGCTCTGCTTTCAGTCAGATCCTCGGTCCAGCTAGCTCAGCTATCACCTGCATTCTATATCTTCTCCCCCCACAACAGACACCCTGTAAGGCAGGTTGGGCTGAGAGGGCTCTCACAGCAGCTGCCCTTTCAAGGACAATCTCTGCCAGAGCTCTGGCTGACCCAAGGCCATTCCAGCAGGTGCAAGTGGAGAAGGGGGGAATCAAACCCGGTTCTCCCAGGTAAGAGTCCACGCACTTAACCACTACACCAAACAAAAGAACTGGCAGGAACAAAAGCAAGGCAGACCCAAGACAGCAATAGCATATACATTTAAAAAGGGATGGGTTGGCCTGTGAAGTATTTTCTACAGTTTGGGTGGTCAAACTGTGGCTCAGGACAGAGCCACATGTGTCTCTTTCACACATATTGTGTGGCTCTCGAAACCCCCACCACCCCATTGGCTGACGGAGAAGGCATTTATCGCTTTCAATCACTTCTCCAAGCCAAGCCAGGCAGCAGCTTGGAGAATCCATTTAAAGTTTTTTTTGGAAGGCTGTAGTGTAACATTTCGACAGACCGCTGTTTTATATGTTTCATTATCTTACTGTTTTAAATTGTTGTAAATTGTTGTTTTAAAGCTAAACCTATGTTAGATCTTATATGTTGTAAGCCGCCCTGAGCCGCTTCGGTGGGAAGGGCGGGAGATAGATAGATAGATAGATAGATAGATAGATAGATAGATAGATAGATAGATAGATAGATAGATAGATAGATAGATAGATAGATAGATAGATAGATGGATGGATGGATGGATGGATGGATGGATGGATGGATGGATGGATGGATGGATGGATGGATGGATGGATGGATAGATAGATGATAGATAGATAGATAGATAGATAGATAGATAGATAGATAGATGATGAATGAATAAATAAGTTAAAGTTGCTTTCTTTCCATCTCTTCCTCCCCATCTATCTTCCTTCCTTCCTCCCTCCCTCCCTCCCTTCTCTCAAACATCTGATGTTCATGACTTGCAGCTCTCAGACATTTGACATTTATTCTATGTGGCTCTTATGTTAAGCAAATTTGGCCACCCCTGCTCTTGGGAGTTCAGGACATGACACATGTGGTTCCACCCTTCTCCATGTTGCTCTCATAACATCTCTACAAAGTGGGTTAGGCTGTAAGAGAGGCTGAGTGAAGATTTGAACCTGGGTCTCACTGCACCTGCTTTAAGCACCACATCACGCTGTCTGTTGTGACTATTTGTAACATCAGAGTGAGTTGGGTACTACCCACTTAGGGGAAGAATAATGATTTTCTGTCACGCTGTTTGCGCTACGCTAGTTTAACTAGTCGACGACTGACAATATTATTGCCTGTTTCTGATGGGCCTGGCATACCTGTCTTGCATACATTTGCATAGAAACGTTACGGTCTTTACCTCCAGCCTTCAATTGTCTTTGGGCCCGCTATTTGTAGGGTCGCCAGTCTCCAGATGGAGAAGTCCTGTGGCGCAGAGTAGTAAGCTGCAGTACAACGGTCCAAGTTCTGTGCACGACCTGAGTTCGATCCCGGTGGAAGCTGGGTTCAGATAGCTGGCTCCAGGTTGACTCAGCCTTCCATCCTTCCAAGGTCGGTCAAATGAGTCCCCAGCTTGCTGGTGGAAAAGTGTAGATGACTGGGGAAGGCAATGGCAAACCACCCTGTAAAAAATCTGCCGTGAAAACGTTGTGATGTGACGTCATCCCAGAGTCGGAAAGGACTGGTACTTACCTTTTTTTAGTCTCCAGGTGGGACCTGGAGATTTCCGACTTTTATAACTGATCTCCAGCTGGCAGAGATCAGCTCCCCTGGAGAAAGTGGCTGCTTTGGAGGGTGGACGCTAGGGCATTGGACCCTGCTGAGGCCCCTCCCCTCTCCTCTCCAAACCCCTCACTCTCCTGGATCCACCCCCAAAGTCCCTAGGTATTTTCCAACACAGGCCTGGCAACCCCAGCTCTTTGAAGTTTTTCCATGCCCATGCAAAGATGTCTGCCAACTGAGGATGCAGAATGGAGCCAATGAAGTCTGTGAAAGTTTTCACCAGGGGTGGCCAAACTTGCTTAACGTAAGAGCCACATAGAATAAATGTCAGATGTTTGAGAGCCACAAGACAGGAAAGGAGGGAGGGAGGGAAGGAAGGAAGGAAGGAAGGAAGGAAGGAAGGAAGGAAGGAAGGAAGGAAGGAAGGAAGGAAGGAAGGAAGGAAGGAAGGAAGGAAGGAAGGAAGGAAATCAAATAGATGAAGGGAGAGGTGGAAAGAAAGCAACTTTGACTTCAAGAGCATTCTCCAAGCCACTGGCTGGCTTGACTTGGAGAAGTAATTTAAAGAAACAAATGCCTTCTCCAAGCTGGCCAATGGAGTGGTGGGAGCTTCGAGAGCCACACAACATGTGTGAAAGAGCCACATGCGGCTCCCAAGCCACAGTTTGGCCACCCCTGGTTTACACCATAAGAAATCTGTAGTTTTCTTTTAGCTTTCTGCTGGAAACCACTTTGAGTGCATCTGCAGAGACCACTCCAGCGCCATTTGATAAATAAATGCAAGCATTTGGACGGGAGCCAATGTTTGTGCGCACCTCGAGAGAGTTATGAGAGGTGTGCGAAATTGCCTGGGTGGAACGAGGCAGGGAAGGACTCATTGGGGATATCTTTTTCCCCCTTAACATTTCCAAAGCATGAAGCGTTTTTTCCGAGCACCGCTGTGCAACGGAGAATGTGTCAAGTCATCGGCAGGTTGCAACCTTGCGTCGTCGCGAGGCTGAGTCTGACCAGGTGCCTTTGTTTGATCAGCATGTGGGCACCGGAGGGGGAAATGCCGAGTCATGCTCGAGCAAATGCGCTGGCATCTCTCTGGCACCTTGGCAGCCAGGAAACGATTCTTCCGCCTCTGAGGCTCCAGAGGAGCCAACAGGTTTCTTTGGAGGGAAATGATTGTGTCGTACCAGATGCGGAGGCTGGTGAGATGACACATAA
The DNA here is from genome assembly GCF_032191835.1 of Heteronotia binoei. NCBI lineage: Eukaryota > Metazoa > Chordata > Lepidosauria > Squamata > Gekkonidae > Heteronotia > Heteronotia binoei. The sequence continues at coordinate 39,653,652 of NC_083240.1, forward strand.
GAACATAAGAGAAGCCATGTTAGATCAGGCCAATGGCCCATCCAGTCCAACACTCTGTGTCACACAGTGGCAAATTTTTTTTGTGGCTAATAGCCACTGATGGACCTCTGCTCCATATTTTTATCTAAACCCCTCTTGAAGGTGGCTATGCTTGTGGCCGCCACCACCTCCTGTGGCAGTGAATTCCACATGTTAATCACCCTTTGGGTGAAGAAGTACTTCCTTTTATCCATTTTAACCTGTCTAAATGGTGGCATGAAGGGTGGTGAGGAAAGATTCCAAGCGCTCTCCTAAGGTTGTCCCGGCAAAGCCGTGCGTTTTGAGGCCATGGACCACTCTGCTGCTCTGTGAAAGCCCTGGTTTGGATACGCAGATAGCTCCTTCCCCGACCCCTATCTGGGTTTTGGTTAGAAACTGTCGGTTATCTATGTCGGTTCGCAGACAAATTCCACAAGCAACAGTAAAACGTTACCATTTTATTGGACCAAACGAAATATCACAAAGCGGTGAGCCAAATTTCAAGTCCCCCTGGTAGAGCCTTACAAACGGAAAGCAGGCTCTGTTGCCAGCGTAAATTAGATTAAACGGCGCTGAGTGAAAAATAGGTTTTATGATGCGCTTAAACCTTTTTTTTGGGGGGGGGGAATAGCCTGCCTACCTCTGAGAATAGTAATAATAATTTTAAAAACCCTAGTTAATCAGCTGTTCTGATCTAATCACACATTTCCCTTCTAGGACATGAGATAGTTCCTCTCCTCCCAGAGGTCATTGAGCATAATTGGACATCAGTGGGCCATTTTTGGGGAGGTGGGGAGTTTTAAAAATTGCAAGCTACTTTTTTTCCTGCATATCTGGGAAGTCTCTTCAGGAGGAAGAAGAAGAAGAAGAAGAAGAAGAAGAAGAAGAAGAAGAAGAAGAAGAAGAAGAAGAAGAAGAAGAAGAAGAAGAAGAAGAAGAAGAAGAAGAAGAAGAAGAAGAAGAAGAAGAGGAGGAGGAGGAGGAGGAGGAGGAGGAGCCATCTGCCCAGGGCTGGCTTGCCCATTAGGCAAACTAGGAATTTGCCTAGGGCACCGGCAGGGTGGGGGCACCATATTTGGCCTCCCCCCTCCACCATCTAGGCAAATGGCTAGTTTGCCTGCTCCTCAGCCTTCTCCTCTCTTTCTTCCCCACCAGGTCTATTTCAATGCCTGGGAATGGGCGGTCGAGCGCCGTGCTCCTGGGCTATTTAACGCCCCCCCCTCCGGCCGATCAACCGATTGGCGGGTAAAACCACGCTGAAGGCTCCCGGCTCCTATGCCAGCCCTCCAGTGTGCCCACTGTCAGTGCCAGGTTGAGGGGGCAGGCCAGCAGCAACCGGAATGATGAGCAAGCCGCTGAAAGAGCAGCCTCTGCCTCCTCCCCCTTTCCTTCCCATGCAATCCATAAGAGTCAGGAGCCTCCAGTGCGGTTTTACCTGCCGATCAGCTGATCGGTGGGGGATGCCTTTAAATAGCCCAGGAGTGCAGCGCTCGACCGCCCATTCCTGGGCATTGAAATAGACCCGATAAGGAAGGAAGGGAAGAGGAGGGGGGCAGCAGGGCGCAGCACCATGGGGGGTGGTGCGCTGCGGAGGTGGGCGGCAGGCTGCCTAGGGTGCCATGCGCCCTAGGGCCGGTCCTGCATCTGCCCCAAGATCTTGACATATGAATAGGCTAGAAGGATTCGGGTGGGTAGCCATATCTGAAGAAGTGTTTGCACACCAAAGCTTCTACCTTGAATAAAATTTTGTTGGTCTTAAAGGTGCCTCCGGACTCAAACTTTGCAGGGCTAGAAAGAGACAAGTTATCCCATGCACTCCTTCTTTTCTAGGATCCCTCGTTGTCAGGGAGGGTTTGGATGGCAGGGAGGAATTTCACCATTCAAAGCCAGAATATATGTTCAACCTGGAACACTGATTGTTTGGACTGAGTCATCTCCCAGGCCTTTCAGCAAATGATGCGTTATGCTCAAGAATGCAGTTTTCAGCCAATAATTATTTTGTTCGCTGATGTATTTTGGCAAATAACAACCTCGCTCTTCGCATCTGTTATTAGCTAGAGTCATTTTGGCCCACTTGGTGGGGAGACTGCAATTGCCAGTTGTATTTTTCTGGGAGGAGGAGGAGGAAGAGGAAGAGGAGGAGGAAGAAGAAAATGACATTGGATTTATATCCTGACCTTCATTCTGAATCTCAGAGTCTCAGAGCGGCTTACAATCTCCTCTGCCTTCCTCTCCCACAACACTGTGAGGTAGTGGGGCTGAGAGAGCCCTCAGAGAAGCTGCCCTTTCAAGGACAGCTCTGCAAGAGCTATGGCTGACCCAAGGCAATTTCAGCAGCTGCAAGTGGAGGAGTTGGGAATCAAACCCAGTTCTCTCAGATAAGAGTCCACACACTTAACCACTGCACCAAATGTACCAAATTGCAAACTGGCCAACTGCAAAACACTCCCCAAGGATGGATTATTGAAAGTGGGGAAGTCCACTAGATGGAAATCTACTCACTTAATGCCAAAGAAAGACCAGCTTGCCAGTTTAAGATCCTGTCCTCAAGCCCTGCTTTCAGTACCTGTGCTTGGAGAAGTGAGGAGGGTGGAGAGACCAGTAGTGGAACTTCTTCATTGGTGGAATGCCTTTGGAGTGCGTCTTCCTTCAATCTTGCCTGGCCGCTGCCCTACTGTCATGATCCTAGACCTACTGCAGCGTACAGGCTCCAAGGAAGCCTGTATTGGAGTAGTAACATTTCCCAGGATCCCTTCTCTCCCTCTGTTTGGGTGGGCAGAAGTTTAGGAGGAAAAACTTGTCCAGTGAGGAACAGACGGGTGGGACCTGGGAGGAAACACTAAAAGGACTAACTAGAGAGGGAAAGTTGTTCTCTCCGGAAAGGCTGCAGTCAGGAGAGTTCTCTCTAGAAAAGGCTGGACTGGAGAAAAGGCTGCAGTCAGGAGGGTTCCCTCATCCAAAGAGTGGTGAGTCAGTTGGAATTAGAGGAAGGGAACATACAGTTAGTCACATCAGGCCTTTGCTTTGCACCACCTTTACTGTTTCCATGTTCACTATTGAACTAAAAGTGATAAGCCACTTGTTTGTTCTTGAGCACTTACAATAAACTTGTTGTTGTACTGCCTGGGTCTGCACACCTCTTCAGTCACAAATAAAGGGTGCTTGCTGAGAAAGAAGACAGGAGTCAGGTGGATGCTCTGGACCCTCCCAGACCAACCCTCACCAGAGTGCTGGCAGCCCATAGAAGGCCCTCCCGGTCCCCTGCTTGTGACACCTAGACCAATTTTGCACTCACCTTACACCACTCTCACATTCGTCTTCTCAGTGCAGCTTTCTTCCGATTTCCCACTATCTGCCCCGGGGCTGCAGCAAGGATCGTTTTCATGCAGCAAACAGAAACAGCTAAAAACCAGTTTCTGTTTGCTGCATGAAAGCACTGATTCTTGCTGCGGCCCCGGAGCAGATAGTGGGAAATGGGAAGAAAGCTGCGCTGAGAAGACGAACATGAAAGCGGCGTAAGGTGAGTGCAAATTGGTCCTACTCTTTTAGGCACCAGGTCGAAAAATTTCTCAGGCTCTTAACCAAGGCGTTTTTTGTAGCAGGAACTCCTTTGCATATTAGGCCACACACCCCTAACATAGCCAATCCTCCTGGATTGACAGTAGGCCTTATACTTAGAGCCCTGCAAGCTCTTGGAGGTTTGGCTACATCAGGGATGTGTGGCCTAATGTGCAAAGGAGTTCCTGCTACAAAAAACTCCCTGCTCTTAAGTAAGGGGTTCCCACTCTTTTAGGTGTTCTGTGATCTGCTTCTAGGCTGAGAGGTTTTTTATTGATACCACTTTTGATGCTGTTTGATGCTCTGGCTTGATTTTAATGGCTGGGTTTGCGGGGAGGGGGGGGAGCATCCGATATTGATTTAGCTGTAAGTCACCTTGAGCAGATCTCTGTGGAGTCTGAATACCATTTTTCTAAATAAATAAATAGACAAACGTCCGTCTGTCTAGATGGTGAAAAGTTGCTTCTGAGAGTATCAAAATATGTTCCAAGCAATCCTGGCGGTGTTCCTCTGAGACTCTTCGCTGGGGGAAGGAGGCAGATATGAGACTGGATTTAGAAAGTTGTCTGATTCGATTTGGGCATTCCCATTTTGACTCAAAGGAAGGAGGAAGTGGTGGGGGGGGAATCTCTGAAAAGTTGAACGTTGTCCTGGGGGCACCTGGGAAAAGATCCCATCTCATGCTGGGAGCTAGGGTTGCCAAGTTCAATTCAAGAAATATCTGGGGACTTTGGGGGTGGGGCCAGGAGTAAGGTTGTGACAAGCACAATTGAACTCCAAAGGGAGTTCTGGCTATCACATTGAAAGGGACCGCACACCTTTTAAATGGATAGAAATATGGAGCAGTGGTCCATCAGTGGCTTTTAGCAACGGCATATTGTTGGAACTGTCTGGGGCAGTGATGCTCTGTATTCTTGGTGTTTGTGGGGGGGGGCAAAGTGGAAGGGCTTCTAGCCCCACTTGTGAACCTCCTTATGGCACTTGGGGTTTGGTTTTTTTTGCCACTGTGTGACACAGAATGTTGGACTGGATGGGCCATTGTCCTGATCCAACATGGCTTCTCTTATGTTCTTATGCCTTCCCTCCATTGGAAATAATGAAGAATAGGGGTACCTTCTTTGGGGGGCTCACAGAATTGGACCCTCTGCTTCAATCCTTTTGAAACTTGGAGGGTATTTTGGGGGGAGGCACTAGATTCTATGCTGAAAATTTGGTGTCTTTACCTCAAATAGCAACCCCCTCAGAGCCCAAGATACCCGTGGATCAATTCTCTATTATACCCTATGGGAATCGGTCTCCATAGGGAATAATGGAGTGCCCAGCAGACATTTCCCCCTGCCCGCTTTCTGATGACCCTGAAGCAGGGGGAGGGTCTCCAAACCAGGAGATCCCCTGCCCCCACCTGGGGATTGGCAACCCTACTGGGAGCAGATGTCCCCGTCGTCTCCGGTTGGCAGTGGGATCTCTGCCAGGCCCCCCTCTTGGCAGGTGCCCCCCTATGCCGTCCCTTTGCTCTTTAAAGGGTAACAAAGGGAAAGGTCACCAGTTAGCCCAGGGATTTTAACATGAAGCGGTTCCTCTTTTGGATCATTTCACATATCCAAGTCAATCACAATAACATCATGAGAAGCAGACAGGGTTTTCCTGGGTTAAGTGTAGTCCCGCACTTGGAAAGAAGCCTGGCTCTTCGGGGTTCGGACTTCCTGTTCCCATTTCCACCTTGAAAGGAAGAGGGGAAACAGAAGCGGTCAGACTGAAAGGACGGCTGATGGGGGGCAGGTTGAGTTTAACAAAGCAGAGAATCTCTCTTCGAGGGTTTTTTTAATGGAAAAGCAGAGCCGTTCAGTGTTGGTCACAGATCAGAAGATGATATTGGCTTGATACCCTGCCCTACACTCTGAATTCTCAGAGTGGTTCACAATCTCCTTTACCTCTCCACCCCCTCCCCACAACAGACACCCTGCGAGGTAGATGGGGCTGAGAGAGCTCTGCCAGAAGCTGCCCTTTCAAGGACAGCTCTGCGAGAGCTATGGTTGACCCAAGGCCATTCCAGCAGCTGCAAGTGGAGGAGTGGGGAATCAAACCCGGTTCTTCCAGATAAGAGTCCGCTCACTTAACCACTATACCAAACTGGCTTAGACTACTACTACTACTACTACTACTACTACTACTACTACTACTACTACTATTATTATTATTATTATTATTATTATTATTATTATTATTATTATTATTATTATTATTATTATTATTATTATTATTAACATTTGATGAATCGCCCTATCCCAGCTAGTGCCAGGCTCAAGGCAATGTGCAACATTACAAAATACACGTATATAAAATCAGTTACATTAAAAAATACAAACCCTGATGGCGTCTTTAAAGTGCTCTTATTCAGTTATTGGATCACATCAGGGGTGGGGGGGATCCCCGCAAGAGGGGGCGGAGAGATCACCCACAGTGTCTTTTTAAAAAGCCCACCTACCGTTGCATCAATTTCTCATAACAAGATCCAGGCTTAGATGCAAGCACCTTCCCGCCGTCTTCAAGTTGCATAACAGGCTTGCCGGTCTTTTTTGGATAAGGCCGATACTCAGTTTGGTGAAGTGGTTAAGTGTGCGGACTCTTATCTGGGAGAACTGGGTTTGATTCCCCACTCCTCCACTTGCACCTGCTGGAATGGCCTTGGGTCAGCCATAGCCCTGGCAGAGGTTGTCCTTGAAAGGGCAGCTGCTGTGAGAGCTCTCTCCAGCCCCACCCACCTCACAGGGTGTCTGTTGTGGGGGAGGAAGGTAAAGGAGATTGTGAGCCGCTCTGAGACTCTTCGGAGTGGAGGGTGGGATACAAATCCAATATCTTCTTCATCATCCGAATGTGTCATGGTTCTTGGACACCTGGCGGGGTGGGCCTCATGCCTTGGTGAGGTTAAACATCTATTTCTACAACCTGTGCCTTGTATCAGATCACAAGGCAAGTCGAATGAACTGTGGGAGCAGAATTAGAGCTAGGAGAAGGGAAAGCTTTGGATGAGAAAGAAAGCCAAGGGATTAAATCCCTGGGAAGGCTGATCCACCTGGGCTTGATTTAAATGGTTTGTGGGCTTTCCCCCCCCACACACACACACAGCTGGGGAGGCTGCCGCAAAAAAAGAGAGACGTGGCCCTGCTGGATCAGACCAATGATCCCTCTAGTCCAGCATCCTGCTTCCGACAGTGGTCGGTCGTGGGATTGCAGGACGCTCCAAAGCTGGGCATGAAGGCAACAGCTCTCTCCCCCCGTTCGTTGTTAGAGAGCCAGTTTGGTGTAGTGGTTAAGTGTGCGGACACTTATCTGGGAGAACCGGGTTTGATTCCCAGTTCCTCCGCTTGCACCTGCTGGCATGGCCTTGGGTCAGCCATAGCTCTCGCAGAGCTGTCCTTGAAAGGGCAGCTTCTGGAAGAGCTCTCTCAGCCCCACCCACCTCACAGGGTGTCCGTTGTGGGGGGAGAAGATATAGGAGATTGTAAGCCGCTCTGAGACTCTGATTCAGAGAGAAGGGCGGGGTATAAATCTGTAGTCTTCTTCTTCTGTTTATTCCCCAGCTTCTAGTATTCAAAGGTAGACTGCCCCAGCCCGGGGCAGTTCCACTGAGTCATCACAGCATAGCCACGGCTAGATTCATCCTCCATTGAGTTGTCTAACACTGCTTGTATTTGAAAGAAAGTTGCCCTTAGTTAAGTATTGCCTATATCAGATAATTTTATTACTACTTTGATGGTTGTACATAGTTATTATATTGTTATGTGATATTTTAGCTTGGTGTTGTGTTGTTGTTGTATTGTTATCGATGTGTTGTGTTGTTGTTGTTGATTGGCCTAGAGCCGTATTAAACTGACTGACTGACTGAATTGTCTAAGGCTTTTTAAAAAACAAATCCACGTAAACCAAAGGCCATTCCCAGGTCCCCTTCCTCTGTTTTGTTTTGTTTTTTGTAGAAAAAGTCCAGCAGGAACTCGTTTGCATATTAAGCCACATCCCCTGACATCACCATTGTTTCACACAGGGCTTTTCGTGTAGGGAAAAGCCCAGCAGGAACTCATCTGCATATTAGGCCACACCCCCTGACACCAAGCCAGCCGGAACTGCATTCCTGTGCGTTCCTGCTCAAAAAGCCTCGGTTACGACCCTTCTGTCAGTTACTGTCACATGGACTCTGAGTCCTAAAATTAAGATAGATTTCTCTCTCCCTGTCTCTTGGGAGGCAGTATTAAGCTGCTGAGAGCTCCCAGGTGATTTGGGGGCAGGAAGGGTGGTTGCTAAGGGTCAAAAACAACAGAGTTGGGGACAAAAAAGAAAAGGGAAGAAGAATAAGGTTTCTATACTCTGCTCTTCACTACCTGAAGGAGTCTCAGAGCAGCTTCTTCTTCTCATAACCCCGTGAGGCAGGTGGGGGCTGAGAGAGCTCTGAGAGAACTGGGACTGACCCAAGGTCACCCAGCTGGCTGCATGTGGGGGAATCAAGCCCAGTTCTCCCGATTAGAGTCTGCTGTTCTTAACCACTATGCCAAGTTGAGATGGAGGAAAGGAAAGGAGGAGGAGGAATGAGGCTTCACTGGATTGGAAGCTGAAATATCCAAGATGCAGGGCGTGATGGGAGCTGTGGCTGAGGTCAAGGAGTCAATGAGACATAGTAGTCAGCACGTTGGACTGCAGTCTGGGAGATATGGACTCAAATCCCACTCAGCCTTAAAGCAACCTGGGTGACTTTGAGCCACTAACCGATTCCAGAAGTGTATTTCCACGTGTCTGATTATATGCGTCATTTTAGCAATCATCCCTTAGTTTCAGAATGTACCCAAACCAGAGTTGTTTTCGGCTTTCGATTTTATAATAATAATAATAATAAACTTTTATTTATACCCCGCCCTCCCCGCCTAGGCAGGCTCAGGTTGGCTAACAAGACATGGTAAAACCATGATACAGATAAACAATAAATAATATAATTAATAATTTAAACAATAAAACCAATAAAACAGTATGACGTTAAAATACAATCGGATGGCATATAGGATGGCTTGGTATTCCTGATCTTATCAGAAGTTCTGTCTTAAAAAGCTAGCTGGAAGAGGGCAGTTTTGCAGTCAGATTTTCAGACTGAAACTAGCAATTTCAGCAAGCGGGGGTGGGGTGGGGGGCATGTGGAATCTCTCTCACCAAATGCTTAAGGTTTTCCAGTTTGCTGCCAAAATTGTTTGGCCCAATACTTTCTTCAGCTGCTTCCTTATTTCTAGATCGATCTGATGAGTGACGCATTCCAATCAGAAACTGCCTCCTGAACGCAATGATGTGACCCTGCTCGGTAGCCAGTCAGCTGAGGTCACTGAGAACAAGCCATGGCAAGTGAAGGCAAGGGCAAATGAGGGCAGCTTATTTAAACAGGAGAGCACCGGCTGTTTTTAATTCTGGATTGAATTTTCTCGATTGTGGGCTTATGGGCCATTACACCTGAATAACGACAAAGACAGCAGGAGGCCATTTTCACCAGGCCTGTCGAATGCCTGTTTTTTTTAAGTAACATAAAGGGGGAGAACAGTATAGATATCTCAGATTTCAACAAACCCAAACAGCTGTGTTCAATGATGCTACAAAGAGTATACAATGTACAAAGACATATATTCAACAAATGCATACAATATTTGGTATACTGGCACAATCCTTGTTATAGAAGTTCTTTCTGTAATAAAGTCCTTCCAGCCAAACAGTCTCTTAATTCAAACATTCTCTTAATGATGCTCATAGTTGTTTTCAGATGAATATATATTCTTGGAAAATAGCCTCAAAATATAATTCCACACAAATAGCCTCAAATTATAATTTCACACTACACAATTTCCGGATTTTAAAGCGCGTTTCAGTCCATGGTTCTTCCTCAGGTAAGTTCTATTTCTGTCAAGAGAAAATTCTGTTCATATATTCATTCCAAACACATATAAAGAAAAATTTGTGTATAGCTTCCTTTCGGGGTCCCAATTAACAACGTTACTCAGCTTAACAGCTTCACATAATTCAAAGTTCGGGTCTTATCCTTTGGCTGGAAGGACTTTATCACAAAAAGAACTTCTATAACAAGGATTGCGCTGGTATACCAAATATTATATGCATTTGCTGAATATATTTCTTTGTACATTGTATACTCTTCGTAGCGTCATTGAACACAGCTGTTTGGGTTTGTTGACTCTGTTGGGGTTTTTTGGCACAGCCCCAAACGTTTTAAACCACACCCCCAAAAGTACAGCTCAGCGTGAATCAGAATGGGCCTGGAGTCTCGGTTGTGTTATACATTTCAATCCAAATTGATTGAAGCGGGGGTGTTTGATCTCTCCTGGGGGCACGGTTGCTGGCTGACGCACGTTGAGTCGGTGTTGCTTGCAGACTTCGGGGAGGGTGACGAGGGGAGGCCTCCTATCTGCCTGGCCCAGCTGCTGGCCAAACTGGGAGTAAAGCTCCCACTTCCCCCTTCATTTCTTCCGACTCTCCCCGCTACGTGCTTTGGCTTCTCTGTTTGCAGTAGATAATGGGACACACAGAGAAATGTATCGCATCAGACAACACCTCTTTTCCTGATATTGTAGGTTAATAATGCCGGGGGCTGGAGGGGGGATTTACAAGGTTCCCAATAAACTAATTCCATCTCAGTCCCCTTGAGGGAAGCAAACAGGCAACGTTCTTTGGACCTCTGACTTCCAGAACCGGAGGCAGAAAGCCCAGATAGGGAGAAATCACAACGGGGAGAGTTTGCTTTTGTTTTTACCTAAAGTGCCACAAGAAGGTTGCATACATTTTTGCAGGGAAATTTTGGGTCAAACTGCTGCAGACATAGAGCCATGCTCTGTATTTCTTTGGAGGGAGAAGCAAAATGGAGATGAACATATGGAGCTGCCTTCTACTGAATCAGACCCCCCCCCCTTGGTCCATCAAAGTCAGTATTGTCTACTCAGACTGGCAGCGGCTCTCCAGGATCTCAAACTGAGGTTTTTCACACCTACTTGCCTGGACCCCTTTTGGTTGGAGATGCCGGGGATTGAACCTGGGACCTTCTGCTTACCAAGCACATGCTCTGCCACTGAGCCACCGAGATGGGATATTCGACTCAAGCCAGCCAGTTGGTTAAACTCAGTTTTGTTCCTAATGCTCATATATATGTACTTAATATACAACGTACAGCATGCCCTGTCAATCACTGTAATTGTTGTACTGAGCCTGGCCAACTGGAATAGCCTTAACAAGAGTACGCAGACCGTGTGATAAAGCCCAACCAATAAAGCAGCCCCTTTTGGCACTGTGCTCTCTAGGTCTCCTGTAGGGAAGGATCTCCGATGGTGAGGTTTGGTATGTTGCACAGGCCGGCTGCCTTGGCACTGGCTTGCCAGGTTGGTTTGTAATTTTGTAGTTTGACATTTGTTCTGTTGGGCCTGTTCCATTGACCCGTGGTTCCCTGGGCTTCTGCGGTTTGACACCAGTGCTGTTATGCTTACAACAGTGTTCCTTGCTTAAGTTGGCTTGGCTTGGATTCTCTGGTCTGATATTGTTTGTGTTGGGCTTGCCACATTGGCTTCTGGTTCTGCTGGGACTGGAGCACTGGTGGGGAGAGGAAGGGAAAGACAATTGTAGTTAAATGTGGTGTATAAATCCAATCTCCTCCTTCTTCATCTTCTTCTTCTTCTTCTTCCTATGCTGAGCCTGGATGCCTGCCCCAGGAATGGATGCAGTCCAAGCTAGAAACCTGGTAGAGACCTTGGTCTCTCCTTAACATCTATGATTTTGTGATTAGGAAGAAGGAGAGGAGGGAATGATGGGGGACAGGGAGAGAGTGCTTAACCTTTCGCTGGCCAGCCTCTTCTCTCTGCTGCTCTCCTCCCCACTACAGCGGCCAGTGTGGAATAGCAGTTAGAGCATCTGGGTAAGATTGGAGAGATGCAGGGCTTTCTTTGTAGAAAAAGCCCAGCAGGAACTCATATGCATATCAGGCCACACCCCATGACATCACCATTGTTTCACGCAGGGCCTTTTCTGGACAAAAGCCCAGCAGGAACTACTTTGCATATTAGGCCACACCCCCTGACACCAAGCCAGCCAGAACTCCGTTCTTGTGCGTTCCTGCTTTTTTAAAAAAAATAAATTTTAAAAAAGGCCCTGGAGAGATGGAGTTTTGAATTCCCCCCTCTTCCATGAAAGCTTGCTGGGTGACCTCGGGCCACTCACCTTCCCTCAGCCTAGCCTACCTCGCAGGGTTGTTGTGAGGATACAACAGAGGACAAGAGAACAATGTAAGCTGCTTTGGGTCCCTGTCGAGGAAAAAGGTGGGGTACCAGTGAAGCAAAGAATGAAAGGAAAGAAGAGTTCAGCTGTTCCATTTCCAACCCAGACATTCCCATTAAGCCTAATCGGATCAGGAAGGTGAGCGCAAGGGCTGCTGAGTGGATCAGGCAGCAGAGAGGCACTCAGGAGCTGGGAGTGGGCCAAGAGCTGGCCGAGCCCTGGAGCCAGCAGTGGCCTGGGAAAATGTCCAACCAGCAAAGGTCAGGCGTCCACGGAGACATTCCCCAGCCCTTTCTGCTGCGGCAAATGAGGCCCTGATCCTGGCAAGGCTCACAGCACTCAGCTCCAGAGTAGCCCTGTGCTTTGGGATGGCCCTGATGGGCTAGGCACGCTTCTGCCAGGAGGCCCTGCTGTTTCCTGGAGACAGGGTTGCCAATCCCCAGGTGGGATAATCAACCAAAAGGGATCACGGATGATAAGACAGGCAATGAAAGAAACAAATACTGTGATGTACTGGCTTACAATGTTGAATAAAAGCATTTAAAAACCTTTTAAATATATTTTTGTACTTCATTGGAAATAACTATTTCACATAACAATATTATCACAGAGATCCATTCTCACATTCCAATATTACAAGGAAGTTCCTATGAGCACCCGGATAAAGGCTCATTTTGTCAACGGACTTCCTCAGGAGTAATCCTTCCTATATTTCATCCAAGGTTACCAACTTCTTGTAACAACCCAATGTTCATGCTCTTCTGCAACATCTTCTCTCTTATTCTCATCCACTCCATGAGACTTAAGTGCATATATTTATATTAGGAGCTTAAGCCAATCCAAACTTATTCATGTAACCAGATGCACAAGCCTTCTGGAGTTTGCTGGCCAATAGCTCTCTGCAATATTTTTTATTAAAGGCAAGCTGTTCTTATAGATGGCCAATTGCTCTTATACTCTCTATAATAATTATTTGTTTATTCTTTCATTCTTAATTTCAAGCAAGCCAATCGTTTGACAGCAAATTAGCTCAAAGACACTTAAGTGTAAAATTTTAAGCAGGCCAGTCCTGTGCTATAACTGAATGCAGAACCTCTTAGAGTCTACTAACTCCACTTAAGGCCATCAGAAAGAGGGGGGGATGTATGTTTGGCACTCCATTATTCCCTATGGAGACCGATTCCCATAGAGTATAATGGAGAATTGATCTATGGGTATCTGGGGCTTGGGGGGGCTGTTTTTTGAGGTAAAAGCACTAAATTTGCAGCATAGTATCCGGTGCTTCTCCTCAAAACATCCTCCAAGTTTCAAAAAGATTGGACCAGGGGGTCCAATTCTATGAGCCTCCAGAGGAGATGTCCTTATCCTTCATTATTTCCAGTGGATGGAAGGCATTTAAAAGGTGTGTGGTCCCTTAAATGTGATGCCCAGAATTCCCTTTGGCGTTCAGTTGTGCTTGTCACAACCTTGCTCCTGGCTCCACCTGCAATGTCTCCTGGCCCCACCCCCAAAGTCTCCTGGCTCCACCCCCAAAGTCCCCAGGTATTTCTTGAATTGGACCTGGCAACCGTACCTGGAGGTGAGGATTTTGGAGGCAGATGGGTTGATTTGTGGAGGGGGCTCTTGGCTCCCCACTTGCACCATCTTCCTGGATAGAGTCTCCTCCCAGGTTGGGGCTTCCCTCTGGGGTTCTGGACTCCTCTTAGACCTCAGGCATGGCAAGATCCAAGAGAGGACCTGTCTCCTTTGAGCTCTTTCACCAGGCCAGTCCCGCCATTGTTCCAAATTGAGAAGCCAGGAAAAGGAAAGGTCCCCTGTGCAAGCACCAGTGGTTTCCGACTCTGGGGTGATGTTGCTTTCACAACATTTTCGCGGCAGACTTTTTACGGGGTGGTTTGCCATTGCCTTCCCCAGTCATCTACACTTTCCCCCCAGCAAGCTGGGTTCTCATTTTACCGACTTCGAAAGGATGGAAGGCTGAGTCAACCTCGAGCTGGCAACCTGAAAAACCCAGCTTCTGCCAAGGATCGAACTCAGGTCGTGAGCAGATCTTAGGACTGCAGTATTGCAGCCTTAACACTCCGCTTAATCTAACTTAATCTACGTACAGGGCTGACCTTAGACTATCCGGCCCCCAAGGCAAGACTAACTTCTGGTGCCCCCCCCCCCGCACTGATAACCACATGAGGGGTGCCCTCACATGAGGGGAGAGCCAGTTTGGTGTAGTGGTTAAGCGTGCGGACTCTTATCTGGGAGAGCCAGGTTTGATTCCCCACTCCTCCACTTGCAGCTGCTGGAATGGCCTTGGGTCAGCCATAGCTCTGGCAGAGGTTGTCCTTGAAAGGGCAGCTGCTGTGAGAGCCCTCTCCAGCCCCACCCACCTCACAGGGTGTCTGTTGTGGGGGAGGAAGGCAAAGGAGATTGTGAGCCGCTCTGAGACTCTTCGGAGTGGAGGGATATAAATCCAATATCTTCTTCTTCTTCATCTTCAATCGGCGCCCCCAGAAGACCAGCGCTCTAGGCAATAGCCTAGTTTGCCTCGTGACAGGACCAGCCCTTTCTGCATGCAAACGAGGTGAACCTCGAGCAAGTGTTTAGTTAAAATTCTACAGGTGCCTGCCTGCCTGCCTGCCAGGAAAAAAGCCTCTTACAATGACTCAGGCGTCTTTCTTTAGCAGCGATTTCTTCGAAAAGCCCTTTATCAGCCACACCACAAAACCTTCTGCATTAGCAGAGTCATTAAAATGCTCCTTAGTAACCAGAATGGAAGAGGCAGAGAGGACGACAATGCATGAGGGAGCAGCCGGCCGCCGGAGTGGTTGTCCGTTCAAATCTTATGAGACGGAGGCACACAATACCTGTTCGACTGAGCGGCAAAGAGCAGCGGCTTATCTGGGAACAGGACGGCTCAAGATGCCCATGGAAAAGCCCCTTCCTCTTTCTGCTGTTAAAAATGATATGAAGTTGGAGGAGTGGGGGGGAGAGAATGTCCATTTGTAGCCTGAAAAGAAACCTCTATAGCAGAGCGAAGGCTCGGATGGTCCTATTGTACTCTGCTGGGGAGAACTGCAAAAGTGTGTATTAAAATGAGAGGCAGAGGTGGGGGAGGGAGGAAGTCAGAGACACCCCTGCCCCTTCCCCATCGACCTTTTTCTCCCAAAGGCATGAAAAGCTGGCAGTGCAGAGCTCTGGCTCAGTTTCTTTGCTGTATCCTGCAGCCGGTCTCATGCCCTCCCCTGGGGTCGTTTTGTAGAAAAAGAGGTGCCGGAGCTCATTCGCACAACTCATTTGCATATGCCACCCACCCCTGAGCCGGTTTGGTGTAGTGGTTAAGTGTTCAGAGAACCAGGTTTGATTTCCCGCTCCTCCACTTGCAGCTGCTGGAATGGCCTTGGGTCAGCCAGAGCTCTGGCAGAGGTTGTCCTTGAAAGGGCAGCTTCTGGAAGAGCTCTCTTAGCCCCACCCACCTCACAGGGTGTCTGTTGTGGGGGGAGAAGGTATTGGAAATTGTAAGCCGCTCTGAGTCAGAGAGAAGGGCGGGGTATAAATCTGCAGCCTTCTTCTTCTTCTGACATCACCAGAAGGTGAACTAAATAATATCAGCTCAGCATCTACCTTAAAATGCTTCTTGAATTAGAATTGTTGTAATAAAACCTTACTCCCATCATACCTTTAAAATTACTTTCTCCTGTGTGGCCACAGCGGCATGACAAAGGTTTCCATCTGTCTGCTTTGTATGTTTTGGTTCTTTTCCCATGTTTTGTGGGGGCGGGAGGGGAAATATTAGAAAGTTTGTCAAATCTTAGAGTTCAGCAAAATTCTCCCAGGAGGTTTGAACAATGGATCCCAGAAGCAAGGGGGTTTTTTTGGGGGGGGAGGGTAAGAAAGAAAGAGCACAATAAAATTTAGAGGTTCTGGAGCTCCGCCACTGTGAGCCCCTGCCCAAGATGAGGCCTGCCCTCCCCCCAGAGATAACAAGATCAGACTAGGGGTGTTTTTACACTGACAGTTTGTGACTCTCTATCACCGCGTTGAAAACTCACCTTTTACATTACCTAACGTTCTCACAACTGTTTTGCACCGTTGCTGCCCAAAGCATCTACATTTGTTTCGGTGAGATCCAATGCTGCTGCTGCTGCAACGTTTTTTCTCAAAACTAGTTTTGATCTGGTCATTTCTCTACAGGCGTTTCAAATTTGCATTGTAGAAGTTTTCATGTGTTTTAAAAGACTCCTCCAAAAGCCACAAGGTGCAGTAATTTGCCTGTGATTAACATGTGGAATTCACTGCCACAGGAGGTGGTGGCGGCTACAAGCATAGCCAGCTTTAAGAGGGGATTGGATAAAAATATGGAGCAGAGGTCCATCACTGGCTATTAGCCACAGTATATATATATATATATATATATATATATATATATATATGTGTGTGTGTGTGTGTGTGTGTGTGTGTGTGTGTGTGTGTGTGTATATATATACACACACACACACACACACACATATATATTGGCCACTGTGTGACACAGAGTGTTGGACTGGATGGGCCATTGGTCTGATCCAACATGGCTTCTCTTATGTTCTTATGCATGAGAACTGACAGCACTTGAAATTTTCACATATCATTGCTTGCCTCATCTTGTAGTTTAAATTTGTATTGCTTTTTGCAGTGTTGACATGATTTCCAAGCAATCGTATACATTTAACTAAGCACTGGTATTCCTTCTGCCCGCTGATCAGAGACACCCCCCGCCAATTGAAATTCAGCAGGAAGTATAGAAGTTTGGTTACGCAAAATGAGCAGAGCAAAACCACCAATGTAAAAGGAAAAGAATTAAAGCGGAATGGTGGCAGGCGATTTGAAGACTCTAAAACTCTGGATCATACTGAATGTAAAAACACCCTACATCAGGGGGTGGCCAACGGTAGCTCTCCAGATGTTTTTTGCCTACAACTCCCATCAGCCCCAGCCCCAGCCGTTCTCTCCCAGATGATCTCTCCCTAGATCATCTGGGAGAGAATATTTCAGGAATCCGTTTTCACAGCAGATTTTTCTATCGAAGAACACCTGGGTGTGCTGCTGAATATCCTAGGAATTGTCCTAGGAAGCGCACAGCTAGGCCCAGTCTGTTCATACCGCAGCATATGGAAGTAGACTCTTATAGTAGTAGGTGGGACTGTCCCCCTGGAGGTGGAGGAATGCTGTTGTTGAATGTGCTGGCTTGCTTTTGTTTTGGTTTTGCCCTGCAAAGGCAAATCTAGCTTCATCAGCCGCCCTGAGCCTGCCTCGGCGGGGAGGGCGGGATATAAATAAAAAGTTATTATTATTTAAAAAGGGGTTATGTCCCAGCTTGCTTCTTGCCGTGTTGGCTTCCCCCAAGCC
This sequence comes from Heteronotia binoei, assembly GCF_032191835.1. Lineage (NCBI taxonomy): Eukaryota > Metazoa > Chordata > Lepidosauria > Squamata > Gekkonidae > Heteronotia > Heteronotia binoei. The sequence goes on from NC_083240.1 coordinate 39,670,905, forward strand.
GGAGGTTTCGATGGCTGGTAACAGACTGACACTTTGGGCTGACTCGGAGATGCCTCTGAAGTCGGCCCAAAAAATCTGTTTAGATGGCAACATCTGCTGGCCATCCTCCTCCCATCCTCACCTCATCCTCCAGGCGCCTGAGACCGTCTCAAAAAGCTACCACTTCCAAAGTGGTAGCAAATTTCTGAGCCGGCCGTCAGTCGCCTCCCCGCCATCTGGACGGAGAAGGGTGCAAGTGAGGCGACTTGGCGGTGTAGAACTGCCAAGCTGCCCCAAGCTGCTCCCGGGGAGGGGGGTTAAGGAAACCAATCAGAACGCTGGAGCGCTTGTGCGTATCAGCGCTTGCCCCCCCCCCAGGGAAAAAAGGAATCTGGTTTCTGGGTCGCCTTCCTAAGCGGAGGCGCCCAGCCACCTCACGGACAGGATGCGGACGGCATGTGAGTGAGCGTGTGGAGGCTCAGGAACGGCTCTTTTTGAGTGGGAGGGCTTCTGGAGTCCTGACCCCACTGGTGAACCTCCTGATGGCACCTGGGTTTTGGCCACTATGTGACACAGAATGTTGGACTGGATGGGCCATTGGCCTGGTCCAACATGGCTTCTTGCATGTTCTTATGGATCTCCTGATGGCACCTGGGTTTTGGCCACTGTGTGACACAGAGTGTTGGACTGGATGGGCCACTGGCCTGATCCAACATGGCTTCTTTTATGGATCTCCTGATGGCACCTGGGTTTTGGCCACTGTGTGACACAGAGTGTTGGACTGGATGGGCCACAGGCCTGATCCAACATGGCTTCTCTTATATTCTTATGGATCTCCTGATGGCACCTGGGTTTTGGCCACTGTGTGACACAGAGTGTTGGACTGGATGGGCCATTGGCCTGGTCCAACATGGCTTCTCGCATGTTCTTATGGATCTCCTGATGGCACCTGGGTTTTGGCCACTGTGTGACACAGAGTGTTGGACTGGATGGGCCACTGGCCTGATCCAACATGGCTTCTTTTATGGATCTCCTGATGGCACCTGGGTTTTGGCCACTGTGTGACACAGAGTGTTGGACTGGATGGGCCACTGGCCTGATCCAACATGGCTTCTTTTATATTCTTATGGATCTCCTGATGGCACCTGGGTTTTGGCCACTGTGTGACACAGAGTGTTGGACTGGATGGGCCATTGGCCTGGTCCAACATGGCTTCTCGCATGTTCTTATGGATCTCCTGATGGGACCTGGGTTTTGGCCACTGTGTGACACAGAGTGTTGGACTGGATGGGCCACTGGTCTGATCCAACATGGCTTCTCTTATGGATCTCCTGATGGCACCTGGGTTTTGGCCACTGTGTGACACAGAGTGTTGGACTGGATGGGCCACTGGCCTGATCCAACATGGCTTCTCTTATGTCTCAGGCAGAGCCGTCCAGGAGCCGCCTCCCAGCCACCCCAGAATGCCCGTCCGTTCTCAGCCTTTGAGTGCCTATACCCTCCAGCATTTCACAGAGTGAACTGGAGTCTGCTCCTGCGTGAATTGCTGCCTGATGGACTTTTCAGGATTACCCGAAGCTCGACTGTGAGCTTCGCTTATCTGAGCAGGGCTCTCTGCAGGCGCCACTTGGCAAAGGGGTGAGGTCAACAACTGCCCGCCCGCGAGGCCTTCTCCATTCAGCCTTCTGCCTTCTGCAACGGCCTCTTTGATGAGGTCAGAAAGGCTTCCCCTCTCCTGGCATTTCATAAGCGCTGCAAAACTGAATTATTCAGGAGGACTTTTGAAATAAAGGGAATCACAAAATAACTCAGGAAAAATGCTGTAATAAAGGGAAGGAGACTGCAGACTCTACTACTGTGTACAGTACATCCTATCCGTTGCTGTTATGTTAACTTCTGCATCAGTGCAGGCAGAGTTCCATCCATATTAGCCACTGTGGGTATGGATGAAACTCTGCTGGAACAGTGATGCTCTGTATTCTTGGTGCTTGGGGGGGGGCACCGTGGGAGGGCTTCTAGTGTCCTGGCCCCACTGGTGGACCTCCTGATGGCACTTGTTTTGGCCACTGTATGACACAGAGTGTTGGACTGGATGGGCCACTGGCCTGATCCAACATGGCTTCTCTTATGTTCTTATGTCTGGGTCAAGTGATGCTCTGTATTCTTGGTGCTTGGGGGGGCAACAGTGGGAGGGCTTCTAGTGTCCTGGCCCCACTGGTGGACCTCCTGATGGCACTTGTTTTGGCCGCTGTATGACACAGAGTGTTGGACTGGATTGGCCATTGGCCTTATCCTACATGGCTTCTGTTATGTTCTTATGGACCTCCTGATGGCACCTGGGTTTTTTGGCCACTGTGTGACATAGAGTGTTGGACTGGATGGGCCACTGGCCTTATCCTACATGGCTTTTCTTATGTTCTTATCATTAAACATGTTAATACTTAGGTTTCGTTTCAGTTTTGCTCCAGATTAACTTTTGCATGTCCTGTCCTTATGTTCTTATCTTATGTTCTTATCAAGAGGGGATTGGATAATAAAACATGGAGCAAAGGTGCCTATTAGCCACAAGGTATAGGGAAAACTCTGTCTGCAGCACTGATGCGCTGTCCTTTTGGTGCATGGGGGCAACAGTGGGAGGGCTTCTGGAGTCCTGACCCCACTGGTGGACATCCTGGTGGCACCTGGGTTTGGACTGGATGGGCCATTGGCCTGGTCCAACATGGCTTCTCTTATGTTTCAGGCAGTGATGCTCTGTATTCTTGGTGCTGAGGGGGCAACAGTGGGAGGGCTTCTGGAGTTCTGATTCCACTGGTGGACCTCCTGATGGCAGCTGGATTTGGGCCACTGTGTGAAACAGAGTGTTGGGCTGGATGGGCCATCGGCCTGATTCAACATGGCTTCTCTCAGGGCTTTTTTTGTAGCAGGAACTCCTTTTCATATTAGGCCACACACCCCTGATGTAGCCAATCCTCCTGGAGCTTACCTTAGGCCCTGTACGAAGAGCCCTGTAAGCTCTTGGAGGATTGGCTACATCATGGGGGTGTGGCCTAATAGGCAAAGGAGTTCCTGCTACAAAAAAAAGCCCTGGCTTCTCTTATATTCTTATGTCCTGTTGGAAGAGCATCACCGTGGAACGCAGAAAGTCCTAGGTTCAACCCCCAGCATCTCTTGTTAAAGGGATCAGGTAGTAGCACCTCTGCCTGAGTCTATGAAGAGCTGCTGCCAGTATAGTACAGATCTCGGTGGACTGACGGTCTGATTAAAGATAAGGCAGCTTCATGTGTCTGTGTGATTGCACTGACTTCTGCTGTGTAATTCATCTCCAGTCTCAGTGAGGAAGGCAGACGATCAATAATGTAAGTAAAATAAAATATTAGTTGCCTGAAGTGGTGCAAAGGAATCATCCATGACAGTCAGGGAAATTAAGCAGACTGAAAGCACAACCACAACGTATGCAATCGAAAAGGAACAAAGGCAACCAAATCGCATCATCCCTAATACAGTCAAATGTTTTGAACAGGTGAATATAAGAGAAGCCAAGCTGAATCAGGCCAGTGGCCCATCCAGTCCAACACTCTGTGTCACACAGTGGCCAAAGAAACCCCAGGTGCCATCAGGAGGTCCATCAGTGGGGCCAGGACACTAGAAGCCATCCCACTCCCTCCCCCTTCCCGCACCAAAAATCCAGAGCATCACTGCCCCAGACAGAGAGTTCCAACAATACGTTGTGGCTAACAGCCACTGATGGACCTCTGCTCTAGATGCTTATCCAATCCCCTTTTGAAGCTGCCTATGTTTGTAGCCACCACCACCTCCTGTGGCAGTGAATTCCATGTTTTAATCACCCTTTGGGGAAGAAGGACTTCCTTTTATCAGTTCTAACTTAACAACAATCTATTGACATTGTTCAAATGTAGCGGTGGGCAAGCTGTTCCTGGGACAGAAGAAGGTTCCTTGCAAGTGTTCCTGGGACAGAAGGGGGGAGGTACATTAAAGCCTCCCAAATACTTCCCAGACCCTCTGACAAGTGGTAGGATTGCCAGCTCTGAGTTGGGAAATTCCTGGGAATTTGTGGGTGGGTTCTGGGAAGAGGGGAAAGACCTCAGCTGGGTATAATGCCATAGAATCCACACACTGGAGCTGCTGTTTTCTGCAGGGGCTCTGATCCCCGTCATCTAGAGACCAGAGGTCATTCTGGGACATCTTCAGGTCCCACCTGTAGTTGGCAATCTGGGCAAGGTGACCTGCAACTAGGGTTGCCGGATCTACTTACCCGGCCAGTGGGGGGTGGGAGGGAGCCGTCCGGGAGTCGGAAGGGCGAGGCAACCTCACTGCGTGCACAGCAGCTCCCTCCCATGTCACCATGATGACATCACGTGGAGGTGACATCATCACATAGGGCAAGTCTCATGGTGACACACTAGCATGTTGGCCAAAACTCTACGGTTACCATAGAGGGAAGGAGCCAGAAAGCGACTGGTGGAGTCTCTCGAGCGAATGAGGAAACGAATGTGGCTACTTTGAAATTCTGTGCCTCTTGGTCCTGTGATTATAAGATCTTTTCTATGAAAACTCTATGGTTACCAGGGCTCATTTTGTAGCTGGGGCTCCTTTGCATATTAGGCCACACCTCCCTGATGTAGCCAATCCTCCAAGAGCTTGCAGGGCTCTTCTTATAGGGCCTACTGGAAGCTCCAGGAGCATTGGCTACATCAGGGGTGTGTGGCCTAATATGCAAAGGAGTCCCACCTACAAAGTGAGCCCTATGGTTACCATAGAGTTTAGGCAAAAATGCCAGAGTGTTGCCATGCGACCTGCCTGGTATGATGATGTCACATCCATGTGATGTCATCATGGTGACATGGGAGGGGGCTGCTTGGAGATGGGGCTTCCCCCACCATCCAGTTGGCCAGTGGCAGATTGGAGCCTCCGAAATTGAAGGAACCCTCGCCCTGACTGGGGGTCTGGCATAATCCCTCTGAGATGGGTCAGGCCTGAGATCATGCATTGTGCTTCAAGGCTATGAGAGATCTCCACCCCACCCCCCACCCCCCACAAACAAACACACTGCTTCAAAGTTGCCACATTAAAAAGAAAAGGTAAAGGCAGTCCCCTGTGCAAGCACCAGTCGTTTCCGACTCTGGGGTGATGTTGCTTTCACAACGTTTTCATGGCAGACTTTTTACGGGGTGGTTTGCCACTGCCTTCCCCAGTCATCCCCACTTCCCCCCAGCAAGCTGGGGACTCATTTTACCCACCTCGGAAGGATGGAAGGCTGAGTCAACTTGGAGCCGGCTACCTGAACCCAGCTTCCACCGGGATCGAACTCAGGTCATGAGCAGAGCTTAGGACTGCAGTACTACAGCTTTACCACTCTGTGTCACGGGGCTCTTTTAGCCACATTAGTTTCCTCATTTGCTTGGGAGACTCCACCAGTCGCTTTCCCGCTCCTTCCGTCTTCCAAGAAAATGTACTCATCATACACCAAAGGCCTCCATGTAATGTTTAATTGCGTCTAATTACATCAAGTTTCTTGGCCCCGGTTCCAGCTTGCTGAGAGTGGCGGGGAAAACAACATTGTCTTGCTGTAATTAAATGAAATTTGACAGAAAGTCCTCATCCTGAAAGCCAGAGAGGCATTTCTCTCTGGAGTGCTCAAAAGAGACTGGGTGGGCAGGGCAGGATTTCTCCCTCTTGGATGTTGCTGCTGCAGCCGCAACGCATTTGAGATAGGGTTGCCAATCCCCAGGTGGGGGCAGGGGATCCCCCAGGTTGGAGGCCCTCCCCCCACTTCAGGGTCATCAGAAAGCAGGGAGGCGGGGGGAAATGTCTGCTGGGCACGCCATTATTCTCTACGGAGACTGATTCCCATAGAGTGTAATGGAGAATTGACCTGCGGGTATCTGGGGCTTGGGGGGGGGGGCTGTTTTTAGAGGCACCACATTTACAGCATAGCATCCAGTGTCTCTCCCCAAAATACTCTCCAAGTTTCAAAAAGATTGGACCAGGGGGTCCAATTCTATGAGCCTCAAAAGAAGGTGCCGTGATCCTTCATTATTTCCAATGGAGGGAAGGCATTTAAAAGATGTGCAGTCCCTTTAAACGTGATGGTCAGAACTCAGAATTCAGTCCTGCTTGTCACACCCTTGCTCCTGGCTCCACCCCAGTGTCTTCTGGCTCCACCCCTAAAGTCCCCAGATATTTCTTGAATTGGACTTGGCAACCCTAATTTGAGAAAAGCAACCGATCCATTAGCTGGTGGCTGGGAGAGAAATTCCTTTTCTCTTGGTCCTGTGATAATAAGATCTTTTCTTATTGGAAACTTCTGCAAGTTTTTGTTTTTCAAAGGGGCTATCAGTGATTGGTGGCTTTAGAGAGATAGACTGGAAGGGGTGATGTTTTGGGGGCAGTTTGGCTGTCTCTATCCAAAGCCTCCTTGGAATACATGTTTTTGTGCTCACAGAGTTTAATGTTCTGTATTTTTTAATCCTTCCAGCTCCCACCTAGATGATTGCTTTTTATGCCCTTCACTTGTCTTTCTCAAATTATTATAGAGGGCTTTTATTTACTGGACCTATTTATTTTTATTTATTTCTGTTAATTCCGATAAAACATGCACCGATCTTCCACCTATCAATACAGTCCACCTGTTGTGAGTGGTAGATTACTGTGGGGTTGTCATGACTACTCTTTAGGGAAGATCGGTGCATGTTTTATCAGAATGTTCTTTGTATGGAACTCTTAGGAATCAATGTGTAATGTACGATTTGGATAACATTTCCTTTTGACCTCGCTATAAGATAATCGCACGCCGTTTAGCTGATCGATCTCCTAATGTTACCTCTGCCGTTGGTCATTTTTTAAAAATTGCTTGGGCGACAAAGCTCAAAGATGATCTATATATCAGGAGGGTATATGACTGCCCAAGAGACAGGCCTCATTTTGGGCAGGAGCTCATAGGAGGTCTTTCTCACAGATCTTTCTTAAAAAAAACCCTTCCTTCTGGGCTCCATTGTTCAAACCCCCTGTGAGAATTTTGCTGAACTCTAAGATCGGACAACCTTTCTAATATTTTTCCCCACCAAAAATGAGAAACCAACCAAAACCTACAAAGCAGACAAATGGAAATCTTCATCATGTCACTGTAGCCACAGAGGAGAAAGTAATTTTAAAAGTGTGATAGGAGTAAGGTTTTATAACGATCATTCTAATTCAAGAAGCATTTTAAGGTAGATGCTGAGCGGATATAATTTAGAAGAAGAAGAACGCAGATTTATACCCCGCCCTTCTCTCTGAATCAGAGACTCAGAGTGGTCACCATCTCCTTTATCTTCTTCCCCCACAACAGACATCCTGTGAGGTGGGTGGGGCTGAGAGAGCTCTTACAGCAGCTGCCCTTTCAAGGACAACTCCTATGAGAGCTATGGCTGACCGAAGGCCATTCCAGCTGTTACCGGTGGAGGAGGGGGGAATCAAACCCGGTTCTCCCAGATAAGAGTCCGCACACTTAACCACTACACCAAACTGGCTAGGACCCCTGCCGGTGATGTAAGAGGTGTGTAGCATATGCAAATGAGTTGTGCTAATGAGCTCCAGCACCTCTTTTTCTATGAAATGACCGCTGCCGAGACATATAACCATATGGAAGGAAAGGAATGTACTTGGACGGTACTGCCCTAAACAAAGTTAGAGTCTGCTAAGCCCAGTGGCTTCAATGGATTTAGAAGACGCATTCAAGTCCTCTCCAGTTGCACCTTAAATACCAGCAGTGTTTCCAGGTGTATACATTTTTTTTTGAGTCCAAGTTTGCTTTTGTGAGTTATTTGATCAAGGGAGCTTTAACTCACGAAAGCTGGTACTCTGGGAAATTTTGTTGGCCTTTCAGGAGCTACGAGCTTGAATTTTGTTCTATGCAGCTATCTGCCACTGAAATTCCTCTGGAAGGCTGTGTTGGAAAGCGGCAGAATGAACGTTGCTAGGAGTCCACTTAAGGGTGGCTTGGAATTTCTCATCCCTTCCCATCCTCCTACTGCTCAAGCCCCATTTAAATTCTTCCTCTCTGTTATACAGATCAAACCCACGATTCTTTATCTTCGTACCGGTTTCTTTTCACTGAATTCCCCCCACCCCTAAAAGGCATTCGACATCATTTAAGTGTAATCAGCGCTATACATCAGACCTGTATTCTTCCCCCTTTCTCTTGCTGCTCCCGTGTAAATACCATATCAGATTGGACCACGTGCATGCAAGATACGATCATATCTAAAAAAAAAAATTAATGGCGAAACTGGAGGCTGGGTCAAAATGGGAGTAATGTACTCAAAGCTGCAATCAGACTTTTTTAAAAACAAAAACCAGCTCTTGATTCTAAGGACTTATTGGCACCAAATCCAGCTACTGGGATGGTTCCGCCTGGAAGACACCAGCAGGGTCTGTCTGTTTCTGGATGCAACAGGAGGGATTTCAGGTGGCCGAAGTCACCCTTGACCCTTGCCTGCCTGGGCATCCCACAGTAATGCTGGGGAGTCTGTCCCAGCTTTCAATACACTATTGTGGCTGGCTGCTGGTGTGTGTGTGTGTGCGAGAGACAGAGACAGACAGACAGACAGACAGTTTGATGTAATCGTTAAGTGCGTGCACTCTTGTCTGGGAGAACCGGGTTTGATTCCCCACTCCTCCACGTGCGGCTCCTGGAAAGGCCATAGCTCTTGCAGAACTGTCCTTGAAAGGGCAGCTGCTGTAAGAGCTCTCTCAGCCCTGCCTACCTCACAGGGTGTCTGTTGTGGCTGAGGAAGGTAAAAGGAGATTGTGAGCCACTTTGAGACTCTGAGATTCAGAGTGAAGAGCGGGATATAAATCCAATATCATCATTGGGATATAAATCCACCAGGATTTAAATCCACCAGGAACATCAATGGGAACATCAATACCAGCAATTATAAGAACTATGCAAATATACCAGTCAAGAATAAGATCAAGACTGAGAACTAATTTTCACTTCCTTGCCGCCTTGCACCTACTGGACACTATCGCACTTTAGACTTTGCCGCCTTACACCTCTTTGGACACTACCGCCTGCACCTCTGTGGACACTACCGCACTTTAAACTTTGCCGCCTTGCACTTTTTGGACATTTTTTGCACTTTAGGTTTTGAGCTTTATAACATAAGAAGAACTGCACTTTAACACCTTGCACCTACTGCCCCGTAGTTTGTACACAGCAGCACTTTACTTCCGAAGTACTGCTACCATCAGTCGACGAACTGGTGTCCACTATAGAAGATGACTGGCCTGGGGATTCCGGTACTCCTGGGGAGGGGAAGGTATGACGGTGGGAGCAGGCAGACTTACAAGCGAAGGAGGCTGAGACATGAGAGTGCTCGACCACCTTCCAGCCTGCGTCCCATCCCGATGGTGACAGGTAGTGGGACCAGACGAATTCACCCGCCTCCGACACTGGTGTTGTGCAACGCCAGGTCCATCAATAATAAGACCACTGTCCTTCGGGACTATCTGCTGGAGCAGGACGCGGACCTGGCCTGCGTGACCGAGACCTGGGTGCGAGACGGGGAGACTGTCGCTCTCTCCCAGATGACCCCCCCAGGCTACTCGGTCTTTCACCAGTCCCGGACTAGCAGGCGGGGGGGAGGAGTGGCATTACTCATACGAGAGGCTTACTCCTTTAGGGCTCTCCCGGCCCCGGAGATTCCGGGTATTGAATGTGCCGGCCTGATGTGGGATGTTGGGGAGGGGTTGGCGATCTGGCTGGTGTACCGACCGCCTAACGCACCAGCCGTCGCCTTACCATCCCTGGTGGAGGCCGTGGCGGGCTGGGCGTTGGAGTGCCCAAGGCTATTGGTCTTGGGCGACTTCAATGTCCATGCCGACGACGCAGCCTCCAGCCAGGCGATGGACCTAGTGTCATCCATGGCGACACTAGGCCTCTCCCAGGTTGTTACAACACCCACTCACCAGGCGGGACACATGTTAGACCTGGTCTTCGCGGCTGGAGTACAAGTGAACGATATTGCAATGGAAGCAGTGCCATGGTCGGATCACTTTGCCCTCAAGGCTCGTATGGATATGTCACCCCAAACCTGTTTAGGCGGAGAGCGTATTTTAGCTCGCCCGCGGAGCCTGATGGACCCGGAACGGTTCCTGACGGCTCTGGGGGATACCTGGCCCACTGGCGACTCCCTGGATGATCTGGTAGAGTCCTGGAACGATGGACTCTCCAGGGCCATCGAGGAGATCGCGCCTAGGCGTCCTCTGCGCCCCCGCCCTAAGCCGTCTCCCTGGTTTAACCAGGAACTGCGGCAATTGAAGCGGGATCTCAGACGACTAGAGAGGCAATGGCGGCGTACTCGAGACGAAGCGACCCGAACATCTTATAGAGAGAGTTTGAAGACCTATGAGATGGCAATCAAATCCGCAAAGAAGACATACTTTGCGGATAAGATTGCGTCCGCAACTTCGCGCCCGGCACAATTGTTTGATATAATTCGGGATCTTACTACGCTGCCCCAGGGCAGACCAAATTCTTTTGAATTGGAGATAGGCTGTGAGGCTTTTGTGAATTATTTTGCGGACAAGATCGCATCACTCCGCCTCGACCTCCCCGTCAACTTAGAGACAGTTAATGCAACCGAGGCCCCGAGCATGTCTTCGGATCATATTCTGGACGGTTTTGGCCCCCTCAGCCTGGAGGAAGTTGACAGGATTCTCTCAACTGCCCGCCCAACAACCTGTAAATTGGACCCATGCCCTTCCTGGCTTATTAAATCTTGCCAAGGGGATCTCAGATATCCTATACGGGATATCATAAACAGATCCCTGACAGAAGGGCTCTTTCCAGCGCCGCTCAAAGAGGCTGTGGTCCGTCCCCTCTTAAAAAAACCATCTTTAGACCCGGCCCAATTGGCACACTATAGGCCGGTCTCAAATTTGCCCTTCTTGGGCAAACTTATCGAGAGGGCAGTGGCGAGGCAGCTACAGACTTTCCTGGAGGACGCTTCCGTCCTTGACCCACTCCAGTCCGGCTTCCGCCCAGGTCACAGGACGGAGACGGTGTTGGTTGCCCTGGTAGATGACCTTCAACGGCATCTGGATCGGGGTGGCTCGGCAGTGCTGATGCTGTTGGACCTATCGGCGGCGTTCGATACGGTCGACCATCGGTTACTGACTTGCCGCCTCGCCGACGCGGGGATTCAGGGGTTGGCCTTGCAGTGGCTTTCCTCTTTCCTTGAAGGTCGGGGACAAAGGGTCACAATTGGGGGGGAGCTATCCCGGAGGCACACACTTAATTGTGGAGTGCCTCAGGGAGCGGTTCTCTCCCCGATGTTATTTAACATCTATATGCGACCTCTTGCCCAGATTGCCCGAAGGTATGGGCTGGGGTGTCACCAGTATGCGGATGACACCCAGCTCTATCTACTTATGGACGGCCAACCGGTCTGCGCCCCAGAAAACCTGGACCGGGCACTACAGGCCATGGCTGAGTGGCTCAGACTGAGTGGACTAAGACTGAATCCTGCGAAGACAGAGGTCCTTTGTTTGGGCCGTCGTGGTCCAGGGGGGGAAATCCCCCTTCCAGCTTTTGACGGTGCGCCGCTGATGGCGGCGGACAGGGTCAAAAGCCTGGGGGTGCTACTGGAGCCGTCCCTAAAGATGGAGGCTCAGATAGCAGCCACTGCCAAGTCCGCGTTTTTTCATCTTAGGCGGGCAAGGCAGTTGGCCCCCTTCCTGGACCGCGACGACCTAGCAACAGTGATCCATGCTACGGTCACCTCGAGGTTGGATTACTGCAATGCCCTCTACATGGGGCTGCCCCTGTGCCGGACCCGGAAATTGCAGCTGGTGCAGAATGCCGCGGCCCGGCTGTTATTGGGCCTCCCAAAGTGGGGGCACATTCGGCCGGGTCTTCGGGCTCTGCACTGGCTTCCAATAATATACCGGGTCCAGTACAAGGTGCTGGTCATTACCTTTAAAGCCCTATATGGCCTGGGACCTGCCTACCTGAAGGACCGTCTCTCCCCACACGTTCCCCAGAGAGTACTGAGGTCTGGGACGCAAAACCTTCTCACCATCCCCGGGCCCAAAGAAGTCCGTCTCAAGACAACCAGAGACAGGGCCTTCTCTACAATGGCCCCCACATGGTGGAACCAGCTGCCGGAAGAGGTGAGGGCCCTGCGGGATCTTACTCAGTTCCGCAGGGCCTGTAAGACAAGCCTCTTCCGGCTAGCCTACGCCTGACTAGATTAATGTGGCTTATCAGACTTTAGTGAAATATACGGTATAGTTTTAATGTTAAGATTTTAAGGTTTTTAAATGTTTTGACTTTTTAACTGTAACAATTTTACACTTTGTGTATTGTTTTATCGTTTGTTGTGAGCCGCCCTGAGCCATTTTATGGGAAGGGCGGGATATAAGTCATAGAATAAATAAATAAATAAATAAATCATATCATCACAATATGTGTGAAAGGGCCACATGGCGTAGAGTGTCCTGGTCTTGTTACTCCTGGCTTTGAAGATGCCTCTGTCTCGCTTCCTGGTCAGACTGGCCTTCTTGATTATGGGCAGGGGTGGAATTCTAGCAGGAGCTCCTTTGCATATTAGGCCACACCCTCCTGATGTAGCCAATCCTCCAAGAACTTACAAAAAAAGAGACTTGTAAGCTCTAGGAAGATTGGCTACGTCAGGGGTGTGTGGCCTAATATGCAAAGGAACCCCTGCTAGAATTCCACCCCTGGTGATGGGCAAATGGGCCACCCCACTGCTGGTGTCCTACTGAAGAAATGTTTGCTTAGCCTTCCCCTCTCTGTTCTTTTTGCACCTTTCAGAATTTCCGTTTGCGATGAGGACAAGTTCCGCCACAACGAGTTCATCGGGGAAACCAGGATCCCCCTGAAGAAGCTCAAGCCGAACCAGACCAAAAAGTTCAGCATCTGCCTGGAGAAGCAACTGCCAGTGAGTGAAGCCCGGGGGCTGTTAGAGCTCAGTGTGGTGGAGTGGTTCGTTTTGGTTTAGGATCTGGGAGAGCCAGGTTCGAATCCCCACCCGACCATGGAAGCTCTCTGGGTGACCTTGGGCCAGTCATATACTCTCAGCCTAACCCACTTTGCAGGGTTGTTGTGAGGATAAGACGGAGGGGAGGAAAAGGGTGGAGGACACTTTGGGGTCCTCTTTGGGTAGAAAAGTGGGATGTGATTAAATAAGTTCAGGGCTTTTTTTGTAGCAGGAGCTCCTTTGCATATTAGGCCACACACCCCTGATGTAGCTAATCCTCCTGGAGCTTACAGTAGGCCCTGTACGAAGAGCCCTGTAAGGAATTCTAGCAGGACCTCCTTTGCATATTAGGCCACACACCCCTGATGTTGCCAATCCTCCTGGAGCTTACAGAAGGCCCTGTACGAAGAGCCCTGTAAGCTCTTGTAGGATTGGCTACATCAGGGGGCGTGGCCTAATATGCAAAGGAGCTCTTGCTACAAAAAAACCCCTGAATAAATACATGCCTAAAACCAGGACTGGTCCTATACTATCTGGCAACCTAGCAAGGCTAACTTCTGGTTCCCCCCCCACTCCTCGCACTGATAATCTCACCATCACATGGGGGGGCACTCAATTTGGCGCCCCCAAAAGGCCCGCACCCTAGGCAATTGCCTAGTTTGCCTAGTGGCAGGCCCAGCCCTGCATAAAACAAGCACAGCCTCGCAATCGAAGAAGCAGCTTAGCTTGGGGCCCCAAAACTTTTGGTTCTCAAAAGGAAATTAAAAAAAAAAAAAGAGCAAACAGGAGCAGCAAGAACAACCTTTTCAGCATTGAATTGTGCCAAGGGGTGCTCAGCCCTACTGTCATCCCTCCTTGCCCTGCAGCAGCTTGGGTCCAGTTCCGTGCCATCCAACAACACCTGAGACCCCCCCCCCACCCCGCTGCCCATGCTCCCCCTCTGGTAGCCCAGCAGGTAAGCAGCTGACTTGGGCAAACTGCTTTTCCTAGCAGAGGAAATGACTGCAGATCCGCTAGCAGTTCAAAGGCACAGGAACATTCATAAAAACATAAGAGAACGTAAGAGAAGCCATGTTGGATCAGGCCAGTGGCCCATCCAGCCCAGCACTCTGTGTCACATAGTGGTCCAAAAAAACAGGTGCCATCAGGAGGTCCAGCAGTGGGGACAGGACATTAGAAGCCCTCCCACTGTCCGCCCCCCCCCCCCCCGCCCAAGCACCGAGAATAAAGAGCATCACTGCCTCAGACAGAGAGTTCCAACAATACACTGTGGCTAGCAGCCACTGATGGACCTCTGCTCCATACGTTTCTCCAATCCTCCATATGTTTATCCGATCCAACTCCACGTTCAGATGCAGTGGCAGGACTTTATAAGAGGTCAACAAAGTTAGACCCAAAGTTAGACCATTAGACCAAAATTGGAAAGTGAAGGGGAAAGCTTTAAAAAAACTTCAGGCAAAATGTGCTCACTTACAGATACTGAACGCCCTCCCCACCAATGAAGGGCTCTCATGCAAAAATTAACGTTGAATCAAATATATTCTCTGTTTGGCAACATTTAGGTCTTCGTTCGTTGTAATCACAAGGGGAAAAGTCAAGGGGAGGAGAAGGAGGCTGGCTTTTTAAAAAAAAAAAAAAAACAAACTTGGTGCGGTGGTGAAGTGTGCGGACTCTTATCTGGGAGAACCAGGTTTGATTCCCCACTCCTCCACTTGCAACTGCTGGAATGGCCTTGGGTCAGCCATAGCTCTAGCAGAGTTGTCCTTGAAAGGGCAGCTTCCGTCAGTGCTCTCTCAGCCCCACCTAACTCACAGGGTGTCTGTTGTGTGTGGGGTGGGGTGGGGGTAAAGGAGATTGTAAGCCACTCTGAGACTCAGAGTATAGTGCGGGATATAAATTCAACTTCTTCTTCTTCATTTGTCAAGAATTATTTCCACCCCGGAAAGGAACCTCCCAAGCGAGTCATTCTGTTTTGCATTTTTCCACCCTTGAAGCTTCCCCCCCCCCCTTCCCAGTTGAGCTGCTACAAATCCTAAGGGAGGCAGCAGCTTCTATTAAAAACCAAACACACGCCAGGAGTTGCAAAGCCGCTCAGCTCTCGATGAGCAATTCCGAGAGAGAGCCTCGGTGTGGGAGGAGAGCTGATGCTTCTCCCCTAGGAAGGAGCAGAGAGGGCAGCCGCCTTTGATGGAAGGAGCAACCGAGATTGTCATTTATTGGAATCCGGGATGACGACCGGCAATATTGTGTAATGAAGAGGCGGTCGCGCCTCCCCCGGAAAGCCTTGATCCGGGAAGTGTCCCTGAATCACTCTCTCCTTTCCTCCCCTCCTTCTAGAACACAAACACGCAACAGGTGACTGCTTTTTTCTTCTGGGCATATGAACATATGAAGCTGCCTTATACTGAATCAGACCCTCGGTCCATCAAAGACAGTATTGTCTACTCAGACTGTCAGTGGCTCTGAGACGCAGCGGGCAGAAATATCCAGGCAGTCCCAGGGGCTGCTCATCTCACCTGTGATTAGGGTTGCCAAGTCCAATTCAAAAAATATCTGGGGACTTTGGGGGTGGAGCCAGGAGACATTGGGGGTGGAGCCAGGAGCGAAGTTGTAACAAGCATAACTGAACTCCAAAAGGGAGTTCTGGCTGTCCATTGAAAGGGACCACGTACCTTTTAAATGCCTTCCTTCCATTGGAAATAATGAAGGACAGGGGCACCTTCTTTTGCGGCTTATAGTCGGACCCCCTGGTCCAATATTTTTGAAACTTGGAGGGTGTTTTGAAGAGAGGCATCATATGCTGTGCTGTAAATTTGGTGCCTCTACCTCAAAACCCAGCTCCCCCAAGCCCCAGATACCCGCTGATCAATTCTCCATTAACCGTGGGAATCTGTCTCCATAGGGAAGAATGGAGTGCCCAGCAAACATTTCCCTCCCCCTTGCTTTCTGATGACCCTGAAGCAAGGGGAAGGCCTCCAAACCGGGGAATCCCCTGCCCCCACCTGGGAACTGGCAACCCGACCTGTGACCTGGGCTATGGTGATGCTGACATTGGTGCAGGGGGAAGGTTTACAAGATGACGCATGGGACAGAGAAGGTACAGAAAGAAGTCCTTTTCTCCGTTTCTCACAATACAAGAACTGGTGGACCCTCGATGAAATGGCTGAGCAGTCGGGTTAGAACGGATAAAAGGAAGGACTTCTTCGGAGGGGCGATGGCTCAGTGGTAGAGCATCTGCTTAGTAAGCAGAAGGTCCCAGGTTCGATCCTCAGCATCTCCAACTAAAAGGGTCCAGGCAAATAGGTGTGAAAAACCTCAGCTTGAGACCCTGGAGAGCCGCTGCCAGTCTGAGGAGACAATACTGACTTTGATGGACCAAGGGTCTGATTCAGTATAAGGCAGCTTCATATGTTCATATGTTCATGTTCATAGCCAAAGGGTGATTAACATGTGGAATTCACTGCCACAGGAGGTGGTGGTGGCTACAAGCATAGCCAGCTTCAAGAGGGGATTGGATAAACATCTGGAGCAGAGGTCCACCAGTGGCTATTAGCCACAGCTTATTGTTGGAACTCTCTGTCTGGGGCAGTGATGCTCTGTATTCTTGGTGCTTGGGGGGGGGGGCACAGTGGAAGGGCTTCTGGTGTCCTGGCCCCACTGATGGACCTCCTGGGGGTTTTTTGGCCACTATGTGACGCAGAGTGTTGAACTGGATGGACCATTGGCCTGATCCAACATGGTTTCTCTTGTGTTCTTATGAAATCAGCTTGCCTGTAGAGAGATATCCTCTCCCTTTAACAGAGCCTTAATTTGTAGAAACTGCAGCTGAAGCTGTTCAGGGCACAGAGGAAAGTAACAGTACCTAGTAAATGACATCTTGCACTGACTGGTCTGGCTCAGGCTGGCCTGATCTCAGCAGATCCTGGAATCTAAGCAGGGTCAACCGTGGTTAATACTTGGGTTGGAGACCACCAGGGAAGTCCAGAGTTGCTACGCAGAGGCAGGCAGTGACAAGCCACCTCTGAATGTCTCATCTTGAAAACCTTTGCAAGGGTGTCAAACATATTTGTGATATCGAGCCTGAAGGAGAGTTCTGGGGAACTCGAAAGCGCCTGCCATTTGGTTGGTGCTAATAAGAACAAGAGAAGCCATATTGGATCAGGTCAATGGCCCATCCAATCCAACACTCTGACAGATTTCGCACTCAGCCTATGCCGCTCTGACATTCCTCTTTTCAGTGTGGCGTCCTTCTGATTTCCCACTTTCTGTCCTGGGGCTTGCACCTGCATCGCCATTTTTGTGCGGCAAAGAGAAACCACTAAAAACCAGTTTCACTTTGCCATGCAAAAACAGTGGCACAGGCTGAAGCCCCGGGGCAGATAGTGGGAAGTCGGAAGGACATCACGCTGAAAAGAGGAACGTCAGAGAGGTGTAGGGTGTGTGGGCAAATCAGTCTCTGTGTCACACAATGGCCAAAAAAACCCCAGGTGCCATCAGGAGATCCACCAGTGGGGCTAGAAGCCCTCCCACTGTGCCCCCCCCAACCACCAAGAATACAGAGCATCACTGCCCCAGACAGAGAGTTCCAACAATACCCTGTGGCTAATAGCCGCTGATGGACCTCTGCTCCAGATGTTGATCATAAGAACTTAAGAACAAAAGAGAAGCCATGTTGGATCAGGCCAATGGCCCATCCAGTCCAACACTTTGTGTCACACAGTAGCCAAAAAAACCCCAAGTGCCATCAGGAGGTCCACCAATAGGGCTAGAAGCCCTTCCACTTTGCCCCCCACAAGCACCAAAAATACAGAGCATCACTGCCCCAGACAGTCCCAATAATATGCTGTGGCTAATAGCCACTGATGGACCTCTGCTCCATATTTTTATCCAATCCCCTCTTGAAGCTGGCTATGCTTGTAGCTGCCGCCACCTCCTGCAGCAGTGAATTCCATAATAAGAGGCATTCCCCTGACCTGAATGGCCTGGGCTAGCCTCATTTCATTCGATCTCAGCTGCTAAGCTGGGTCAGCCTTGGCCACTGTTTGAATGGGACGCCACCACCAAATAGGTCCAGGGTCACTACGCAGAGGCCGGCAATGGCAAACCATCTCTATTCTATTTGCCTATCACCTCAAAAGCTCTACAGATTCACCATTCATGAGCTGCGACTTGACAGCCCTTCCTCCCCCCCACATACACACACTTCTGGTTTGGGATTTTGCTTTGGGGCTGGCCCACCTGTAAACAGCTGCTTTCTATTTTAAATTGTAGCTCGTGCGTTCGCCGAGCTTTAAAACGAGAGCCCGCGGAGGTTCTGTTCTCCACAGAAGGGCTGGGGAGGCTGTCGAAATCCCAGCAAAGGGAGCCTGCAAATTCGATCAAGGCTTGCCCTTGACTGACCCCCAAGCACTTCCTCTCTCCGAACTGGGCCACCAGCCTGTGTGAGTGGAATCCTGATTGGATCTGACACTCCCTTCCATGTGCAATCTGGGGCGTTTAAGTTCCTTTTAATCCTGTCTTTGCACGGGCAGCTAATGAGCATGTTGGAATTCCAGCAGGCAAATTAATGGTGTCAGACTCTCCGGTTGGTAATTTATTACTTGGAGAGTTGGAAAGACAAGAGAGGGGAAGTGCAACTTCTCCGCAACGGTGGGGATGGTTGAGAAACAAAAGAGTCCAGCTCAAATAACGGAGCTCTGTGATTCTCATAATAAATGATAAAAGAAAGCCAATTTTTGTCTCTGCTAGCTCAGGGCCTCTATTGTAAGTGATGAAGTCTGCTTTGGTGTAACCAGTTTGAGGTAGTGGTTAAGTGTGTGGATTCTTATCTGGGAGAACTGGGTTTGATTCCCCACTCCTACACTTGCAGCTGCTGGAATGGCCTTGGGTCAGCCATAGCTCTCGTAGTTGTCCTTGAAAGGGCAGCTTCTGGGAGAGCGCTCTCAGCCCCACCCACCTCACAGGGTGTCTGTTTTGGGGGAAGGAGATTGTAAGCCGCTCTGAGACTCTGATTCAGAGAGAATGGCGGGGTATAAATCTGCAGTCTTCTTCTTCTTTACTACATAGATCCCTGATGACCAATTAGAGATGCCAGCTCTAATAGTTTAGGACAGGGGTGGCCTACGGTAGCTCTCCAGATGTTTTTTTGCCTACAACTCCTATCAGCCCCAGCCATTGGCCATGCTGGCTGAGGCTGATGGGAGTTGTAGGCAAAAAAACATCTGGAGAGCTACCATTGGCCACCCCTGGTTTCGGAAATACCTAGAGATTTGGGGGGGGTGGAGCCTGAGGAGAGCAGGGTTTGGGGAGGGGAGAGATCCCAACAGAGTATACTGCCTTAGAGACCCCAATATAGTATAGCGCTACAGAGTCCACCCTCCAAAGCAGCCATTTTCTCCAGAAGAACTGATCTTGGACAACTGGAGATCGATGACAGTGATAGGAAATGGTCAGTAAAATCAGTAAAAGCCGTTTTTTCCCCTTTGGGTCATTAATTTGTCAGCTTTTTTTAAAAAAAACACCTTGTCAGTAAAATCAACATTTCTTTGTTTTTGTGCGTCCAGTTTGTGGTTTGTGGGGGGGGGGGGTTACAACTGCATTTTGGCCCTTTGACTATTTCCTCTCCTGAGGTAATTGTGCCAGGGGCCTTCATGAGGAGGGGAGGGGCCAGCCAGGCCACGCCCAGGGTCCAACCCAAGGTCGCCTCTCCCAAGCTCCTTCCCCCACCTGCCACTTTCCTCAGTGCGCTCCCACTTCTCCGCACCACTTGGGAGGGTGGAGGGCAATGCTGACTAGCTGAGAAGGCCTCGTGGAGAGAGGAAAGCCGTCCAAGGCACTTTTTTTTGGTCAGTATTTGGCCAGGTGTTTTTTTTTAAAATTTTGATCAGTAATTTTGACCCTTTGACTAGTTTCCATGCCTGCAATTGTAACAGCAGGAGATCTGGGATTGCCATGCTCCCACTGTGGGCGGGGGATTCCTCGGTTTGGGGGGCCCCAACCCACCAGCATGGAGCAAGCCGCCGGGGTGGGATTCCCAGCCCCAAAAAGGCCCGTTGTGTAGTGTGCCCTGTGCGATGATGTCACCTGGAAGTGATGTCATCACACTGGGCACATTGTGCTGGCGACCCTCTAGAATTCGTGGTAGAACTCTTATGTTTTTTACCGTGAATCCTAAAGTGTCCTCGGAGTGACGTGCCCAGTATGATGATGTCACTTCCGGATGGTGTCATCGCGCCCCACGCATTTTGTTCGTGTGAGAGGAGTCCCCTGCCGCAGAGATCTCTGGGTTAGGGTTGCCAGGTCTGTGGTGGGAAATACCTGGAGACTTTGGGAGTGGAGCCAGAAGAGGGTGGGGTTTGAGAAGCATGGCCCAATGTCACAGAGTCCACCCTCCAAAGCAGCCATTTTCTCCAGGGGAGCTGATCTCTGCCGGTTGGAGATCAGTTATAAAAGCGGAAGATCTCCAGGCCCTGCCTGGAGGCTGGCAATCCCACTCTGGGTGCTACCTGGAAGTTGGCAACCCTAATTAGTTCAATAATATCCATAAATTGGGAGCCTGAGAGGAATTACTGGGAGGTTGGGGGGGGGGGATAAACAGATACGTTATTGCCACTGACCTTCCAATGTTTCCCTCCAGGATCTTTTCAGCCATATGAATAGGCCAATTTCCCCATCCCACTAGAGTTCCCAGAGCACCCCGTCCCTTTAATAGAGGTTTAATTACTGGAAATGGGCTGCTGAAGTTTTTTATGACCTGAAGTTATAGAGCACCACATGCTCATTGCAGCAGATTAAGCAGATATTAAACGGACAGCTAGAGGGACTAGTTTACAGGAGGCAACCTTCCTATGAATTGATCTCAATATTGCATTGAGCTGCTCTCGATAGCATATGCTTCCTAGAGCATGCTCAGTCTTCATTCGCAGGGCCAGCCCTGGGAGGGAGGAATGCCAATTTTGGCCCTTCTGCCCACCCTCTCCTCCGTGACAAAGGAAATAGGCGAGTGCGGCACTGCTCCTGCACCTCAGAGCGCACACACTGCCTGGCACTGTTGTTCAGCCCATCTGCCATCACTTCTGGAAGTGCAGACCCAGGAGGCTGAGTGATGGTAGCTGGGCGGTGCATGCACTCTGAGGTGCGGAAGCCACACTGCACCGCTACTATGGCACTCGCCCTTACCGGGGGGGGGGGCAGTGAGGGAGGAAGCAGGCGGGGCCTCACCTCAGGCACCAGACGCCCTGAAGCCAGCCCTGTTCATTGGACAGAGTTTTTTCCCGTATTTCTTTTAATGGATTGCCCCAGTGATGTGTGTGTGTTTTTTTTCTGCGTAGCCAAATATGTAGAAACACCTAATACTTTGAGCAGGAGAAGGAGGGTGATCCCTCTTTCTGCTTTCTCTCATACTGTGCATCATGACATAAATCTCTACTCCCTACTCATCTTTAAGAGAGCCAGTTTGGTGCAGTGGTTAAGTGTGTGGCCTTTTATCTGGTAGAACCGAATTTGATTCCCCACTCCTCCACTTGCAGCTGCTGGAATGGCCTTGGGTCAGCCATAGCTCTGGCAGAGGTTGTCCTTGAAAGGGCAGTTGCTGTGAGAGCCCTCTCCAGCCCCACCCACCTCACAGGGTGTCTGTTGTGGGAGGAGAAGATATGGGAGATTGTAAGCCGCTCTAAGTCTCTGATTCAGGGAGAAGGGCGGGGTATAAATCTGCAATTCTTCTTCTTCTTCTTCTGGATCCCAGAGCCAGGAGGCAACATTGGGGGAAGGTCTTGGCTTCTGCCCCGTTGTTGGCCCTCCAGAGAAATTTGAGACAGGATGTTGGACTACCAGATGGACCACTGATCTGATCCAGCAGGGCTCTTCTTATGTTCTTATGAAGCTCTCGGCCTCTATGCCCTGTAGTTGGCCCTCCAGAGGAACTGGTTGGCCTCTGTGTGAGACAGGAGGCTGGACTAGTAAGTTCGAGAGTCCTTAGTAAGCTCCTTAGTAAGCTCGAGAGTCATGGAGTAAAAGGACAAGTCCTCTTGTGGATCAAAAACTGGCTAATTAATAGGAAGCAGAGAGTGAGTATAAATGGGCAGTCTTCACGGTGGAGGACGATAAGCAGTGGGGTGCCGCAGGGCTCAGTACTGGGTCCCATGCTCTTTAACTTGTTCATAAATGATTTGGAGTTGAGAGTAGGCAGTGAAGTGGCCAAGTCTGCAGATGACACTGAATTGTTCAGGGTGGTGAGAACCAGAGAGGATTGTGAGGCACTCCAAAGGGATCTGTTGAGGCTGGGTGAGTGGGCGTCAATGTGGCAGATGAGTTTCAATGTGGCCAAGTGCAAAGTAATGCACATTGGGGCCAAAAATCCCAGCTACAAATACAAGTTGATGGGTTGTGAACTGGCAGAGACTGACCAAGAGAGAGATCTAGGGGTCATAGTAGATAGCTCACTGAAAATGTCAAGACAGTTTGCAATTGCAATAAAAAAGGCCAATGCCATGCTGGGAATTATTAGGAAGAGAATTGATAACAAATCAGCCAGTATCATAGCGCCCCTATATAAATCGATGATGTGGTCTCATTTGGAATACTGTGTACAATTCTGGTCACTGCACCTCAAAAAGGATATTATAGCATTGGGGAAAGTCCAGAAAAGGGCAAGTAGAATGATTAATGGTTTGGAACACTTTCCCTATGAAGAAAGATTAAAACGCTTGGGGCTCTTTAGTTTGGAGAAACGTCAACTGTGTGGTGAGATGATAGAGGTTTACAAGATTATGCATGGGATGGAGAAAGTAGAGAAAGAAGTACTTTTCTCCCTTTCTCACAATACAAGAACTCATGGGGATTCAATGAAATTGCTGAGCAGTAGGGTTAGAACGGATAAAAGGAAGTACTTCTTCACCCCAAGGGTGGTTAACATGTGGAATTCACTGCCACAGGACATGGTGGCAGCTACAAGCATAGCCAGCTTCAAGAGGGGTTTGGATAACAATATGGAGCAGAGGTCCATCAGTGGCTATTAGCCACAGCATATTATTGGAACTGTCTGTGGCAGTGATGCTCTGTATCCTTGGTGCTTGGGGGGGGGGCAAAGTGGAAGGGCTTCTAGCCCCACTTGTGAACTTCCTTTTGGAGGGGGGCACTGTGTGACACACAGTGTTGGACTGGATGGGCCATTGGCCTGATCCAACATGGCTTTTCTAATGTTCTTATGTTCTTACTAGATGGACCACTTGATTCCCCACTCCTCCACTTGCAGCTGCTGGAATGGCCTTGGGTCAGCCATAGCTCTTGTTGGAGTTGTCCTTGAAAGGGCAGCTTCTGGGGAGAGTTCTCTCAGCCCCACCTACCTCACAGGTCGAATATAAATCTATGTCTTCTTCTTCTTCTAATTTGCAGTACAGTCCTAAGGACACTTTCCTGGGAGTAAGCCCCATTCAGCAGACTTCAGTAGGATTCTGAGTAGACTTGTTGACACTGCAGTGTTAGTCCCCTTTCCCCCCCTAAACTGGAAAGCCCCCCAACCTTTTGGTTGTTCTACAATTGCCACTGGAGGGGCCAGGATTCTGGTTCTGTTTGAAAAGCACAGCTGCAGAAAGAAACTGGGACCTGAGCCATTTCTCCTTTGCTCTACGCAGATAGATAAAACGGAAGACAAGTCCCTGGAGGAGCGTGGCCGGATCCTCATCTCTCTCAAGTACAGCTCCCAAAAGCAAGGTCTGCTGGTGGGCATCGTCCGTTGCGCCCATCTGGCAGCCATGGATGCCAACGGCTACTCAGATCCCTACGTGAAAACGTAAGTTTGAGTGTTGTGCGGTGTAGGGTTGTTGGAATGTATGTGTGCCGGGCATGCTGTGAGAGAGCTGACACTAAGCGGCGCTGGTTTTGCAGTTAGGGATTCCCATGCATCTTCTAAAGCTACAGAAGAGGTTGCCTGCTGTATCTCTGCATGAGTCACTGTCACTGCCATTCCAGTCAACCTCCATGGCAGGACAGGTGATTCTGTTGCACGTAAGTGTATTTTAGTCCACAAAAGCTTCCACCACCATAAATCGGTTGGACTTTAAAATGCCTCTGCACTCCTTGTTGTTTTGCCGCAGCTAATGAACATGGCTACCCCTCTGGAGTTTTTTGCTCCCTTTTGAAAGACGCCTCTGGGAAACTTCTCCCTGTTGTGTCCTTAGCATCTTGTTATCAAGAGATATATTACATATAATGATGGAGATTCTTCTTACCAGAGGTGACTTTTGAGGGGGGGAAACCCTAAATTCGCGGAGGTCTATCTGTGACTCTTGGTCATTCTGATAGCTAAATGGAACTTCCATGTTCAGTGGCAGTATACCTTTGAATACTAAACTCTCAGGACAAATGATAAGAATCATCAGTTTCTTGTCCTGATTGGGAATGTCTTGTTATCTCCAGTACCCTAGGGACAGTTTTCATCAGAGGACATGTTCCCTATATGAGGGGAGCAGGGCTTTTTTTGTAGCAGGAACTCCTTTGCATATTAGGCCACACCCCCTGATGTAGCCAATCCTCCAAGAGCTTACAGTAAGTCTTGTAATAAGAGTCCTGTAAGCTCTTGGAGGATTGGCTACATAAGAGGGTATGCAAAGGAGTTCCTGCTATGACCTAATATACAAAGGAGTTCCTGCTACAAAAAAGCCCTGGAGGCAAGGTAGATGCCCACTAAAGACAAGGCCTTTTCTATTGTGGCACCTAGTTTATGGAATATTCTCCTTGGAATCTTCCACCTGACACCAATCAAACGTCCTTCCATCTCTCTCTCTCTCTCTCTCTCTCTCTCATGAGTTTTCTTTTTGTTTTGGTGTTTTTTGTGAAGATGTCTTTTATGTAGTTGATACCCACTTGGGTTCCTTTACACTTTTTAACTTTTAGATTAATGTTTTTCATTTACTACTGGTGATTCGAGACGTTCGTCGCCTGCCATTTATCATTTCTGCTATTCGGGCTTGAAAAATCCCGTTCCAGTTTTGCTTCCCTTTTTTTTTTTTTTTTTTTGGCAAACCCAAATCTGTAAGACATTATTTCTGAGCTGTTATCTGTTTCCTTTGGCAACAAAAATTTCCCATGTAGTATATATAATTGTTAACATATATGTATACAAATGGCATAAAAACATGTCCAGATGTCATAAAAGAAACAAATAACTTGGGAATTCCAGCTACCAGAAAGCAATCTTGATGACAACAGCATAAAGAAACGCTGAAGTAAGATTCAGGCATCTCTAACTGCCAGATTTAGTTGCATTTTTTGGTGGCTGTTTGTTATTAGTGATTTAGTAAAAAGTAAAGGTAAAGGTAGTCCCCTGTGCAAGCACCAGTCGTTTCCGACTCTGGGGTGGTGTCGCATCGTAATATTTTCACGGCAGACTTTTTTACGGGGTGGTTTGCCATTGCCTTCCCCAGCCATCTGCACTTTCCCCCCAGCAAGCTGGGGACTCATTTGACTGACCTGTCACGTTCTCCGGGTGCAGGCAGGCAGGAGTCCAAAGCCAGTCCAAGGTCAAAGTTCAGGCTTGTTGGCGAAACTGTGGCACGAAAGCTTCATCATTACGCTGTTGGTGGGACTGCCCGATTGTCAACTCTTTTTGGCAAAAGATTATCACCCAAGTAGAAAGCATATCCGGAACTACAATCCCAAGACAAGTAGAGATCATTATTCTAAACGACTGGCAGTCTGTAAAGGCCACAAAGTCCAAACTATCCCTTATTATCTCGCTTATAACAGCAGCCAAGAACATAATAGCCCTGAACTGGAAATCCAAGCTCAATTTGTCTATAGATAATTGGATCCTTAAAATTTGAGATTTCATCACGATGGAGATAATCACAGCCGATATTGACACCATAGACCCGATAAAGGCAGCTAATGACTTCTATGCAAAGTGGTATCCAATTCTGGGTAAGACAGAGGATGACACCACTCTTTCTTCCTCACTTAACCAACGGGTTATCCACAAGAGCATTCTTTTCTCGTGATCACTCTATAGCTGTACAACTCCATGTTATGTAACAGTATGTACGTGTAATGAAAATTAAGGCATTACTGTATCAATGTTACTCTCTGTATACAAACACTATATTTAAATAAATAAAAATTGTGTTTTTTTTGGGGGGGGGGGGGGAAGCAGGAGCCAGGTCACCAAAGCAAAATCGCAAACCGGAATCCCAAGTCAGTGTCCGAAAGCCAAAGGGTCAGGGTGCCAAGGAATTCAAGCTTGTCAGGATCTGTGTGGATGCAAGCCAGAGAATCGACCTGTTGCTTCCACGAGGTTGTCAGGTCCTGAGTGTGAGTTATATGGGAGCCTTAATCGGCCTGCTCCCTGGGTGGCCGGGACTCTGCTAGAACGTAGGGCTGAGGGATCTGAAGCATCAGCGTGCCTCATGTCTCCGCTCTGAAAGTTCCTTCTGGAATGGGCTGGGAACTCTTGAGATGAGAGGGGGAGAGAGAGCTTGGAGGAGATTGATTGTCCACAGCCAAAGCTGGTGCCTGGAATGTAGGGAGAGTGATTGATGGGCCAGCTGCTGGTTGTTCGGCTGAGGAGCTGGTAGGCAACTCTTCCGGGTCTGTTAGCCCTTCCAGCTCCCCCTCGTCAGGACTCCTGACGCGACCTCAGAAGGATGGAAAAGGCAGAGTCAACCTTGAGCCGGCTACCTGAACCAGCTTCCGCCAGGATCAAACTCAGGTCGTGAGCAGAGAGCTCGGACTGCAGTACTGCAGCTTTACCACCCTGCACCAGGGGGCTCCTAGTTATTTTTGTAGCGTGGTTCGGTTTCATTCTCACCGGCACTGCCTCAGGCAGAGCAGGCGATAAGTCATCTTTTAAATAAACAAAGATTATAGTATCTGATAAGGCTTCAGCTGGGAAGAGAACGCGAGTTTTGGATAGATCTATCTAGTCCAGATAATCCAGAGAGAGCTGTCAAGATGACATGCCTATCTAAATGGATCCGTTCTTACAAATTTCCATCTCTCCTGGCAACCTCTGATACGATTTGCTCGGGTATCTCCTGCATTAGTCTTTGGCCCGGAGCAGACAGTATGTTGCAACGCAGGGGTTGTGTGAACAGCAGCTCCCTTTCTCTGTGTGTTGGTTGCCTAGCCGCCCACCAAGATCATAGCTAATTCAAGGCATTCGGGTGCTCCAAGGAAGATATGCCCCAGGGCTGTCAAACTCATTTGTTAGGAGGGCCAGATCTGACATAAATGGGACTTTGTGGGGCTGAGCGATGCGTGTCTTGAAATGTAATGCCAAATAGCAGAGATATAGACTTATAGAGGACGCAGGCCAACGCAATTAAAGGCATCGTTTTTTAACTTAAAATACAAATGCTTTAAACTCTTGCAATATATTTAAAAAAACAGAAAGGGGGGATAGTAGAGGATAGTGGGATTTTGCAATGCAATTTTAAAAACATCAAGAAAAAGCACAAGGATCACAGCAGAAACTTGAAAAAAGAAAATGCTCTCAGCCTGGGAAAACATGAAATGGCAAGGCATTGCAATCTTATTCCCACCCCACCCCCAGGTCTACTCAGTGTCACGCCCCTGCCACCCCCCTTGGAGGTCTCCTTGCATCCAGCCCCCCCCCCCGATGGCTTCTGGCAACCAGCTGTGGAGGTCTCAGAACTGGAAAGGGGCTGGGTTACACACCCAAAGCCTCCTATCCCCGGTGGTGCTTTGGGCTCCTCGTCCTCTCTCTCTCTGGGTAGGCAGCCCTCTCCTTGCATCCACCTGCTTCCTCCCTGACCTCTCAGCTTGGCTGCCTTTTATTTCCCCCTCTGGCCCCACCCTGACTCTCCCTCCTTCCTCTGGGCTGGCCCCGCCACTCCTTATAAACCCCGACCCATGGTGTCTTGGGGCGTTTCCCCGCTCTCTGCTCCCGAGCCAGCTTCCCGGAGGGCTGTGCACCAGGGCGTGGCGGCACTGGCCACCACGGCTTGGGGGGGGGGACCTCCTCAGCTTGCTGCTGCCCCAGCCTTGGTCCTCCGCCACTACGGGCGGGTCTCTGCCCACGTCGGGCGGCTGCGGGACCTGGTGCAGCCGTCACCTGGCTCCCCAAGCCGCTCCTGCAGCTTTGGGATGAGTAGGGGGCCCTGGGGTGGTCCCGGTGTCCGTTGGGGGGGCTCCTTGCTGATGGTGCTTGGCTGGGCGGGCAGCCACGGGGAAGACGCCCCCCCCCCCAGCCAAGTCCCATCTCAGCCGACTGGACATCTCAGCAGGACACTCAGATTAGCAATGGCTCTCCAGTGTAATATCCCCCTTTAGCTGTAAATTCTCAAGTTAGAGGACTCACTATGCTGACATACTTGATACAGAGCATCACTGCCACAGACAGTTTGGTGTAGTGGTTAAGTGCGCGGACTCTTATCTGGAGAACCGGTTTGATTCCCCACTCCTCCACTTGTACCTGCTGGAATGGCCTTGGGTCAGCCATAGCCCTGGCAGAGGTTGTCCTTGAAAGGGCAGCTGCTGTGAGAGCCCTCTCCAGCCCCACCCACCTCACAGGGTGTCTGTTGTGGGGAGGAAGGTAAAGGAGATTGTGAGCCGCTCTGAGACTCTTCGGAGTGGAGGGCGGGATATAAATCCAGTATCTTCATCTACCTCACAGGTGTCTGTTGTGGGGGAGGAAGGGAAAGGAGATTGTGAGCCGCTCTGAGACTCTTTGGAGTGGAGGGCGGGATATAAATCCAATATCTTCTTCTTCTTTATACAGAGTGAGCATAACTTCTGCGGGGGGGGGGAGGATGCGTTGTGTGTGTATTTGGCATAACTTATTCTGTGATTTTAAAAATGTTGCTTCATTTATGCTGGCCTTACCGGCCAAGGGAAAGGGGTAAGAAGTTCCGAGGGCCACTAAAAAGCAGCCCCGGCCCCCTCCCCCCCACACACACACCTGGCACCTGAGATCCCAGAAGGCAATTACATCCAGTCCCTTTCAAGCGCTTCTAGAAACTTGCTCCTTATTAAAATGAAGGAAGTGGCTCCTAAGAAGTTGGAGTTTGAACTCTCTTACCGCCTCTTTCACTTTTCCTCAACTCCCACAGCATCTTAGCACATACATAGCTCTGGTGGTGGAGTTGACTGAGACAAGCTCTGTCATTCTATGGATCTGTGACATTTTTATCCTCTGCTTCTGCCAAGGGATTGATTTATAATAATAAATTTATTTTAATAATAAATTTATTTTTGTATCCCGCTCTCTGCTCCCGAGCCAGCTTCCCAGAGGGCTGTGCGCCAGGGCGTGGCGGCCTCTGCTTCTGCCAAGGGATTGATTTATGATTTCCCCCTCCCTTTGTCCCTCTCCTCAACCCTCTCTTCAACTCAGCTTAGGCTGAGACAGAGTGACTGGCCCAAGGGCCCCCAAGTGAGCTTCCAAAAAAGAGCGGCGATCCGAACTCGGATCTACCCAGTGCTGTTCCACTCACACCACGCTGGCCTTCTAACACCCCAACACGGAAAGGCTGTTCTTTGCCCTGTCTTCGAAGGCTTTTCCTTTTCTCTCTAAACCGCTGAACCCAAATCTGATTTCGGTTTTTTCACCTTTGTCGGGACACCAGATGGAAATCCTCTGCCCCGGTGCTTGATTTTGCAACCGGCCCGTTGCTTATGTCAGCTCCCAACTGCATTGATCGGTTTGCACAGGAGCTGAGGGCAACAGGCCGTGAACGAGGCTGTCTCTGGCCAAGAGAGAGGCCGCTGCCGTCTGGCGAGGAACGTTTTCTGACAGCAGTGCTGATTCTGTGAACTCGGGTCGCAATAACTTGGCATGAGATTAGAAAACGGGAACTAAATACGATTGTAGGGTTGCTGGGTCTTGCCTGCTGGGGGATCTTCTTTGGCGGGGGGGCCCTCTATGATTATTCTAGTTTTTTTCTCCAAATACTAGAGTAGGGGTGTCAAACTCATTTGTTATGAGGGCTGGATCTGACCTTGTCGGGCCGAGCCATGTTGGGCTGAGGCCATGTCGGGCCAGACGATGTGTGTACCTATTTAAGATAAGGTAGCAGAGAGATAAAGTTTATAAAGGGCACAAACAAACACAAAGATTTTTTTTAAAAAAAATACTTCAAATAAAACATGCTCAAAACATTAGCACTCGCTGGTCTTCAAGGTGCTTTCTTTGTATCTCTCCTGTGTGATCCAGGGAACTGGGCAAAGGAATAGGGTTGCCAAGCCCAATTTAAGAAATATCTGGGGACTTTGGGGGTGGAGCCAGGAGACTTTGGGGGTGGAGCCAAGATCAAGGCTGTGACAAGCATCATTGAACTCCAAAGGGAGTTCTGGCCATCACATTTAAAGGGACGGCACACCTTTTCAATGCCTTCCTTCCATAGGAAATAATGAAGGATAGGGGCACCTTCTTTCGGGGCTCATAGAATTGGACCCCCTGGTCCAATCCTTTTGAAACTTGGGGGGTATTTTGGGGGGAGGCACTAGATGCTATACTGAAAATTTGGTGCATCTATCACAAAAAACAGCCCCCCCCCAGAGCCCCAGATACCCGCGGATCAATTCTCCATGATTTTCTATGGGAATAAATCTCCATAGGGAATAATAGAGTTCCCAGCAGACATTTCCCTCCCCTCCCCCCGCTTTCTGATGACCCTGAAGAGGGGGGAGGGCCTCCAAACCAGGGGATCCCCTGCCCCCACCTGGGGATTGGGAACCCTACAAAGGAAGCTCTTTCTCCAGCCACTCCTCCATCAGTTCGATCTACTTGGAGTAGAGATTGTTCCGAAACGGAAAATGTTCAAGGATTTCTCATGGAAAATATTCTGCTCTACAT
The DNA here is from genome assembly GCF_032191835.1 of Heteronotia binoei. Classification (NCBI taxonomy): domain Eukaryota; kingdom Metazoa; phylum Chordata; class Lepidosauria; order Squamata; family Gekkonidae; genus Heteronotia; species Heteronotia binoei. The sequence goes on from NC_083240.1 coordinate 39,701,697, forward strand.
ATCTCAATAGATCTGCAGTTGTCAGGCTTGCTGCGATGCCAGCCAGTCATGTTAGATGGACAGAATATGGGATGTGAAATATGGACAAACCCCAATGCTTGTACAAGGTGCATTTGCCTCCATTTGCGAACGTTAAAATACGTATTTAAATTAGAATCAATACATTTTCTGATTTAGATTTTCCCAGAAAGCCCAAGCCTCTGAGGCACTATACCAAGGGTGTCAAACATGTGGCCCAGGGGCAGAATCAGGCCCCCGGAGGGCTCCCATCGTGGGGGGGAAAGCTTGCTTTGCCAGGCTCTCTCGGTTGCACAGCAGAGCTACTGAGCCAAGCCTCCCTTCCTTCTATTGGCTGAGGCTCCTCCCCCTCCTGGTCCCCGGGGAAAGAAGGAAAGAGCCAGAGCTTCCTTTGCCCAATTCCCTGGATTGCATGGGAGAGATACAAAGAAAGCACCATTAAGACCAACAAGTGCTAATGTTTTAAGCAAGTTTTATTTTAAGTTTAAAAAAAAATTTTAATTGTGTTTGCCTGTGCCCTTTATAAAGTTTATATCTCTGCTACCTGGCCTTACATTTTAAGACACACATGGCCCAACCCGACAAGGTCTCATTTATGTCAGATCCGGCCCTCATAACAAATGAGTTTGACACCCCTGGCTTAGAGGGAACACTGCTATGAGGTAATCATTCAGAAACATCCCCAAAGTCCCACCCTGTTAGGGTTGCCAAGTCCCCCGCAGCCTCCGGAGGTACCATAGAGTTTTCCCTCCCAAATTGCTAGAATGTCCGGGGAAACCATAGAGTTTTCCCAGAAGCTCCTAGAGCGGCCGGAACGTGATGTCGCCGGTGCGATGACGTCACTGCGAGTGATGTCATCACACCGGCGACATCAGGGGAGGATTCCCCCCACCGGCCCAATGCAGGCCAGCGGGTTGGGAACCTCCGGGGTGGGAGAACCCCTGCCCGGCCCGAGAACTTGACAGTCCTACACTCTGTGGACCTCAAGAGGAACACTGCCTCTGATCATGGAGGTTCTGTTTAGCTCTCCTAGCTAACAGCAGCCCTCTTGATAGTGGTTCTGCTGACGAGGGCAGTCTTCTCTGTCTCTCTCGCTCACTCCGTATTCCTGAGGTCTGTGGCTGACCCCGCTCTGCTTCCTCTCCGTGGGATGCCTTGGCGACGCTTTGTGTTCTGCGTGTGGCTGGGTACATTGTGTTGAGCCGAGACATGGAAAAGGTGGGGGAGAGGCGTGGAAGCGGAGGGTGCTGCAGACAAAAGGAGAAGGTGCTGGAGAGAACAAGACCCCGGGAAACAGATTGGGCAGGCGAAGCAAAGGAAGCTGAATCACGCTCGTTTGCCGCAGATACAAAGAAGGCGGAAGGTTTTGTCAGAAATATCAGAAGGGGGGCACTGGGGGATTAACATAAGAACATAAGAGAAGCCATGTTGGATCAGGCCAATGGCCCATCCAGTCCAACACTCTGTGTCACACAGTGGCCAAAAAAAGGTGGTTCACAAGTGGGGCTATAAGCCCTTCCACTGTGCCCCCCCCGAGCACCAAGAATACAGAGCATTGCTGCCCCAGACGTTTCCCACAATAAGCTGTGGCTCATAGCCACTGATGGACCTCTGCTCCATATTTTTATCCAGTCCCCTCTTGAAGCTAGCTATGCTTGTAGCTGCCACCACCTCCTGTGGCAGTGAATTCCACATGTTAATCACCCTTTAGGTGAAGAAGGACTTCCTTTTATCCGTTCTAACCTGACTGCTCAGCCATTTCATGGAATGCCCACGAGTTCTCATATTGTGAGAAAGGGAGAAAAGTACTTCTTTCTCTACTTTCTCCATCCAGAGCATACTCTTACAAACTCCTATCATGTCATCCCGCAGTCGACGTTTCTCCAAGCTAAAGAGCCCCATGCTTGCTTCTGTCCAGAAGCGTTCTTTTCCTCCATGGGCTCAACGAAGGGATTCATCAGCCGTTGGCCACTGCTTGGCAAGGATATGGGGTGACTGGAGCCAGCAGGTGACTGGCCGCAGCAGCCTTGGTTTGATTTATTAAATTTATACCCCATCCTATCCCACAGGTGGGCTCAGGGCGGCTTACAACAGGACCCGTCAAAGGAGAAAAGCAGGAAAAATGATAAAACAATAGATCAGGGGTGGCCAGCTGTAGCTCTCCAGATGTTTTTTTGCCTACAACTCCCATCAGCCCCAACCATTGGCCATGCTGGCTGGGGCTGATGGGAGTTGTAGGCAAAAAAAGCATCTGGAGAGCTACCGTTGGCCACCCCTGCAATAGATGGCACAATAAAACAGTAACAAGAACAGGGGCCTTGTGTCCTAGAATCATAGAGTTGGAAGGGGACCTCCAGGGTCATCTAGCCCAACCCCCTGCACAATGCGGGGAACTCACAAACACCTCTCCCAAAATCCATAGGATCTGCATTGCTGTCGGATGGTCATTTAGCCTCTGTTGAAACACCTCCAAGGAAGGAGAGCCCACCACCTCCCGAGAAAGCCTGTTCCACTGAGGTTCTGCTCTAACAGTCAGGAAGTTCTTCCTCTAATGTTGAGCCGGAAACTCTTCTGATTTAATTCCAACTCATAGGTCCTGGTCCTACCTTCTGGGGCCACAGAAAACAATTCCCCACAATCCTCACAAGTCCTTGAAGATGGTGGTCATCATATCACCTCTCAGCCGCCGCCTCTCCAGGCTAAACATCCCCAGCTCCTTCAGCCTTTCTTCATAGGATTCGGTCAGGCAAACATGGATACCCCGCCAAATTCCAGTGTCCAATTCCTATCCATCCAGGCACTAGAGAAGGGGCCTTGAGCAGGGGAAGCCAGAAAAACTGAAAACGTCCGCTGCCTCAACTAAAAGCCTGGTGGAACAGTTCCGTTTTACAGGCCCTGCGGAACTGTGCTAAGTCCCACAGGGCCCTGATCTTCAGTGGGAACTAGTGTTGCCAAGTTCCTGGGCCGGGTGGGGGTTCCCCAGGGTGGGCGGGGTTTCCCCCACCCTGGAGGTTCCCAACCCATTGGCCCGCATTGGGGCAGCGAGGGGGATCCTCCCACGATGTCGCCAGCAGAATGACATCGCTCGCAGTGACGTCATTGCGCCGGTGACATCACACGCCGGCCGCTCTAGGCTCTTCTGGGGAAACTCTATGGTTTTCCCAGACGCTCTAGCAATTTGGAAAACTCTATGGTACCTCTTGTGCAAAAACAGTCCCCCACCAGAGGCTGCAGGGAACTTGGCAACCCCAGTGGGAATATGTTCCACCAGGATGCCCTTGCTCTAGATGAGGACAAGATATCATCAGGCGGGTCTGGACCGGATCACAAACAAATGCATTGGTTTGCTTTTGGTCCAGGCTGCTGGCCGAGGACAGCTGAATTTGGACCTGGAAGGCCAAACGTGTCATCTTCTGGTCCCAGAACCTTTTCCTATTTGTGATAGGAAGCGCTGCTGGTTGCAGCTTACGCCAACTTATGGCAAACCCCATAGGACTTTTTTTTGTAGCAGGTACTCCTTTGCATATTAGGCCACACACCCCTTGATGTAGCCGCTCCTCCTGGAGCTTACGGTAGGCCCTGTACGAAGAGCCCTGCAAGCTCTTCAGCAACCCTGTATGTGGGAGACGCTACTGGACTTGATTCTAGCTAGTTGCTCTACAGCAGAACACCACAATTAACCAACCCTCTGAGAGAGTCCCAAGTCAGCCGTGCTAAAATTCTTTAATGTGTCACAGGGCTTTTTTTGTAGCAGAAATTCCTTCGCATGATAGGCCACACACCCCTTGATGTAGCCACTCCTCCTGGAGCTTATGGTAGGCCCTGTACGAAGAGCCCTGGAAGCTCTTGGGGGATTGGCTCCATCAGGGGTGTGTGGCCTGATATGCAAAGGAGGGCCTGCTTCCAAAAAGCCCAGGGGTTTTCAAAGCAAGAGACATTCAGAGGCGGTTTGCCGTTGCCTGCCTCCGTGTAGCCACCCTGGGCTTCCTCAGTGGTTTCCCATCCAAGTAATAACCAAGGCCAGTCCTGCTTAGCTTCTGAGTTCTGGTGAGATCAGGTCAGCTTGGGACCTCCAGGTCAGGACTTCTCCATTGTAGCCCCTCACTTGTCCTGTTTTAACACTGCTCCAAAACTGAGTGGGGTGGGAACATCTGTCATTTCCCCACCCAGCATCACTGCTAGGTTAGCTGAAGAAGGCACATCTCACCAGCCTTTGGAAGTTCTGAGGTCAATGCAAAGGGCTTTTTTTGTAGCAGGAATTCCTTTGTATATTAGGCCACACCCCCTGATGTAGCCAATCCTGGAGCTTCCAGGGCTCTTAGTCCAGGGCCTACTGTAAGCTCCAGGAGGACTGGCTACATCAGGGGGTGTGGCCTATCATGCAAAGGAGTTCCTGCTACAAAAAAAGCCCTGTGAGATTAAAGAATTTTAGCATGGCTGACTTGGGACTCTTTCGGAGGGTTAATTGTGTTCTGCAGTAGAGCAACTAGCTAGAATCAAGTCCAGTAGCACCCAAGAGTCCTGCAAGGTGGGGGTAGCGGTGGTGTGAGCTTTCATGGGTTAGTACTTGGATGGGAGGCTGTCCTTAAAATACCCAGTCGGAAGGCAGGGGCAGGCTTCTTCAGCCACCTCCCTGAATAACCTCCGGCCCCCCAGTAGCGGGTCAGTCACCAGAGGTCACCATAACTTCCAGGTGCGCGCGCGCGCACACACGCACACACATTGCACATGAGAAATACAAAAATAATTTTAAAAGAGAGTGATGGTTCTGCTGTCCAAACTTTCTGGTAGAGAAAGACGTTTGCCAGCATGAGCTACCTAGGGTTGCCAGCCTCCAGGTGAAGTCTGGAGATTTCCCGGAATAGCAACTGTTCTCCAGACTACAGAGATCAGTCCTCCCAGACAAAATGGCTGTCTTGGAGTATGGTCTTTGTGGCATCCTGCTGAAATCCCTGCCCAGGCTCCACCCCCCCCCCCCCCCGAATTACCAGGGATTTCTCAACCAGTAGCCAGCAACCCTGGATGTGGGAGATGCACTCAAATGCACTGGAGATCCAGGCACCTTCTGATTCCACCCCCACCCCAAGAAGGAGACATTTCTCACCGGTCTTTCCTTGAAACCTTCCCATCTCTCTGCCTCCTTTCCCAGCTGCCCCTCACACACCAGGCACATTTTCCTTGAAATGATCCAGCCCGGAGGTCTCTGCTGTACACGGGGCCTTTCATAGGCGAGGCCTTTTCTGCTTATAATTCGGTTTCATGGCTGGAAAAGCTTTCTTTGTAACCACCCCCACCCCACCCCACCCCACCCCTGTCTTCAGCTTGCTAAGTGCCTGCCGGCTCCATCTGCTTGTATTCCAAAGTAACTTAATTCCTCTCGTTTGCAACGGAAGAGAGATGCTGGCACAGGGTCTCCCTCCCATTAGGCAGGGCATGTGTGTGTTGAGGGGCAGGGTGTCGGTTTCGGGATATTGCAAAAAACTGCAGCAGATTGTCAGTCACGATTATCAGAGCTTTCTTTCTGGAAAAAGAGGTGCTGGAACTCTCAAGTGAGAAATGACGGAGAAACACACAGGTGCCCCTCATGAACTTTCAAACCAGGGGTGTCAAACTCATTTGTTGGATCTGACATAAATGAGACCTTGTCGGGCTGGGCCATTTCGGGCTGGGCCATTTCGGGCTGGGCCGGGCCATGAGTGTACTTATTTAAGATTAGGTAGCAGAGATCTCTCTCTCTCTCTCGGCTTGGCTTCGCGAACGAAGATTTAAGAAGGGTGCAATAGTCCACGTTTGCTGCAGGCTCGCTGGTGGCTGACAAGACCAATGTGGGACAGGCAGGTCCGGCCACAGCGGCTGCAGGGAAAAGTCTGATTTAGGGTTGGTCCTGTAGCAGTGCGATTATAAACTTTATAAAGAACACAAACACAATTGAATGCTTTAAAAAAAAAAACTTATAACATGCTTAAAGTTTAGCACTTGTTGGTCTTAGGGTTGCCAATCCCCAGGTGGGGGCAGGGGATCCCCCGGTTTGGAGGCCCTCCCCCCTCTTCAGGGTCGTCAGAAAGTGGGGGGAGGGGAGAGAAATGTCTGCTGGGAACTCTGTTATTCCCTATGGAGATTTATTCCCATAGAAAATCATGGAGAATTGATCTGCGGGTATCTGGGGCTCTGGGAGGGCTGTTTTTTGGGGGTAGAGGCACCAAATTTTCAGTATAGCATCTAGTGCCTCTCCCCAAAATACCCACCAGGTTTCAAAAAGATTGGACCAGGGGGTCCAATTCTATGAGCCCCAAAAGAAGGTGCCCCTATCCTTCATTATTTCCTATGGAAGGAAGGCATTGAAAAGGTGTGCCGTCCCTTTCAATGTGATGGCCAGAACTCCCTTTGGAGTTCAATTATGCTTGTCACAGCCTTGATCTTGGCTCCACCCCCAAAGTCCCCAGATATTTCTTGAACTGGACTTGGCAACCCTAGTTGGTCTTAAAGCTGCTTGCTTTGTATTTCTCCCATGGGATCCAGTGAAGTGGGCAAAGGAAGCTCTGACTCTTTCCTTCCTTCCCCAGGGAACCAGGAGGGGGAGGAGCCTTAGCCAATAGAAAAAAGAGAGGCTTGGCTTAGTAGCTCTGCGGTGCAATTGAGAGCATAGCAAAGCCAGCTCTCCTTCTCCCCCCTTTCTCCCCAAGGGAGGAACTTCAGCCATTGGAGAAATAGGGGGTTTGCTCTGTAGCTCTTGTGTGATTGAGCAAACCTGTCAAAGCAAGCTGTGATGCAGAAGGAAGCAAGAGAGGGAGAAGGAAGCAGACAAGAGCCAGTTGCTCAGGGGCCTGATAGGAGCTCTCCCTGGGCCATATGCTTGCTACCCCTGTTTTAAACCATAGTTGCGGGCCTGAGTTCAAGTAAGACCACAAATACCGGATGCTGCCGTGCAAGAAGACAGGGGGAGACGTGAGAGCCATTCTGCAAAGTAGTGTTTCCGTTGCTTTTTTCAGAAGTCCCAATTAGTAAATGCCAAATGCACAAATCGGCAGATCTTACATTTAAGTAACATAATGAATAAGAGTTCCATAGCTGCAAGCCAATTAAAAGTGAAGAAACTTATAGAAAGCTAAGATTTTTTTAAAAAAAACCCTAATATTAAAAAGTGGAGCTTGGAGATCTCCCAGAATTATAACTTCAGAGTTCAGTTTCCCTACAGAAATGGGCTGTGTTGGAGGGTGGACTCTATGGCATTATAACCCCACGGAGGTCCCTCTCCTCCCCAAACCCCACCTTCCACAGGCTCCTCCTGCCTTCTCCAGAAAATTCCCAAATAGGGTTGCCAGTTCTTACCTGGCTCCCCGTGGGGGAGAGTCGCTCTTGCACACTTTGTGCGGCCCACACAATGACATCATGTCAAGCGCTGATATTTCTCAATAATCAGTCTTTTGTTTCAAATCAAAGCTGTTCTATTGTTAGAAACTCAGAAGCTGTACCAAGGACACAAGCCTTGGGAGTAATGACGTATACAGAGTTACACAGTTGCTATATAGAATATCTTCAAAGGTTACATTACAGATGCATACTTGAGTCACGGGTTCAAAGGTTGCTAAACACAATCTCTTTTATTACACTTCTCTAGCAGAAGATAAGAATTGTCTGTGTGAACCTGTGGGAGAGGCGACTTGAAAGTGGTACCAGCCAGGCTGTAGCATAAACATCCTTGAGCTAGATGGATTTATTACTTGCCCAATGGTTGTAAATAAGGGGGGAGCAGTAAAGAGCCGGCGACCTGCTCTTTGTCTAAGGAACCATCATGTTACAGAAATAAGCTCACTTGACGCATCACCCAGGAGTGACATCATTGCACCAGGCACATCACACATGGATGTTCTAGCAATTTGGGTAGAAAAACCTCTATGGTGCCTTGGAGTTTTTACCCAAATTGCTAGAGTGTGCCCTGTGTGATATGCCTAATGCGATGATGTCACTTTGGGGTGATGTCATCACATGGTCACGTCAGGTGAAATAGAGTTCTTTGGGGCGGGGATCCTCCCACCGGCTAGCTCCATGCAGGTAGGTTGAGGCCGCAAAACTGGAGGAATCCCAGCCCCCAGGGGGAGTAGGGTTACCAATCCCCAGGTGGGGGCAGAGGATCCCCCGGTTTGGAGGCCCTTCCCCCACTTCTGCTGGGCATTCCATTCTCCCCTGTGGAAACTGATTCCCATAGGGTAGAATGGAGAATATTAAGAGACTATGATTTAGAAGTGTTTAAGACGGAATGGAAAAAGTTTAGAAGATATGTAGAAAAAGAGTGGAAAATAAAAGGACATTGGACAATCTTTGATAATGATTACGTTTTAAAAAGAATATAAATTTATATAAATATAAATTTTTGTTTTAATAGTTAAGGGTAACTTTAAATATTTGCATTTTAAGTAAATAACACCGGCGTGGGTCAAGTAACGGGGGGAGGGGTGGGTAGAAAGTAATATATGGGGTAGATAAAAAAAGCTTTTTTTTCCAAAGATGTAAGATATAGATTTACTACCATATGTTACCAATAAAATTGTTTAAAAAGAGAGAGAGAATTGATCCGTGGGTATGTGGGGCTCTGAGAGGGCTGTTTTTTGAGGTAGAAACACCAAATGTTCAGCATGGCATCCAATGCCTCTCCCCTAAATACCCTCCAAATATCAAATGGATTGAACCAGGAGGTCCAATTCTATGAGCCCCCAAACAAGGTGCCCCTATCCTTCATTATTTCCAATGGAGGAAAGGCATTGAAAAGATATGCGGTCCCTTTCAATGTGATGGCCAGAACTCCCTTTGGAGTTCGATGATGCTTGCCACAACCTTGTTCCTGGCTCCACCCCCAATGTCTCCTGGCTGCACCCACAAAGTCTCCTGGCTCCACCCCCAAAGTCTCCAGATATTTCTTGAACTGAACTTGGCAACCCTAAGTGGGAGGCTGGGAACCCTATTCCCAATCCAGAGCAGGCCACCCTATCCAGCTTTTTATCACCCTGCACATCATGGATTGCATTTGTGCAGTTTATCAGCCAGCAGGTGCCTGTTAGAAATAAGTTAACACTTCCTCTTTTTAAGTGACATCCCTTCCTGGCCAATCAGTCTCACACACACACACACACACACAAAAACACGAGTGCCCCTGTTTTCTGCAGCATCGACTGAGCCCCAGGCATGGGTCAAAGCTAGGGGATAGATGACGCATGGCCCATATGTTGGTGAACAGCTGGTTGTCCAGATATCATCCAATTTAAATCTACTCTTTCTGTGCATCCAGCGGGGTTGCATTTCTTCACCTCTGACATGGCTGAAGGCTAAAAAAAAAAACAGCCCATGTTGATGGGTGATATCTTTGCAGGTACTTGAAACCAGACGAGGACAAGAAGTCCAAGCACAAGACAGCCGTCAAGAAGAAAACGCTCAATCCTGAATTCAACGAGGTATTTCTGTTCTGCTTCTTGGATCTTATAGGGATGAGTCTGGGGAGGAGGGGTTTTAACTACGCAACATCGCCAGATCTTCAGCTGGCCGTCTGGCCGCAAAAGTGTCTCTGCCTTTAGATGATTTTGAATTTCTCACCCCTGCAGTTTTCCCACCGCCTTCTGTTGCCTCAAGGAAAGACTCTTTGCCCTGTGTTCCCCCCCCATAAAACTGTGTGCGGTTTTTGCTATTTGCATGTCTGTGAATTTGCCTTCTATGAATAAATGCCATGCAGTGTACATGCAAATGCCGGATAACAATCTAGTCACATGCGCACACAGAATAAGAAGCAGAAAGCAGAGTGCTGCTGCCATTCATGCTAATGTGTATAGGTTTTTCTGTAATGAAATCATGTTGCTGTTCTCTGTCCCTATAAGATTTTAAAAAGCCATTACATCCCAGGGCTTGTCAAACTCCTCCCTGGCTTGCTTGTTTATTAGCAACTGTATAAATGCTCTCTCTCCAGAGACCTGCTCAAAGCATTTCGCACAGTAAAAACTAATACAGTAAAATCGACCTGAAACTATCACTGTACACCTAGGAGGAATGTTTCAGAGGGCAGACATGTTGGAGAGCCAGTTTGGTGTAGTGGTTAAGTGTGCAGACTCTTATCTGGGAGAACCGGGTTTGATTCCCCGCTCCCCCACTTGCACCTGCTGATGTGACCTTGAGTCAGCCACAAGTTCTCACGGAGCTGTTCCTTTCGAGAGCAGCTTCTGTCAGAGTTCTGTCTCAGCTCCAACCTGTCTCACAGGATGTCTGTTGTGGGGAGGGAAAGGAGATTGTAAGCCTCTCTGAGACTCCTTTGGTTAAAGAAGGGCAGGGTATAAATCTAATCTCCTTCGCTTCCTCCTTCTCCTCCTTCTTCATCTTCTGAAGAACAGCTAGGTTCAAATCCAGTACCTCTTTAGAGACCAACAAGATTCAGGGGTTATAAGCGTTCAAGAGCTGAAGTATCTAACAAAGGAAACTTAGACTCTCAAAAGCAACCTTGTTGGTCTCAGAGGTGCTCCCAGACTCAAATGCAGCAAACCTATGGCTGCGATCTCACACACACTAGACAATGCACTTTCAATCCACTTTCTTTTGATGATTAAATTGTTATTTTTTTTTCCAAAGGAAAAAAGGGGGGTACATAAGGAGGGAAGGGGAAAGTATAAATTCATCAATAATTTTCAGATTTTAAGAATAGTTACATACAATAAGTAAAATCAAGTAAGGTCTGCTTTAGTTAAAAAGACATAATTTACATATAAGAGTAGATAATAAAACATCCCTATTACAGCATTTTGAAGTGAGCTATCTCTTTAAAAGCATAGGTAAGAATTTTTTGGTTGCGATATTCTGTTAACAATTTAAAAAGGTTGCATCTTTTACAGTTTAACAGATCCTTGTACTAAATTTAAACCATCCTGAAAAACATTGCCTAAATCATTTAATATTTCAAAGGTAAGAGCAAATAGCAATACATCATTGCTACAGTATTTAAAGTGAATTCTCTCTTTGAAATAATAATCAGGAACTTTCTTAATTGCAGTATGTTATTAACAATAAAAAAAATTACATCTCTTACAATGTGACAGATTTAAATGCTAAATTTAAACCATCCCAATGTTTATCTTAAACATTTAACAATTTCTATGTCTTATTCTTACAGAGGGTTTAAATGCTGGTAGAAAACTGAGTACTAAAAAAAGTTATAACTGTTTAAAGATCTTCATATTCTCAGTGTGAACCGGCAAAATCCAGTTGGAAAGTGCATTGAAAGTGAGTTTGAAAGCGCATTATTTAGCGCATGTGAGATTGCAGTCTTAAGAGGATAAATTCCTTCTTAGTTCTGCCCCTTTTCCTACCAAGTTCTGCTTTCATTTCAGCCTGAACCACTCTGTTCCTATTTTGGTTCTGCCTGCCTGACTCTGCCAGTCACTTAAGTACGAGAGGTTTCTGAACCCGGATCGGTAATGGCTTTTTAAAATCTGACAGGGACAGAGAAAAAGCAACATCACGAAACACACAAGCAAACTGCAAGGTCATGAACTCAAGTTACCCAAGCTTGCTTTGATGTCTCTGTTGGGGACTAATATATTAGTTGAGTCAGGGCTTCTTCTGTAGCAGGAACTCCTTTGCATATTAGGCCACACACCCCTGATGCAACCAATCCTTCAAGAGCTTATAGGGCTCTTAGTACAGGGCTTAAAGTAAGCTCTAGGAGAATTGGCTAAATCAGAGGGGTATGGCCTAATATGCAAATGCATTCCTGCTACAAAAAGAGCCCTGAGTTGGCGACTGTATATTAGTTGGGGACTAGTATACGGCCAGGCCCAACTCCAGAAGCAGCCAGTGTAAGGGCAAGAGTCCCCTCCTTCTGCATTTAGGTAGGAAAAATCCAATGCATAATTACAGGGGGGTTTTGAAGAAGAAGAAGATATTGGATTTATATCCCGCCCTCCACTCCGAAGAGTCTCAGAGCGGCTCACAATCTCCTTTCCCTTCCTCCCCCACAACAGACACCCTGTGAGGTGGGTGGGGCTGGAGAGGGCTCTCACAGCAGCTGCCCTTTCAAGGACAACTACGAGAGCTATGGCTGACCCAAGGCCATTCCAGCAGCTGCAAGTGGAGGAGTGGGGAATCAAACCCGGTTCTCCCAGATAAGAGTCCACACACTCAACCACTACACCAAACTGGCAGGAAAAAGCCCAGCAGAAACTCATTTGCATATTAGGCCACACCCCCTGATGTAGCCAATCCTCCTAGAGCTTACCATAAGCCCTGTACTAAGAGCCCTGTAAGCTCTTGGAGGATTGGTTGCATCAGGGGTGTGTGGCCTAATATGCAAAACCATTGTTTTGCACAGCAGAAACTCATTTGCATATTAGGTCACAACCCCTGATGTCACCATTGTTCCACACAGGGCTTTTTTTGTAGGAAAAAGTCCAGCAGGAACTCATTTGCATATTAGGCCACACCCCCTGACATTGACCTGCGTTCCTGCTCAAAAAAAGCTCTGCATAATTATAAGATGGGGGAGATAGGTGTCACTGGAGGTCCGTGTGAGGAGGCATTTGTGAGTTTCCTGCATTGTGCAGGGGGGTTGGATTAGATGACCCTGGAGGTACCTTCCAATTCTATGATTCTATAAGGGCTGGGGGGTCATACTAAAGGCCCTGCCTTGAGAAAGGTGAAAAGGATGAAGTCTTCAAGTTGGGCTGAGTTCCTTTGGTTAGCACTAAGTCTGGCTAATCCGGGGACCTCCTCTGGCAGGCCTGGGTTTGGAGAGAGGATGGAGTTACCCATTCGATGGAGTTAAACGTTTCTCCTGAGTGTCGGTTCCACTTGCTTCCTCACAGGAATTTTGCTACGAGATCAAGCACGGCGACTTGACCAAAAAGACCCTGGAGGTGACGGTGTGGGATTACGACATTGGCAAATCGAATGACTTTATTGGTGAGTCTGGGGCTCCCACCAGAGCGCTCAATCCTGATATGCCACTTAGGTGGAAATCCGACCACAGACTGCGATCTGAATCACGGATAGATTCCTCCTCTCTCTGTCCCTGCCCGCGACTGCCTTCCGCAGCCTGACAGTTGGTGTCATTTTGGAACGGGTTCACAAGTTGACTTGGCGTCCCAAAATGTTCTCTCTCTCTGAGTATCTAGTGGGCGAGCAGATCCACCTGTCTTTCTGCCTCTGCATGGGCACCCTCCCTTGACAAAGCTTTTTCATAAACACGTTGCCTTTTACAGCACAGCTCTTGTTGTCCCTTCTCTTTATAGTCTTTGCAGCTTTTTTCTGGTCAGTAGCACGTTTTCTTAGGGGCCGTGGGCAAGGTGGGCTAGGGATCATGCAGCCCCCTTCTCACATCAGTAGCAGTCTCCATTCCCTTCTCCACAATCAGTGTCTCCTTCCCCGGTTGCAGGTGATGGAGATAGGGAGGATAAAGATAATCCCTATCTCCAGGGGTCGTTTTGTAGAAAAATAGGTGGTGGAGCTCATTCTGGGATTGTTATGCAGCTGCACCTACCATTCAATGGACAAGGAGGTGGAACTCTCAGATGGAGGAGGTAGAACTCTCAAAAAAGTTCAGGAGTTTTGTTCCTATGAGCTCCCACGGAATCCGAGGCCTGTCTATCTCTATCCAAGAAGATAGATCAAAGTGGGGCACTCTGTTTGGTCTGTGTCAAGTTCCCAACAGTTCAATGATCAATGACAGTCCATTTCAAAAATGGCTGTTTATTGATGCATGACAAGACAGGGCAAGATGGTTCTTGCGAAAACTACCTTTGGCAGGCAATTGCCCTCTTCTTATACCTGGCGCAATAACCGTTACCTATTCAAACCCAAGGCGCGAAGCAAGCGATCCCTCCCTCAATAGTTCTTCCCAGGCCCCTTGCAGGTGCAGACATAATCAGCCGGAGACGACCTTGGCCATCCCTGAGATAAGGCAGAAGGAATGCTTCACTTGTTACACAGAGATAGGAACAGCGCAAAGCAGAGACAGCAGAAAGTGAAAGTGTTCCCAGATACAATGGCAAGAGTCTCTCTTGACAGTTGAGGAGCACCTTTATGACCAATTCAAGGTGTGAGATTTCATGTGCAAGTCCATTTCGCCAGACAACGGAATAGAATGAACAGTCTTATATAGAGAGAGTACATCGATTTTTACATATAGAGGGTACAGTCAATATTTAGGATACATCGATCTCCAATTCTGAAAGATTTATTACCTTCGCTATTCCTCCCCCTAGTTGAACCCAAATGACAATAACCAGAAACCAAGCTTATTATTTTTTTCATCAGTTAAAAACATCTTCATTATTTTGCATGCTAATTTACTGCCCACCCTCTATATGTAGGACCAGGGGAGGAATTCTAACAGGAGCTCCTTTGCATATTAGGCCACGCACCCCTGATGTAGCCAATCCTCCAAAAGCTTAAAAGGCTCTTTTTTGTAAGCTCTTGGAGGGTTGGCTACATCAGGGGTGCGTGGCCTAATATGCAAAGGAGCTCCTGCTAGAATACCACCCCTGTGTAAGACTATTCATTCCATTCCATTGTCTGACGAAGTGAGCCCTCACACAAAAGCTCATACCCTGAATTAAACTTTTGTTCATCTTAAAGGCGCCCCTGGACTCTTTGTTCTGTCTCTACCCAAGTGACAGAGATCAGTTTAGCAGGAAAAAATGGTCACTTTGGAAGGTGAGCTGTATGGCATTATACGCCACTGAAGCCCCTCCCCTACTCAAGCCCCGCCCTCCTCAGGCTCCACCCCCACAATCTTCAGGTATTTCCTCACCCAGAGCTGGCAACCCTACTTTGGGCTAATGGTGAGGGGTGCCTGAAGGGGGCAGCAGAGCGCAGTCCTCAGCAGTCTCCGGTTACTTTTCCCCTACTGAGAAATAGGAGGGCAATCAAGGGTGGATGTTCCACAGACCTGGGTGTTCACTTAAGAATAGCTTGCACTGCAGAAGGGGGATGCTGCTTTGGTGTAGTGATTAAGAGTGCGGACTCCTATCTGGGGGAACCGGGTTTGATTCCCCACTCCTTCACTTGCAGCTGCTGGAATGGCCTTGGGTCAATCATAGCTCTCGCAGAGTTGTCCTTGAAAGGGGGGGGGTTTCTGTCAGAGCTCTCTCAGCTCCACCCATCCCACAGGGTGTCTGTTGTAGGGGAGGAAGGTAAAGGAGATTGTGAGCCGCTCTGAGATTGAGATTCAGAGTGGAGGGCGGGGTATAAATCCAATATCTTCTTCTTCTGTTGTGCTCTGCACAAAAAGACGTTGCGCATCCCTTCACTTCCAACACTGATCTGCTGGCTCCTCCTCTCTTGGGTTGGTGGCCCTCCCCTCCGACCCCTCCTCAGTGAACTGTCTCTGTCTCTTGTGTGTTAGGTGGTGTGGTGCTGGGGATTAACGCCAAAGGGGACCGCCTGAAGCACTGGTTCGACTGCTTGAAAAACAAGGATAAGAAAATCGAGCGCTGGCACACCCTCACCAACGAGCTGCCGGGGGCTATCCTCAGCGATTGACCCTACGAGTGGACCCGGGGACCTGGTCCAACATAGCACAGCACCTGACGAAGGAACGACTCTTGCCTTCGGACTTAATTGTTTACTTCACTGGAAGGGTTTGCGCTCCAAGTCAGCAAGAATGGGGAAAGGGGCTTGGTAAACAAGCAATGGGTTACAATCTGTTTTCCAGTAACGCCTTGGGACCGAGCAACGCCCTGTTTCCCGTTGTTTGGCAAGCTTCAGTCCTAGAGATCTCTCTAGGATGCCTTGAAACTGCAGCAAGGCAGTTTCTTGGGGGGGGGGGGAGGGAGGGGAGCCCTAAGGCCTGCATGCGTTAAAATCGTGAGTTATTTGATCTCCTGACCCCTGTTCTTGCTGCCTTGCGGCTTCACTGGCAACATCAACGCGGAATATACCGAATTTTTTTTTCTTTGTTTGTTCGTTTGTGTGGCTAGTACAACAAAACATTGATTGCATCTTAGCACTAAGAAAAAAAAAAGATGTCGCCTCTTGGGGTTGTTTCTTGATTTGGGAGGAAGGGGGCGAAGATCCAAGTCTTCACGTCATTTTTCCGGTGCAGGGGAAGGGGCCCCGCGTCGAAGCATTCCCTTTGCCCTGTCTGATAATCTGTGCAAAACGTATACGTTAAGGGCTGTGCAGCTGACCAAGCAGTTGCTTCCTTCCTTCCTTTAGTCCCGCCTTCCGCCTCCTTTCCTCCGGGGGTAATACAAACAGACCTACAAAGATTTGAGGCACAAAGGCTTCCTAGAGGTTCCCGAGCAGCATCAGTGCTCAGAGGCCAGAAGCCCACTCTCCTCTCCGGACCCTCCCATCGCTCCTTCACGGCCAAGGAGTGCCCCACTTTTCTTCTCTGTGCAGCTAATATTTTTTAAGAAACCATAAACCTGCCTTTTTCTGTGTCGTGTCATGTCACTGCTTTCAAACAACATGACATTTCCCCCTTTCTCTCTCTCTCTCTGCTGGCTTCGATCAAGTCATTTTTTGTTAAACGCAAGTTCAGAGTTGATCTTTCTGAAACTCCAAATCAGAGAGCGGCTTACATCCAAGTAGTCATCAGAGGAGTCACCCTTCAGCAACATTCAAAGGCGAGTTTTGACTTCCACGGCCAACGCACAGTATGTTAAAAACAAAATTACTTGGATTCCTTTTGTATGGTCCTGCCAATAGCACAATCCAGACTCTTTTGTCCAAGTTCCTTTCATTCAAAAACCAGTTTGTTCATCCGGACTTTGCTTTCTGACCTTTTCGTTTATGGATTTCACATGATGCTAGTTCTCAGGATATTAGTTGACTGATTTCCTGGCAAATCTAAGCCGGTATTTAGACAGCTACCCACAAACAAAGGCGTTTTTCACACGTTGCTCTGAGAAAACAGGAAGTGAAAGAAACACTTCCTGTTGTGGGGGGCTCAGAACTGTAATTGCATGCAGCTCCCATGGGAAAAGGTCTGGAAAAGGCTGCATGAGTTCAAAGCCTCCCGGTAACTCTGCAGTTGTTTTTTTTTTACAAGAGAAGTCTGTCTGGCTAACATATTTGCCATTTATGTCCTATGCATGTATTCTCTGCAGGTGGGGAGAATATCCTCTGTGATCTGACAGAGATCTCTGTCTTAAAAATCTGCTTTTATTTTCCTCTCAATATTATGAGATTGTTACTTCCAAGAAAATCTTCAATCATGGAGTAAATTCAGCATCCTCTTTTTTAGAGCTCCATGATATAGATGAATTTTATTTGGGCAGTCATACCATTTTCCTTCCCTGTTGTGTAACTCTTCTGATATGTTTAACTGGGAAGCAGGCGTTTCAAACACTCGCTCTGACATATATTGTTATCTTTGTACGTGAGGCTCAAAACACGCTTGCGCCTTTCTTGTGCTGCTTGTGAACTTCTGGCTGCTGTTAATGCAAAAGAGGGAGGCATTTGTTATGCTGATGAGTAATGTGGCCATCGTAGGTTTTGTGTTCTTTATTACATTCCCACCAGAAGCAAGAGCCAGTTTACAACTTGCCTGTGAAAATGCCCAAAGGGTCTCAGGACTGCCTACATCAGTTTTCTTCTCTGTGTCCTTGGGCTTTTCCAAATTCTCATTTTTCTTTTTTTATAAGTAACTATTTCTTTACGTGCGTTTTCCTGTTCTGAACATGTTTTGCTCCCTCTAGCGGCCGACAAAATACATCGATGTATTTCCAGCATATCTCCTTCAGATTTAAACTGCAAGGTTTTTATGCTGGGCATAAAGCAGTGTGATATCGAATTTAGCACTAGAGGGAACAAAATGTATAAGAACATAAGAGAAGCCATGTCAGATCAGGCCAATGGCCCATCTAGTCCAACACTCTACATCACACAGTGGCCAAAAAACCCAGGCGCCATCAGGAGATCCATCAGTGGAACCAGGACACTAGAAGCCCTCCCACTGTTGCTGCCCCCCCCCACCCAAAGCACCAAGAATACAGAGCATCACTGCCCCAGACAGAGTATATGGAACTCACCCACCCCAAAGAAACAAGAACTTACAAGCGAGGGAAATGAGAATGCAGAAAACCCCCTTGCAACAAAATAGATTCTTGTACTACACGTGCAACAGTAAGAGCATGCACAGTTTCCCCTGTGCAATGGATTATCCCCATGTAGAGAACAACATGTAAAGGTACCCACAGAAAGGCCAGGACCCATGCCTTGTCCTTGAAGATAAGTTAACACTACTCTCCGTCAAAGCACATATTTTGCCGTTCCACTGGTTTTTCCGACTACCATTAAGACATGCCCCGCGTGGAATTCTTTTGTTTTGTATCAAAGCCTTTTTTTACTGGAACTGTATGTACATATTATACAATATATAAATATACCTTAAAAGATTGCATGCAAGTTGGTGGTTGTCATGCAAAACAACAAAAACAAAAAAGACTTGTTAAATGTTTGATACCGATGTTTTGCTACAATGTGACGGCTGCGGGAAAAAACCGTCGTGAGCTGCATCCCCTACACACATGGAGAGGAAAATTTTGTATTCCAGTATTATGTGTATCTTTTTTGTCAGATTTGTTTAATCTTTATAAATAGAATCTCAAATAATAAAAAAGAAAGGGAGAAAAAAAATCAAAATTGTGTCTTGGAAGTTGTAAATTGAATGAAATCATGGAAATTCCCATGTAGGAGGTGTAGCAAGAGCCACTAGCTTTGGCTGCTTTTTTAAAATAATTAAACACACACGTCCGGATTCAGTCGCAGGAGGGCTTATAGCCACTGCAGTTGAGCTCCGGGGCTTAATTGCCTGAACAGAGAGGCGTTGGGCTGAAAGAGAGCCAGCAAACTGGGCTCAATCCCGGAAAATGGGGAGATGTCAACTGGAATCAGTCAGGGATTACAGCTTCAACGTTTTTCTGGCAGGGTTGCTTTCTCTTCCTCCTGTAAAGACCAGGTTCACAACTGGGGAAGAAATCTTCCATTTGTATCTACAGACAGAAGTGTTACATTTTGTCCTTTGTCCTTTAGTCTGTGTGGGGTACCAGCTTTGATACCTCCTCGAGAAACATGATTGGGCCACACACATATAAACATACTTTGGGAACCATCCAAGTTAGATTACTGCAGGGGTGGAATTCTAGCAGGAGCTGCTTTGCCTATTAGGCCACATACCCTGCATGTAGCCAATCCTCCAAGAGCTTACAAGGCTTTTTGTAAGCTCTTGGAGGATTGGCTACATCAGGGGTGAGTGGCCTAATATGCAAAGGAGCTCCTGCTAGGAATTCCGCTCCTGGATTGCCGTAATGTGCTCTGCATGGAGCTGCCTTTGAAGACTTGTTTGGAAGCTGGGGCAAAGCTTTATGGTGCTGTGTGTATGTTACTGGGCGGGAGCTCATCTTTCCAGTGCCAAAAGATCTATGAGTTGCCAACCTCCAGGTGGGGCTGGGAGTTCTCACAGAATTACAGCTGATCTCCAGAATATTGAGACCAGTCCCCTATGGAGAAGATGACTGCTTTGGAGGGTGGAGTCTGTAGCATTTTATCCTGCTCCTCCTCAAGCCCTGCCTACCCAAGGCTCCCTCGTCAAAATCAAATCTCCAATTCTTTCCCAATTGGGAGCTGACAACCTTGCTACCAGGGCTTCTTCTTTGCAGCAGGAACTCCTTTGCATATTAGGCCACGCACCCCTGGTGTAGCCACTCCTCCTGGAGCTTACAGTAGGCCCTGTACTAAGAGCCCTGCAATCTCTTGGAGGATTGGCTACATAGATAGCCAGAACACAGTACTAGAGCTGATTCCGGCATTGAAATCGATGTGGGGTGGGGAAGGGGAGGAGGAGGAGGCGGCCCGGTGGGGAGGGGGGAGGAGGCGCAGCGGGGAGGGGAGAAGGTGCGAGGGGAGCACAGTGCCACAGGGGAGGCATGGAGAGCGCCAGGCAGCAAGTCTGCCTAGGGCACCCTGGGTGTATAGCCTAATATGCAAAGGAGTTCCTGCTACAGAAAAAGCCCTGGATAAGGGATGCTGGATTAGAGGGCCCTGTTCTGATCCAGTGAGATGCTTCAAAGGTTCTTATGTTTAAGGGGTCGAAGGTTTTGCCTGCTTGACCAGAGTGGTTCTCTATTTCTCTTCCACGTTTTATAGCGAGAGAAGCTGCACAGGAATGGATCACACATGGAAAAAACAAACAAACAAACACCATTCTTCTAGTATTGGGGAGAGGGGGCTTGCCTTGGTACCTTCACCAGCATTTTCTAATAATGACTCTTTGGGATAATCATGGGGCGGGCACAGATAATCCCCTCTTTGCAGGCACCTGTCTTTTCAGGTGTTTTAACTAAGTAGCCCATCCCCTTAAGCTGCCATAAAGTCCCACTCATTTTAATGGGGATGGCTTTTGCTCATCAAGACAGTAAGCAGAATTCTCCTGGCTTCACCTGCTTTTCAAGGGAATAGCTGATTATGGGGACCTGGGAGGGTTTAAGAAAGCTTACAGTGTCTTAAAGCCAAGATGTTCCTTGGGCTCCGGATACACCCATGGTTTTATAAAGGTGGCCTGCAACTCTCCCAGGTTGGTTGCCGGTTTGGTCTTGACCGGTTGAGACCGCCAATACCTTTGACATGCAAACTGCCAATGCATCCCAGGCTTCCCTAAAGAATGGGACCCTCGGCCCCTTCGATGGGCCACAGTGGCCTCACCTGGCCTCACGAAGTATCTACACCTCCGTGGCCGTGCTCATGGGAGTGGTGACGTTCTCAGCATCCTTGGTGAATGGGCTCGTCATTGTGGTCTCTGTCCGGTTCAAGAAACTCCGCTCCCCTTTGAACTACATTCTGGTGAACTTGGCCGCCGCGGACCTCCTAGTCACCTTCTTTGGAAGCACCATCAGCTTTGCCAACAACGCCGTCGGCTTCTTTGTGTTCGGCAAGACCGTGTGCCAGTTCGAAGGGTTCATGGTCTCCTTAACAGGTAAAGTTGATCATTACAAAAAAACCCCTTTCATGTGGGTGGATGGGTATCAATATTGTTATCTCCATATGGGGAGGGGGGGTTAAGATTGAGGAAAGAAGGGCAGCTTGTGAGAATGCTGCTGGGGCAGAGCTGACATGAGAGGCAATGGAGCACAGTGGTTAGAGTCAAAGATTCAGACTAGGGAGACCCATGCTTAATTCCCAACTCCATGTGGGGCCCAATGACATGTTACAGCAGGGGTCCCTAACCTTTTGGAGCTGCAGGCATCTTGGGCAGTCTGATACAGCATGGCTGTACACAAAATGGCTGCCACTGGGGGTGAAGCCAGATTCAAAATGGCTGCCACAGCTTACCTTCAGTCACCTAGTAAGCATCCCTGTGTGGCGGTTTTTGAAATCTGAACAGCCAATCATATCTCCGGTGGCCAGTCAGAACTCACGCTGGGCAAAAGCCCCACCTGCACCCGCCTACTTTCTAAAGTTCTCAGGGGCACCTAGGGTTGCCAGGTCCAGCTCAGGAAATACTTGGGGACTTTGGGGGTGGAACCAGGAGACCTTGGGGGTGAATCCAGAAGCAAGGTTGTGACAAGCATGATTGTACTCTAAAGGGAGTTCTGGCCATCACATTTAAAAGGACTGCACTCCTTTTAAATGCCCTCCTTTCATGGGAAATAATGGACGATGGGGCACCTTCTTTTGGGGCTCATAGAATTGAACCCCCTGCTGAGGGCCTTACATAGTCCTCAGGTAGGGTTGCCTGGGCCAACTCAGGAAATATCTGAGGACTTTGGGGGTGGAGCCAAGAGCAAGGGTGTGGCAAGCACCATTGCACTCTGAAGGGAGTGCTGGCCATCACATTTAAAGGGACCCCGTTCCTTTTAAATGCCTTCCTCCCATTGGAAATAATGGAGGATAGGGTCACCATATTTTGGGGCCCATAGAACTGGACCCACCCACCCACCCCCCGCTCCAACCTTTTTGAAACTTGGGAGCTTTTTGAGGAGAGGCACCAGATATACTATGCTGAAAATGTGGTGCCTCTACCTCAAAACACAGCACACACACACACACACACACCAAGCCTCAGACACCCATGGAATGATTCTCCATTATACCCTATGAGGACTGCTCCCCACAGGGTATAATGGAGTGCTAAGCAGACATCCACCTCCCTGCTTTCTGATAACCCTGAAGTGGGGGGGAGGGCCTCCAGACTAGGGGATCCCCTGCCCCCAAGTGGGGATAAGCAACCCTATCAAGACACCAGGAAACCTGCTGGAGGCGGCAGGTACCACACCGCGTTAGGCAGTGCTCAAGTTGTGTATAGGTCTGTCGGGGAGGGACGGTGGCTCAGTGGCAGAGCATCTGCTTGGGAAGCAGAAGGTCCCAGGTTCAATCCCTGGCATCTCCAAAAAAGGGTCCAGGCAAATAAGTGTGAAAAACCTCAGCTTGAGACCCTAGAGAGCCGCTGCCAGTCTGAGAAGACAATACTGACTTTGATGGACCAAGGGTCTGATTCAGTAGAAGGCAGCTTCATATGTTCATATGTTCAATGCCACCCCACACCAATGTTGGATGTAACTTTGTTTTTATATAATGCTGTTAGCCGCCCTGAGCCTGCTCCGGCGGGGAGGGCGGGATACAAATAAAATTATCTATCTATCTATCTATCTATCTATCTATCTATCTATCTATCTATCTATCTATCTATCTATCTATCTATCTATCTATCTATCTATCTATCATCTATCTATCTCATTTGTCCCATTGAGGGTTTCACGCATACCTACGGGGTTCATGTAGGTTTCTCCAACGGGCCAAATAATAGCCCCAGGATTGTTTCCGATTGGGGGAAATGGCATCCTGACCTACCGCACAAGATTGCGGGGAGCGTAAAAGGGAGGAGGGCAGCATCGTGTACACCATCCTGCACAGCGTGGAAGAACAAGCAGGCTAGAAGGAGCGGTTCCTGGCTTGCTTTTGTAGATACATAACATTTTATGTTCCTTAATACAAGCCACTCAGTACAAATCCTCAAAACGGTTGTTCAAAATGTCTAATAAAAACCCAATAAAACGGTAACATATTGGCACACCTGATTTACAAAGGAATTCCTTCTCTGAACGCCTGCTTGGGAAATGAAAACAGCCCAGACACATTTTTACATTTCCCTAGAAACCTTAGCGGCGTGCTGTAAAACAGGAACGAGCTCTTCTTAGCTCCTACAAGCGTGCTCGTAGCCAGAAATTTGCAAATGGGTGAGTGGGTCCCCAAAAGGGAACTCCAAGGCTCCAAATCCTTTTGAAACAACACAAAGGGTTTAAGCAGGGGCTACAAGGGCTTTAAGCTGGAGAAGGCTGCGTTTGTTTAGTGGCCCAAGCAAGGGGGCGGAGAAGTGGGTTTCAATGCCCCCAGCCCCATGAATGAGAACCCTAGGGTTGCCAATCCCCAGGTGGGGGCAGGGGATCCCCCGGTTTGGAGGCTCCCCCCCTGCTTCAGGGTCGTCAGAAAGCGGGGGAAGGGGAGGGAACTGCCTGCTGGGAACTCTATTATTCCCTATGGAGATTTATTCCCATAGAAAATCATGGAGAATTGATCCGTGGGTATCTGGGGCTTTGGGGGGGGCTGTCTTTTGGGGTAGAGGCACCAAATTTTCAGTATAGCTTCTGGTGCCTCTCCTGGAAACACCCCCCAAGTTTCAAAAAGATTGGACCAGGGGGTCTAATTCTATGAGCCCCAAAAGAAGGTGCCCCTATCCTTCATTATTTCCTATGGAAGGAAGGCATTGAAAAGGTGTGCCGTCCCTTTCAATGTGATGGCCAGAACGCCCTTTGGAGTTCAATTATGCTTGTCACAGCCTTGATCTTGGCTCCACCCCTAATGTCTCCTGTCTCCACCCCCAAAGTCTCCTGTCTCCACCCCCAAAGTCCCCAGATATTTCTTAAATTGGATTTGGCAACCCTAGAGAACCCACAGGGCTTTTTTTTTGTAGCAGGAACTCCTTTGCATATGAGGTCACACACCCTGATGTAGCCACCAGTCCTCCTGGAGCTGACCATAGGCCCTGTAAGAAGACCCCTATAAACTCTTGGATGACTGGCTTAGGCTTGCCAGTCCCCAGGTCCCGAAATGACAGAAAAGATACTCTCCGTGTTACAAAACAATATCAAAATATAATTGCATTACTTTCCATTCACAACATAGTACTACAATGTAAATTTCAGTAACAAATTTCAGTGACAAATACCATCCAAAGCACACAACTTCACTACTGTCCATAAGATGATATTAGGTTCTTTCCAAACAATACAGTCCGACGATGCAAAACCGGTCCGTTCTCGTTTCCCGGTCCGTTCTCGTTTCGGATCCTTATGATCCTTCCTCTGGGACCGTCTGATTCATTTTGAATGCTGTAGTCTGATGGTGCCAATGACTGGTACCTATATATCAATTTGGCCTGTATCTCTATATCAGTTTGGCCTATATAAATACCAGCCATTGGAACCTAGGGTCTGAACCAAGATTTTGTCTTGGTTTTTTTTTATAATTTCTATATTACATAGACAGCTGGGAATCATGTATTATTAGGATTGTATTTTTAAACCAATAAATTGAATAAAAATGATTTTATTGTATAAATGTTAATGAAATGAATTGTAACTGTATTGTAATACATTTATTAAGAAATAGGTCATGTGTCTTTAAATTGCAGTCAGCACAGTGAAACAGGTGTTAATAGGCTTATCTATCCGGGGCTTGTGGAAGAGAAACTGAACGCAATGAAATGCTGAAAGATGGAGAAAGAACAGTAGCATTCTAGTAATGAAATAAATTAGAGAAAGCCTGGAAAACAGTGTCTAGTAAAGAAATAAGGCACCATCAGACTACTGCACTCAAAATTAATAAGACGGTGCCAGATGCAGGATCATAAGGATCCAAAACGAGAACAGACCTGTTTTGCATCGTCGGACTGTATTGCTTGGAAAGAACCTGATATCATCTTATGGACAGTAGTGAAGCTGTGTGCTTTGGATGGTATTTGTCACTGAATTTGTTACTGAAATTTGCATTGTAATACTATGTTATGAATGGAAAGCTTTGCAATCATATTTTGGTTAGGGGGGCTGAATCCTCCCCAGCTGAGATGCCTTGGAAATGAAACACCCCTCAGCCATTTTGCCATTCCCACTCCTCTCAAAGTGAGATCGGGAAAAGTAAAGATCTTGAAGTCCTGTTTACAGAGGAAGGGTATCTGCACCCAGTGGCGAATATGTCAAATGTTATTTAAAAGAGAGATTTGGCTAGCGCTAGATTAGTTTCATCATGTCCCAAGCTCTCTCACAATATTATTTGTGCCATATGTGTATTTGCCAAGGGATGTGCAGTAAAGTTATTTTCAGGATCTGCCCTGATACTCAAGAACATATGAACATATGAAACTGCCTTATACTGGATCAGACCCTCGGTCCATCAAAGTCAGTCTTGTCTACTCAGACTGGCAGCGGCTCTCCAGCATCTCAAGCTGAGGGTTTTCACGCCTATTTGCCTGGACCCTTTTTAGCTGGAGATGCTGGGGAATGAACCTGGGACCTTCTGCTTACCAAGCAGATGCTCTACCACTGAGCCACCGTCCCTCCCCAAACTGTGTGGTGAGAGTTCTTGACCAGAAAGTTGTTACCTCCATTCTTCAGAGGAAGAAATCCAAGAGAACTTGCTTGGTCCTGTATTTGGACCTGCTACTATTTCTGTCCCTCTTTCAGGGATTGTGGGCCTTTGGTCCTTGGCCATCTTGGCCTTCGAGAGGTACCTGGTGATCTGCAAACCTGTGGGAGATTTCCGGTTCCAGCAAAGGCATGCAATGATTGGCTGCCTTTACACATGGGTGTGGTCATTAGTTTGGACCGTCCCCCCACTCTTTGGCTGGAGCAGCTACGTCCCAGAAGGTAAGTCTGCTGAGTACGCTTTCATGAAATCTATGTTCCCATCAATTACCGAAATGGAGAGAGATGTGCTGTCTTTGCAAGTGGAAGGATTAGGGAATTTTAGGAGGGATAAGCCCTGCGGATAAGGCGGTTGTCTCACTCTTCTCATGACACTCTGATTTGAACCAGGTGGATTAAACAATTAACTTCAGGATCCTGGAGAGCTGATAGAGTATCATTTGAAGCTGCGAAACATCCCTTGTTGATAAAGGAATTGAAACGGGTGTGGCAGAAGTCGATGACCTGTCCCAGGGAATTTCATTCTGAAATTCATTTTTTGGTAGAAAAAAGCCCAACGGGAACTCATTTGAATATTAGACCACACCCCCTGACATCACCGTTGTCTCGCACCGGGCTTTTTGTAGAAAAAGCCCAGCATTTGCATATTAGGCCACACCCCCTGTCACCAAGCCAGCCAGAACGCCGTTCCTGCGCGTTCCTGCTCAAAAAAAAAAAAGCCCTGCATTCTGATATCACAGTGGATACAGTGACATGGAATTTCTTCTCATTGTATGAAGACATCTGTTTGCAAGCGCCTGTGTGACCAGGTTTTACTGCAGCAGGGCTGCAAGTGCTTCAAGAACAAGATGGACTTACTTTTTTGTGATTTGAATCATGAGAAGAGACTGAGATTTTGGATGGGACTTTATTGTACTGTTTATTACATGGTTATTTGTCGCTATAACCTGTAGGTTGCGTTTTGTATTGCATAATCCCCAGGTGGGGGGAGGGGATCCCCTGGTTTGGAGGGACCATCAGGGTCATCAGAAAGTGGGAGGGAGGAGGGAACTCTGCTGCACACTCCATTGTTCCCTAGGGATTCCCATAGGGTATAATGGAGAATTGATCTGCGGTTATCTGGGGCTCTGGGGGAGACTGCTTTTGAGGTAGGTCCACCACATTTGCAGCATAGTATCTGGTGCCTCTTCCCAAAACACCCTCCAAGTTTCAAAAAGATTGGACCAGGGGGTCCAATTCTGTGAGCACCAAAAGAAGGTGCCCCTATCCTTCATCGTTTCAATGGAAGGAAGGAATTGAAAAGGTGTGCCGTCCCTTTAAATGTGATGGCCAGAACTCCCTTGGAGTTCAATTATGCTTGTCACAGCCTTGATCTTGGCTCCACCCCCAAACTCTCCTGGCTCCACCCCCAAAGTCCCCAGATATTTCTTGAATTGGGCCTAGCAACCAATGTTCCCTCTAAGCTGCAGAGTCTAGGGAGCAAAAATTTTACTTTGTGAACTACTGGTATTAAAGTTGTGAGCTACTGGCATTAAAAGTTGTAGAGTTGTGAGCTACTGGCATTAAAAGTTGTGAGCTACTGCATAAATTATTTTCTTCTGGGGCCATTTTGCCTGAGCTAAGACACAAACGTGTGAGCTGGAGGCTAAAAATCTGTGAGCTAGCTCTCGCTAACTCAGCTTAGAGGGAACACTGCTGGCAACCCTACCCAGAAACCACGTTGAGAGCTAACCTCTCACTGCCCCCAGCACACTGCCTAAAAGTCTCCTGTAGCAACTGTCAGTTCGTCTCTGATCCACTTTTTGTCCCACGCTGCAGAGCGCTGACCAACTCTGTGGGATTTCCAAAGGCTCTAGTGAATCGCCGCCCGCTGTGAGCTAGCCTCTGTTAGTGTTCCAGGGAACTCTGTCAAGATTCTAGAACAAAACGTTCAGAAAAACAGCAGTGGGAGCAGACTGGGAGCTGTTTGTTTTCGACACAAACACCGTGTGGGGGGGGGGTTGTCTCTCTTGGTGTCCCCCTCCATTTTAAAATCCAACCTTTAAAATCTGATGGAGGCTAACCTCAAATGACACAATCATCACTCCCAGCTATTATTTTGAAAGCCGGTCTCTAAGAAAAGGAATTCTTCCATCTGGGTTGTTTTCTCCCCTTCATTTGATCAGAGCACAACAAAGATTCCCTTCCTGAAGGCCCTCATTTCTCTGATGGACAAAAGTTGTGTCCAGTGGCACCTTTAAGACCAACAACATTTTTTTTTCTGGGTATGAGCTTTCCCGAGCACGCGCACTGAAGTGTTGGTCTGAAGCAGCAGAACAATCCAATAGCAGTTTCAAGGCCAATCAAGTTTTATTCTGGATATAAGACAGTGTAGTTCCATGCACACGAAAGCTCATACCCAGAATAAAAGTTTGCTGGTCTGAAAGGTGCCACTGGACTCAAACTTTGTTCTGCTGTGTCACAAACAGGAGGCCATGGAAGGCCTTCTACTCACTGCCATGACTCTGGTAAGGGTCCATTTGGAACGGCCCCAAGCATCCACCAGACCCCTGTCTCCATTCTTAATAAAACACCTTCTAACCATGACAGAAGAAGAAGAAGATGGTGGTGGTGGTGATGATGATGATGATATTGGATTTATATCCGGCCCTCCACTCTGAATCTCAGAGTCTCAGAACGGCTCACAAGATATAGGAGATTGTAAGCCACTCTGATTCAGGGAGAAGGGCGGGGTATAAATCTGCAGTCCTCTTTATTTTCCTCCCACACAACAGACACCCTGTGAGGTGGATGCAGTTGAGAAGGCTCTCACAGCAGCTGCCCTTTCAAGGACAACCTCTGCCAGAGCTATGGCTGACCCAAGGCCATTCCAGCAGGTGCAAGTGGAGGAGTGGGGAATCAAACCCGGTTCTCTCAGATAAGAGTCCGCGCACTTAATCACTACACCAGACTGACATGAGGCCCCAGGCAGTACAACATCAACATGTTTATTATAAGTGTACAAGAAGAAACAAGTGGGTTGTAAAACTTTTAGTGCAACAATGAACATAGAAAAAACAGTAAAGGTGGTATAAAAAGCCCTAATGAGCCTGATTCCAACTGACTCACCACTCTTTGGATGAGGGAACTCTCCTGCTGCAGCCCTCTCTCCAGCTCAGTCTTTCCAAAGAGAACAGCCCTCCCTCTCTAGCTGGGCCTTTCTTCACTGAGCAGGTTTTCCCTCCAAAACGTCTGCCCACCCAATCAGAGGGACAGAAGGGATCCTGGGAAATGTAGGCCCTGTAGCTACTTCAATACAGGCTTCCCGGGGATCACGGCACGCTGCTTCAGACTAACACAGTGACCCGCCTGAACTTCTGTGATGACTTTGAATTAATTTCCCACTTGCTTCATTCCCAGGCTTAGGAACGTCCTGCGGACCCAACTGGTACATGGGAGGTACCAACAATAACAGCTATATCATGGCCTTGTTTGTGATGTGCTTTGCTCTGCCTCTCAGCACGATTCTCTTCTCCTATGCCAACCTGCTACTGACATTGCGAGCAGTGAGTACCCCGGTGCTCTGCGTGTGTGAGGGGTGTGGGTGGGTTGGGTTACAGGGCACATGCTATGCAGATACAAAGGTCGAATTCCCAGGATCACCAGTAGGTTGTCATCTCGGCTAGCAGCTACTGCAAAGCACCCTGCTCAGCCTGAGATCCTGGAGAGGATCTATGTATGCAGGGCTTTTTTTCTAGAAAAAGCCCAGCAGGAACTCATTTGCATATTAGGCCACACCTCCACGATGTCGCCATTGTTTAGCGCAGAGCTTTTTCTGTAGAAAAAGTCCTGCAGGAATTCATTTGCGTGTCAGGCCACACCCTCTAACTCCAAACCAGCTGGAACTGCGTTCCTGCTCAAAAAAAAGTTCTGTGTATGTTACTTACATTATTTATAGTTTGCCTTTCTCACAGAGACAAGGTGGATTACACATAATGAGTCAGTACGGTCAACAGTATGGGACATTCAATAACCAATGCATTAGGATTTTAGACGTCTAGGACCACCAGAAAGAACGGAAGCATGCCATAAGATTAATATGGAAAGGAAACATGTGCAAACTCCAGTCGTTTCCGACTCTGGGGTGACGTTGCTTTCACGTTTTCACGGCAGATTTTACGGGGTGGTTTGCCCGCCTTCCCCAGTCATCTACACCAGGGGTGGCCAACGGTAGCTTTCCAGATGTTTTTTGCCTACAACTCCCATCAGCCTCAGCCAGCATGGCCAATGGCTGGGGCTGGTGGGAGTTGCAGGCAAAAAACATCTGAAGAGCTACCGTTGGCCACCCCCGATCTACACTACATGGAAGGCTGAGTCAACCTGAGCCAGCTACCTGAAACCAGCTTCCGCCGGCATCGAACTCAGGTCGTGAGCAGGGACCTCAGACTGCAGTACTGCAGCTTTACCACTCTGCGCCATGGGGCTCTTTTCAGAGAGAAGGGCAGGGTATAAATCTATGGTATTATTATTATTATGCTGCTGCTGCAGCCGTGAATTGCTTTAGTCTATTCTTTGAAGCGTAAGCCTGACTTTCAAACTTCTCTCCTTTTCAGAACCAGCACTGAGATTTTAACTCAATACTTTAGATCTCCCTCCTGACCTTTTCCGAAATCCCAAGATGCTCATCACAGGGGAACATTACTGCTTAGCCGAGCGTTCCCTCCCTCTGTGCCATTTTTATAGGCATCATTGCAGACCAGCGAGGCGTCCCTTCACGGCTTCCCTCCTCCTTCCTGCAGGTAGCGGCTCAGCAGAAAGAACAGGAGACCACCCAGCGTGCGGAGAGGGAGGTGACCCAGATGGTCATCACTATGGTGATGGCCTTTCTCGTCTGCTGGCTGCCCTATGCCACTTTTGCCATGGTGGTCGCCACCACCAAAGACCTCTCCCTCCAGCCGGCGCTCGCCTCTCTGCCGTCCTATTTCTCCAAGACAGCCACGGTGTACAACCCCATCATTTACGTCTTCATGAACAAACAGGTAAGAGCCTTGGGAACTAGCAACGTGCAAGGGGATATAGGGTTGCCAAGTCCAATTCAAGAAATATCTGGGGACTTTCGGGGTGGAGCCAGGAGACTTTGGGGTTGGAGCCAGGAGACATTGGGGGTGGAGCCAGAAGCAAGGCTGTCACAAGCATAACTGACCTCCAAAGGGAGTACTGGCCTACACATTTAAAGGGACTGCATGCCTTTGAAATGCCTTCCCTCCTTTGGAAATAATGAAGGATGAGGGCACCCTCTTTTGGGGCTCACAGAACTGGACCCCCTAGACCAATCTTTTTGAAACTTGGAGGGTCTTTTGTGGAGAGTCGTCGGATGCTATGCTGCAAATCTGGTGCCTCCACCTCCCCCAGAGCCCGAGATACCTGCAGATAAATTTTCCATTATACTGTATGGGAATCGGTCTCCCTAGGGATAATGGAGTGCCCAGCAGCCATTTCCCTCCCCCATCCTGCTTTTTGATGACCCTGAAGCAGGGAGAGGGTTCCCAAACCGGAGGATCCCCTGCCCCCACCTGGGGATTGGCAACCCTAAAGGGGAAGGACTAGTATGCATTTATCCGTGAGCTGAGGAATAAAGAAAAATGCTTGTCGACATCTCCTAATTGCGGGAGGGAAGGGAAAACTCTCCTCTGTGTGCATGCATGTAAGCCCTGGGAGGTAACAGGGCAAAGAAGGGGGCAGAGGGGGCGTTTGCCCTGGGCACCACCTGGGAGGGCCACAAAATTGGGCACTCCCCAGGGTGCGGGGAGCAAGCCAGCAGCCCCACATCTATGATCTGCCCCCCCCCCAGCCAGTGGAGTCTTTAAATGGGGAGGGAGGCAGTTCAGCTGCTTTCGCCGCCTCTACGCCTTGCAAAGAGGTGGTGGTGAGCATAGCCAAGCTGCCTCCCCTCCCATTTAAAGACCACGGCAGGGTATTTAAATGGAGGGAGGGGAAGCAGATCTCTCACTGTCTCTTTCTGCCGCATGCAGTTCCGCAGCTGTATCCTGAACACCGTGAGCTGTGGCCGCATCCCGCTGGCAATGCCGGAGACGACGCCCACCGCGATCGCCGCCCGGGGGGGCCTTGCCTTGATCTCGGAAGGGAGGAGGAATAAGGTGGCCTCTACGTAATCGTGTAGCTGGATGACAGGGCCTGGTTCCAGTTCTCGAGAATTAACGATTTCTGCTGGGATGCATCCTTATTTGAAGACTGATGTACTATTCTTTCTACCTCTGGTCAAGGCAGGGTCTGCGTTCAGCACGAGAATCTGAATGTATTACTTGCATTAAACGCATATGAGCCAACAAGTGAAGCCCTGGAACAAACCTCCCCTTGTGCTTTTTGGTGGCTCGTCCTTTTACAAATACACCGGTTTGGTGTAGTGGTTAAGTGCGCGGACTCTTATCTTGGAGGACCGGGTTTGATTCTCCACTCCTCCACTTGCACCTAATGGAATGGCCTTGGGTCAGCCATAGCTCTGGCAGAGGTTGTCCTTGAAATGGCAGCTGCTGTGAGAGCCCTCTCAGCCCCACCCACCTCACAGGGCGTCTGTTGTGGGGAGAGGAAGGGAAGGAGATTGTGAGCCACTCTGAGACTCTGATTCAGAGAGAAGGGCGGGGCATAAATCTATGGTCTTCTTCAGACATATTAGCCTTGGTATGCTTATCGGTTAGCCCATCTCCCTCCGCACTTCTTTTTTTGCAGTAGTTTTATAACGGGAGGGGCCTGGCAAGCAGAGCTTTTCTGTTGTTGCCGCAGCACCTGCCACAATGACATTTCAAACTGAACCATGCTGACAACCTGCAGAACCATTTTGTTTCCTAAGATAAGATAACGTTCATGTTTGGAGGGTTGCAGAAGTCCCTTTGAGCCATCCCTGCCCCTCTCAAAAGGCTCCCTCAGTCATTTCCCTCATTCATACCAGCAGCTACGGCTTTGGTTTTGGTATATATGCAAATGCAGGAGAGATAAAAACCGCAGCAAGGCAAATGTATTAGCTTTACTTTACTTGCTAATAAGGGAGGATTTTACTGGGAGTTGAAAATAACAAAAACAATGCAGGAATTAGCATCCTGCCGAACTGCTTTCTACCCTGCCTGTTTATCCTGAGACTTCTTAATCTCATCTGAGGACAGACTAGAACAGGAGTGGCCAAACTGTGTGAATGTGTGTGAGTCTTGAGTCTTGAAGCCCCCACCACCCCATTGGCCAGCCTGAAGAAGGCATTTGTCTCTAAATCACTTAGCCCAGCTGAGCCAGCCAGCAACTTGGAGAATACATTTAAAGTTGCTTTCTTTCAACCTTTCCTCCTTCCCCATCTATTTTCCTTCCTTTCTCCCTTCCTTTCCTTCTCCCTCCCTCCTTTCCTTCCTCCCTCCCTCCCTCCCATCCTCCCTCCCTCCCTCCCTTCCTTCCCTCCTCCTTTCCTCCCTCTCTCCCTTTCTTCCCTCCTCCCTCCCTCCCTTCCTCCCTCCTTTCCTCCCTCCTCTTTCCCTCCTTTCCTCCCTCCCTTCCTTCCTCCCTCCTTTCCTCCCTCCCTCCCTCCTTTCCTCCCTTCCATTTTTCTTCCCTCCCTCCGTTCCTCCCTCCCTCCCTTCCCTCCTTCCTTCCTTCTTTTCTTTTTTCCTCCCTCCCTTCCTTCCTGTCTTGCAACTCTCAAACATCTGATGCGCATGTCTTACAGCTCTCGAACATCTGATGTTTATTCTATGTGGCTCTTGTGTTAAAAAAGTTTGGCCACTCCTGGGCTAAAGAGACTACACAAAGAGCAAAAACCTGAAACTTAATCCTTATTCTCCTGTCCAACCCCAATGTATTGATTACCCAATTGCAGAACCCCAATACTAGCTAAATATGCATTTTGTCACCTAGTTCTGGCAGCAAATATGTGCAGGTTCTGCCCTCGAGTCTCTAAATTCAAACTAGCTAAGACATCTGCATGCATAAACCAAGAGTTAATTCTTTCATAGCTTCAGGCAGGGAAGTTGCAAACGCCAACAGATAACAACAGGTCTCCTCTTTCTCTGTACCAATAACAAGCAAAATACATGTTAAGTGTGACACCAGTCAGGACATGAGTGCCCAATCCAGTCACATGTTCATGCATGGAGTAACCTTCAAAAACCTGTTGTGCATGAAGACCAAGGAAGGAGCAAACAAGCCCTTTGCCATGGCTGTTTCCACTGGCAAAAATGGCACAGGAGGGAAGGCTGAAGCCCTTATGAACATATGAAGCTGCCTTCTACTGAATCAAATCCTCGGTCCCTCAAAGTCAGTATTGTCTACTCAGACCAGCAGCGGCTCTCCAGGGTCTCAAGCTGAGGTTTTTCATGCCTATTTGCCTGGACCCTTTTTAGTTGGAGATGCCGGGGACTGAACGTGGGACCTTCTGCTTACCAAGCAGATGCTATGCCACTGAGCCACCATCCTTCCTTCCTCCTTGCAGCATTTGGAATTACGTGGAGCGAGAGAAGGTTTTTAAAGATTAATGTCCATGTGAATGTGTGAATGAACTGAGTCAGGCACCCATGAACCAGTTTGTGTCACACATAATGTGTATTTTGGCTCTAACGTCCTACATTTCCCTTTTCATTCCAGTGATGCTCTAGACACATACGATTTAAGATATTAAAAGCTAGATCTGCATGTTCTGCCACATTAATGATCAGGCCTTCCCACCCACCCCGTTTTTTGTGGCAGGAACTCCTTTGCATATTAGAAGAAGAAGAAGATATTGGATTTATATCCCGCCCTCCACTCCGAAGAGTCTCAGAGCGGCTCACAATCTCCTTTACCTTCCTCCCCCACAACAGACACCCTGTGAGGTGGGTGGGACTGAGAGGGCTCTCCCAGCAGCTGCCCTTTCAAGGACAACCTCTGCCAGAGCTATGGCTGACCCAAGGCCATTCCAGCAGGTGCAAGTGGAGGAGTGGGGAATCAAACCCGGTTCTCCCAGATAAGAGTCCACGCACTTAACCACTACACCAAACTGGCTCTCCTTAGGCTACACCAGGTCTCAGATTTCAGCGGGATTTCTGAGGGTTCCCCCTCCTCCTACCCACCTTGTCCATTGAATAGGAGGTGCAGCTGCATAACAATCCCTGGATGAGCTCCACCACCTATTTTTCTACAAAGCAACTTCGGGGCTACAGCCCCTGATGTAGCCAATCCTCCAAGACTTACACTAGGCCCTGTAAGAAGAACCCTGTAAGCTCTTGGAGGACTGGCTACATCAGGGGTGGGTGGCCTAAGATGCAAAGGAATTCCTTCTACAAAAAAAAAAAAAAACCACAAACCTCTTTTCCTGACCAAGAAGCAGAACCCAGCTTATGAGTGCATTTTTTCCTGCATGGCTGGGGAACGGAGTTCACTCTGACTTGTGCAGGAGAAAGTGCAGCCTGTATGTGGGGGCAGGGAGCTAAACCTGCTCTCCTGGCAGAGGGTAGCCTGACCCTCATGGACAGGGATTTGGGGGTAGGTGCAGGCTCAGCATGTCTTTGTGTCAAAAGAAGAGACATGATTCCTTCATACACACTTTGAGGGTCACCTTTTGCTAGTTTTTCAGGCCTAATGAGCACTGGCCAAGACCCACCACCCAGATGTGAAATTCAGTCCTCTTTTCCCCCCCTTCCACCTCACCCAGGGGCAGTGTTCCCTCTAAGCTGAATGAGTGTGAGCTAACTCACAGTTTGGTGAGAGCCAGTTTGGTGTAGTGGTTAAGTGCGCAGGCTCTTATCAAACCGGGTTTGATTCTCCACTCCTCCGCTTGCACCTGCTGGGATGGCCTTGGGTCACCCATAGCTCTCGCAGGAGTTGTCCTTGAAAGGGCAGCTGCTGTAAGAGCTCTCTCAGTCCCATCCACCTCACAGGGTGTCTGTTGTGGGGGAGCAAGATAAAGGAGATTGTGAGCCGCTCTGAGATTCGGAGTGGAGGGTGGGATATAAATCCAATATCTCCTTCTTCTTTAGCCTCTGGCTCACACATTTTTGTCTGAGCTCAGGAAAGATGGCCCCGGAGCAAGCTAATTAATGCAGCAGCTCACAGCTTTAGTGCCAGTAGCTCACAAAGTAGAATTCTTGCTCACAAGGCTCCACAGCTTCGAGGGAAGAAGAAGAAGATATTGGATTTATATCCCGCCCTCCACTCCGAAGAGTCTCACAGCGGCTCACAATCTCCTTTCCCTTCCTCCCCCACAACAGACACCCTGTGAGGTAGATGAAGATATTGGATTTATATCCTGCCCTCAACTCCAAAGAGTCTCAGAGCGGCTCACAATCTCCTTTCCCTTCCTCCCCCACAACAGACACCCTGTGAGGTGGGTGCGACTGGAGAGGGCTCTCACAGCAGCTGCCCTTTCAAGGACAACCTCTGCCAGAGCTCTGGCTGACCCAAGGCCATTACAGCAGGTGCAAGTGGAGAAGCGGGGAATCAAACCCGGTTCTCCCAGATAAGAGTCTGCACACTTAAGAAGAAGACTGCAGATCAGAGTCACAGAGCTGCTTACAATCTCCTTCTTCCACCACAACAGACACCCTGTGAGGTGGGTGGGGCTGAGAGGGTTCTCACAGCAGCTGCCCTTTCAAGGACAACCTCTGCCAGAGCTATGGCTGCCCCAAGACCATGCCAGCAGGTGCAAGTGGAGAAGCGGGGAATCAAACCTGGTTCTCCCAGATAAGAGTCTGCACACTTAAGAAGAAGACTGCAGATCAGAGTCACAGAGCGGCTCACAATCTCCTTTATCTTCCTCCCCAACAGACACCCTGTGAGGTGGGTGGGGCTGAGAGAGCTCTGACGGAAGCTGCCCTTTCAAGGACAACCTCTGCCAGAGCTATGGCTGCCCCAAGGCCATGCCAGCAGGTGCAAGTGGAGAAGCGGGGAATCAAATCCGGTTCTCCCAGAAAAGAGTCCGCACACCTAACCACTACACCAAACTGAGGGAGTATTGGCCACGGGTTGTCTAATCTTTTGGGTTCCACCGCATCTCCAAGGAACCAGTCACAAATCCACCTTTAAACAAGAGCATCGTTGGTCCAGCTTTCGGAGAAAACCCAGCAAGATGGAGAAAATCAATAGGAGAAAGAAAAGAGTTAGGTTTATTTATAGGCAAGTCAACAATACAAGGCCAGGCTCCCATTGATTTCCCAGCAGAAGGGAAGGTTCTGACCAAGAGCCAGAGGGCCCTGATGGGAGGTGCAATAAAAGCCACCCAAGCGGCAAAGAGCTGAGGAGGAAACTAAACCACGCTGAACGTTGGCACTGGATGGGGCTCCTAATTGACAAGTGAAACAAGGTCTCCTGTGGGTCGGGAGGAGTGCAAAACAAGCCTGCTTTAGTAAAACCTCTGGAAACAGCTGGAGTCCAGCCGCTAAGTGAAAACAGAGGGTGTTTTCGCACTCACGTTTTACTGGCGCCACGACCCTCCTGACGCCGGCGAATCTGCATGGATTTCGCACCAGAAGCGCCGGCGCACCCAGAAGCGCCGGCTACTTCCATCGCTAAGCCAGCGCAAACGTTTTCCTGCATCTTTGCGATTTCCGTTTGCGCTGGCTTAACGACGGAAGTAGCCGGCGCTTCTGGGTGCGCCGGCGCTTCTGGTGCGAAATCCATGCAGATTCGCCGGCGTCAGGAGGGTTGTGGCGCCAGTAAAACGTGAGTGCGAAAACGGCCAGAATCACGCATTGACTGCTGCGGAGGCATGAGACATTTTGTGGCAACGCTGTCGCACTGGCTGTCAGCTTGTAAAAGGCCAAACTAAAATACAACCTTAGATCTGGAGCTGTCCGTTCAAGGACATTCCAGGATTCCGTCACATGGGCTCTGGGGGGAGGGGGAGGGAGACCCACCACGGGACCCCTGGATGCTGAACAGGGGCGACGTCTGCCTTGTCCTATGCTGGGGTTGCCAGCTTCCAAGGGAGGCCTGGAGATCTCCTGCTTTTACATCTGATCTCCAGCTGGCAGAGGTCAGCTCCCCTGGAGCAAATGGCTGCTTGGAAGGGTGGGCTGTATGGCAGTGCACCATACTTAGGCCCAGGGGTGGAATTCTAGCAGGGGTAGGCTAGCCAATCCCCAGGTCCCAGCGGGGGTTCTTCCGCTTTCCCAGGCTCCTTCCCGCCCCCCGTCAGCTGGCCAGCGGGGGGGGGGGGGGAGCCCCGCCCCCAGAGGACCATGTGCTTTTGCACCTCCGGAGGCTTCAGTCTCCGATTGAAAGGCTTCCTCTTGGGATGGGGTGTCTGTGTTGCTGTGAAGACGTTGGCAGCAACTCGTGAGTAGAGAGGCCAATTCCCTGCTTTAGACTCACTAGAAACGGGGTAGCGGGGAGGGAAACGTCTGCTGAGCGCTTCATTATTCCCTACTGGAGATCGATTCTCATTGGGTATAATGGGGAATTGATCTGGGGGTTTCAGGGGCTCTGGGGGAGCTGTTTTTTGAGGTAGAGGCACCAAATTTTCAGTATAGTATCTAGTGCCTCTCCCCAAAGTACCCCCGAAGTTTCAAAACGATTGGACCAGGGGGTCCAATTCTATGAGACCCAAAAGAAAGTGCCCCTATCCTTCATTATTTCCTATGGAAGGAAGACATTTAAAAAGGTGTGCTGTCCCTTTAAATGTGATGGCCAGAACTCTCTTGGAGTTCAATTATGCTTGTCACACCCTAGTTCCTGGCTCCGCCCCCAATGTCTCCTGGCTCCACCCCCAAAGTCCCCAGATATTTCTTGAATTGGACTCGGCAACCTTAAGCAGGGACTCCTTTGCATATTAGGCCACACACCCCTGATGTAGCCAATCCCCCAAGAGCTTACAGGGCTCTTCTTACAGGGCCTATTGTAAGTGCTTGGAAGATTGGCTACATCAGAGGTGTGTGGCCTAATATGCAAATGAGCTCCTGCTAGAATTCCACCCCTGCTGAGGCTCCTCCCCAAACCCCGCCCTCTTCCAGATCCAGCCCCAAAGTCTCCAGGTATTTTCCAACACAGACCGGGCAATTCTGTCTTCCACAGTCAGTTCCTCTTCCCTTCCCCATTCTTTCTCACCCCCTTCTTCCACCCTTAGCTCTTCAGCATCAAAGCCACCTCCTCTCCCTTGGCCAGCCCAGGGTGGACAAGGATGCCAATCTCCAGGTGGTGTCTAGAGATCTCCCAGCATTACAATTGCTCTCCTGAGATCAATTCCCCTGCAGAAAAGGGTTCATTTGGAGGGTGGGCTCTACAACATTGTCCTGGATGTGATCTCTCCTCTCTCTAAACCCCACCCCCCTCAGATTCCACCCCCCCCCCAAAAAAAAATATCCAGGAATTTCCTAGTCCAAAGCTGGCAACTCTAGACATAAAACACTCCTGGCCTCTCTCTGCCCCTTCCAAACCAGGCCCAAGTCCAAGGGAGTGGGCAGGGTATAAAAAGGTAAAGGTAGTCCCCTGTGCAAGCACCGAGTTGTTACCCATGGGGTGATGTCACATCAGGATGTTTTCTCAGCAGAACTTTTACGGGGTGGTTTGCCATTGCCTTCCCCAGTCATCTACACTTTCCCCCCAGCAAGCCGGATACTCATTTTACCGACCTCGGAAAGATGGAAGGATGAGTCAACCTGGAGCCGGCTACCTGAAAACCCAGCTTCCGCCAGGGATCGAACTCAGGTCATGAACAGAGCTTGGACTGCAATACTGCAGATTACTACTCTGTGCCACAAAGCACCAGTCGTTTCCAACTCTGGGGTGATGTTGCTTTCACAACATTTTCATTGCAGACTTTTTAATGGGATGGTTTGCCATTGCCTTCCCCAGTCCTCTACGCTTTCCCCCCCAGCAAGCTGGGGACTCATTTTACCCACCTCAGAAGGATGGAAGGCTGAGTCAACCTCGAGCCGGCTACCTGAACCCAGCTTCTGCCGGGGTCGAATTCAGGTCATGAGCAGAATACTGCAGCTTTACCACTCTGTGCCACAGGCCTGCTGGGCAGGGCAATAGCAGTTCCCATACTGGCAATTCCCTGGAAGAGCAGAAAAGGGGCAGGAAGTTTGTGTGCTTGACAGGGAAGCCCTTTTAGAGATGATGCTGGCTGCTGCTGCTGCTGCTGGGCTGATAGGAAATTCACATGTCCATTTTAACAGGTGATGAGATGCAACAAACTACAGCTGGGGTGCACAATCATCCTAGTGGAGCCCTCTCCCCTGGAACTACGTGGTTCCCGGAAGCTATTACTGTCCCCTCTGGGACAAACAGCCACTGGCTTTTTTGAACTCCTCAGATCAGACTTGGACTTGGGCCTCTTAGCAAAAGCTCCTGGGCCTGATAAATTGCAAAGATTGCCAAGCCCTGTCCCCATCCCCAGCATCGCATCAGATGGGTGTCCTCTTGCTCCAATTCTCCTTCTAGCCAAGATGAGAGAAGAGACACGGAAACAGGAATTGCCTTTGTATAACTCTGTAGCTTCAGGTTTGAAGCCTCCCTACAGCAAAACGGCAGGGAAACTTTTCTCTTTTTTTAAGGCTGTAAGCGGGCAAGGTAATATATGTGAACAGGCAGGCAAGTAAAGACTTTTATGGTATTTTGCCCAGTTATTGAAGTACATCAACTTAAATTCTTTTGAGCAGATTATTACTTGGCATTATCTTTAACTTTTTACTTATATCCTTGAATTTGAAGCTAATCATTTTGTCCCATCCTTGAGGGCATCTTTCTGCAACACAAAACCAGCCAAGGGACAGTTTTGCACCGTGAAAAGGATACGTCTTTTCCCTTCTGGTTGCAGTACAGGGACATTTTTTCAGGACAACAGAAACAGGATACAGGATGACCTTGACAAACTGGAAAACTGGGCTAAAACCAATAAAATGAATTTTAAAAGGGATAAATGTAAAGTTCTGCACTTAGGTAGGAAAAATCCAATGCACCGTTATAGAATGGGGGAGACTTATCTTAGCAGTAGTATGTGCGAAAAGGATCTAGAGGTCTTAGTGGATCATACGCTGAACGTGAGTCAACAGTGTGATGCGGTGGCTAAAAAGGCAAATGCAATTTTGGGCTGTATCAACAGAAGTATGTGATGTGATGGTATCCCTTTACTCTGCTCTGGAGTATTGTGTTCAGTTTTGGGCACCACATTTTAAGAAGGAAATAGACAAGCTGTAACGGGTCCAGAGGAGGGCGACGAAGATGGTGAGGGGTCTAGAGACCAAATCTTATGAGGAAAGGTTGCTGGGGATGTTTAACCTGGAGAGGAGGTGGCTGAGAGGTGATAGGCTCACCATCTTCAAGTACTTGAAGGGCTGTCATATAGAAGATAGTGTGGAATTGTTTTCTGTGGCCCCGGAAGGTAGGACCAGAACCAATGGGTTGAAATTAAATCAAAAGAGTTTCTGGCTCAACATTAGGAAGAACTCCCTGACCGCTAGAGCAATTCCTCAGTGGAACAGGCTTTCTCGGGAGGTGGTGGGCTCTCCTTTCTTGGAGGTTTTTAAACAGAGGCTAGATGGC
Source organism: Heteronotia binoei (assembly GCF_032191835.1). Taxonomy (NCBI): domain Eukaryota; kingdom Metazoa; phylum Chordata; class Lepidosauria; order Squamata; family Gekkonidae; genus Heteronotia; species Heteronotia binoei. The sequence continues at coordinate 39,742,877 of NC_083240.1, forward strand.
CATCTGACAGCAATGAAGATCCTGTGAATTTAGGGGGAGGTGTTTGTGAGCTTCCTGCATTGTGCAGGGGGTTGGACTAGATGACCCTAGAGGTCCCTTCCAACTCTATGATTCTATGATTCTATGAATGGTACGTGGTAAGAAGGGGGGGGGAAATCCCCTGAAAAGCCCAAGATATATATGGTAGTCCTTTGGTACCAAGATCAAGAGACAACTGGCATACAGCTAATTTTTATCTATGGCCCATCCTAACTGCAGAGCCTCCTGCTGCCCCATTCCCACAAAATAGTTCAAGCTTGTTGGAAGAAGATGATATTAGATTTATATCCCACCCTCCACTCAAGATCTCAGAGTCTCAGAGTAGCTCACAATCTCCTTTACCTTCCTCCCCCACACCCTGTGAGGTAGGTGGGGCTGAGAGAGCTCTGACAGAAGCTTCCCTTTCAAGGACAACTCTGTGAGAACTATGGCTGATCCAAGGCCATTCCAGCAGCAGCAAGTGGAAGAGTGGGGGGGGGGGGAATCAAACCTGATTCTCCCAGATAAGAGTCCACACACTTAACCACTACACCAAACTGGCTCTTGTTAATTGTCACTTGCCTGGAGATATAGGAATCGCTCTAGGTCAGTGTTTCCTAGCCTTTTTAGTCTGGTGACCCACAAATCCACAATTTACTGGGTATGTTGACCCCTCCAAGGCTGTCTCAAGTTTTTTGTGGGGGCCCTCAGCAAATATTGACCGTGGCACTAACTAGTTCAACGTTCTACAATGGCTGACCAGATGTTTTTGAGAAGGCAACAAACAGCTGCCCCCACTATGACACCTAAGCAGGTGGCATTCTGACATACACAGCCTTTGCATCTGGAGGTTACATGCAGAATCTCCTCTCCGGGTCTGTCCTCCAGAGGGCGCTGCGCTCAGAAGAACAAAATCTGCTAGAAGTTCCTGGCTCCGCCCCCAAAGTCCCTAGATATTTCTTGAGTCAGACCTGGCAACCCTATGGGAAACAGTAGTCTCGGGGGTCAGGCAGGGAGGTCTTTGTCAGCTGGAAGAGAACTGCAAGCTGTGGGCATTCGATGAAATTGCTGAGCAGACAGGTTAAAACGGATAAAAGCAAGTACTTCTTCACCCAAAGGATGATTAACATGTGGAATTCACTGCCACAGGAGGTGGTGGCGGCCACAAGTATAGCCACCTTCAAGAAGGGTTTAGATAAAAATATGGAGCACAGGTCCATCAGTGGCTATTAGCCACAGTGTATGTGTGTATATAAAATTTTTTGCCACTGTGTGACACAGAGTGTTGGACTTGATGGGCTGTTGGCCTGATCCAACATGGCTTCTCTTATGTTCTTATGTTCTTATGATCCCATATAGCAATTTACTACCCTAGATATATGCGACTTGAGTAAAAGTGCTTGTGGACAGGTCACATCACATTTTGTAGCAGAATCTGACAGGAGTCCAAAAGCCCCTCAAAAAACTAACGAAGTGCATTCCAGCGTACACGTTTGCGGAATAAATCGTGTTCGTTTTTAAGGTGCTACTGGACTCTAATTGGGCTGCAACGGATTAACGCGGCTGCCCCCATGGAATTAGAGCATCTTGTGTACTTCATCACAAACCAATTGTAGCCACAGGATTAGCGCTCCTTGTCAAACAGCTTTTAAATTCTTCCGTCAGCCTTTAACAAACAGGGTCCGACTGTTGCACTGTCTAGCCCGGTGCGGTCTACTCTGATTGGCAGAGGCTTAACTTTTAAGCGGAGATGCTAAGGAGTGAAACAGAGACATTCTCCGTGCAAAGCAAGTGCCTGGCCTCTTGAGTTACAGACCCTCTTTTGAGGGCCGAGTTTTATAATTCAGGCATTATTTGCTGTGGGAAATTACAACTTTCCTTTCCCAGGGAAATATTATGCTTAAAGGCAGGGCTTTTTTTGAGCAGGAATGTAGTTCCAGCTGGCTTGGCTGGGTGTGGCCTAATATGCAAATGAGTTCCTGCTGGGTTTTTTCTTAAACCCCCCCCCCCCAAAAAAAAACCCTGCTTAAAAAGGGTGGGTTTTACCATCAATGGGAAGGTTACTTTCAGAGTAAAAACAGGCACAGCATTTAAATCATGTTAACAATTTACTACCCTAGATATAAGTGACTTTAGTAAAAATGCTTGTGGACAGGTAACATAACACAAAATCTGCCTTTGCAAAGGTGGTCTGTCTTACCCCTCCCACCGCCAAGTTTCTGCTTCAAAAAAAAAATCCTATCTATAGTTTTATTACTACGTCAGCTTATTTAATTTCTTCTTATTTATTTATTATTACTTTACACAGCTCAAAAAAAAAAGTGTGATATTTGTCTAGGAATATGGGAGAGGGAGTGGACTGGTGACATCACTGGCATTTGCCAATCGGTACTGTCGTAAGTTTATTTATTTACTTACTTACTTACTTTAGATTTATATGCCGCCCGCTCCGCGAGCAGACTCTGGGCGGCTAACGGTCATAGTAAAACAATGTAAATACAATTATAAAAGATAAAACACATAGAGTTGGAACTCTCGGCTTGACTTCGCAAACGAAGATTTAAGAAAAGTGCAGTAGTCCACGTCTGCTGCAGGCTCGCTGGTGGCTGACAAGACCAATGCGGGACAGGCAGGTCCGGCCACAGTGGCTGCAGGGAAAAGTCTGATTTGGGGTTGGTGCTGTAGCAGTGCGATTCTTCCTCAATCTCCTTTTGTCCTCAAGACCAGCTATGCGTGCGTTCTCAAAGGAAGAGACAGCCTGGTAGATGGTGTGCCTCCATGCTTTGCGATCTGAGGCTAGGTCAGACCACTGGTGATGGTTGATGCAACAGGTGCCAAGGGATTTCTTCAAGGAGTCCTTGTACCTCTTCTTTGGTGCCCCTCTATTTCGATGGCCGGTGGAAAGTTCGCCATACAGGGCAATCTTGGGAAGGCGGTGGTTTTCCATCCTGGAAATATGCTCTGCCCAGCGCAGCTGCGTCTTCAACAGCAGTGCCTCGATGCTTGTAACCTCCGCCCGCTTGAGGACTTCAGTGTTGGTCACAAAGTCACTCCAGTGGATGTTGAGGATGGTGCGAGGCAGCGCTGATGAAAGCGCTCAAGAAGTCGCAGGTGATGACAGTATAAAACCCACGATTCAGAGCTGTAGATGAGGGTTGTCATCACAACCGCTTTGTAAACATTGGAACTAGCAACATGCATGTCACACACACGTACACACAACCTTTTCGCCACTGCAATCCTCTTTAAAAAGCCACAGGAATTTTGTGTCCCAAGAGAGAAAAAGGCATGAGTGAACATTTGAGGTCCATACTGCCATCACCTGTTCTACAATTGTGTCTGCCTTCATCCTCCAGCCTCATCTCCCCTCTTAGGCAAGTGGGACGTTAAATGAAGGTAAACAAGGCTGTTAAAAGGTAAATCAACAAGTTAGTGTTTGCGGTCTAACACGACTTGGCCCCGAGACTCCTATCCGGGCTCATTTACATGCACACCTGGATCTGTGCAAGTCTGATGTTCCTTGACAAGCAGGAGCTAATTGCACTGACAGGGTTGTGCTGTTCGGAATTATTCAAAGAGAACTTCATTGCAAATCAATTAATTAAGAGCACAGTTCTGCTTTTAACGCCATGACGCTTTTTCCACCTACCCCCACCTCGTGCCACCAGTTGCTTTGTGTCCCCCCCCCCAATGAATACAATACATCCGCTTTTGTTTACAATCGTCAAGACTTGATCCAATTAATTAAACGTTAAGTGTCGCTCCATTGACTATCACTACAAAAGGGGGGAATTAAAGATACAGAGACAAGAAAGGAGAATTTGTTGTGGATAATAACCAGCAAAGGCGGGGTGGGGGAGGAATCAATTTGCTCATTCTCTCCGAACGTACATGATAAGATTTCAGTAGCAGCACCACCATGTGATTTGTAATATCTTGTGTTGTTTTCGTTCGTCGAGCACATTTAATCTTTGCTTTCAGGCGCGCCAGTTGTCCTTTCCTCACACCGCATTTTCCCTGTTAAAACTGAGGCATCTCTCATTGTTAGGTTTGCCTGCTTAAACTTGCTTAATGTAAGAGCCACAGAGAATAAATGTCAGATGTCTGAGAGCCGCAAGACATGAACATCAGATGTTTGAGAGGCACAAGATGGAGGGCAGGCAGGCAAATAGATGGCAGGAGGGGGGGGGAGATGGAAAGAAAGCAACTTTAAATGCATTCTCTGAACTGCCAGCTGGCTTGGCTTTGAGAATGCATTTAAGGAGACAAATGCCTTCTCCAAGCCAGCCAATGGGGTAGCGGGGGCTGCAAGAGCCACACAATATGTGTGAAAGAGCCACATGTGGCTCCTGAGCCACTGTTCGGCCACCCCTGGTCTGGAGCATGTGATGCTCTGTATACTCGGTGCTTGGGGGGGCGTCTAGTGTCCTGGCCCCACTGATGGACCACCTGATGGCACCTGGGTTTTTTGGCCACTGTGTGCCACAGAGTGCTGGGCTGGATGGGTCATTGGCTTGAGCCAACATGGCTTCTCTTATGTTCTTATATACATTACATGAAGCTGGCATGGAAGAAACAAAAGAATGATCATCACCAGCAACAAAATGCAGGCAAAATGGTGGAATGGAAAAGAAACAAAAATGGGTGCATGGGAAGTAATGGTGCAGGGTCTTCCTAGGGTTGCCAGCTTCCCCCCGGGCAATCGGTGCAGCACGGAGGGAGAGAGGGGCCAGCTCCGGGTTGGAAAAATCCTGGCTATGTGGGGGTTGTGGCTGGAGAGGACAGGATACAATGCCACAGAGTCCACCCTCCAAAGCAGCCTTTTCTCCAGGAGAACGGATCTCTAGTCTGGAGATGAGCCCAGAGGCTATCCAGGCCCAACCTGGAGGGTGGCATCCGTACTCCACCATTTGCTTTCCGGACCTTTCTGAATCACCAGCCCACTTCTTTATCCCCTTTAGCTGTGAAATAACTTCAAAAGAAATGCAAGTAAACTGATTACATTTGCAAAGTGTTTACAGACATCTCTCTCTCTCTCTCTTTCTCTCTCTCTCTCTCTCTCTCTGTGAGTTGGGGGCTCCATGTTCTTCCTTGCTCTTCCCATTGTGCTTCAGAAACTCTGCGAGATTAAGGGGGCCTTGAGGCTGATTGGGAAGGGAGCCCGGAAAAGGCAGCAGAGCGGGCTCCTCTCTTGTACATTGCTTCCTCCACTGTCCTCACCACCCATCACAAGTTTGGGTGGGCCTTCTAGGTGTGCAATGGACCTTGTTGGGTGCTCAGATGTGCCAGCCCCTGATATTGGCCCTTCCTTCCTTCCTTCCTTCCTTCCTTCCTTCCTTCCTTCCTTCCTTCCTTCCTTCCTTCCTTCCTGCCTTCCTTCCTGCCTTCCTTCCTGCCTTCCTTTCTGCCTTCCTTCCTGCCTTCCCTCCTTCCCTCCTTCCTTCCCTCCCTCCTTCCCTCCTTCCTTCCTTCCCTCCTTCCCGCCTTCACGCCTTCCCGCCTTCCTTCCTTCCCTCCTTCCTTCCCTCCTTCCTTCCTTCCCTCCTTCCCTTCTTCCTTCCTTCCCTCCTTCTTTCCTTCCTGCCTTCCTTCCCTCCTTCCCTCCTTCCTTCCTTCCTTCCTTCCTTCCTTCCTTCCTTCCTTCCTTCCTTCCTTCCTTCTTTTTTTGCAATTTATAACTCGCCCTTCCCTCAATGGGCTCAAGGGAGATAACAACAATCATTAAATATACAGAGTTAAAATTAATTCATATAATAAAAACAATATAGCACTCTAAAAACGAACTTAAATTCTACAGATGGCGGTATCAGATTTCATCTCCTCCTCCTCTACATCCCCCAGCTGGTCGAAAACAGATGACATACCCGTAAGGTCAGTTTCACAAAATCATTTCAGCAGGGAGGCCACAGACTGATAAAACGCCCACTGCCTTCATCAAGAACTTGCTAGCAACAGTCTCTCTGCCTCCTGGGACCAGCTCAAGAGTTTATGCCATATTTCTGGGTATTTTGCCCTGAACTATTTTCACAGCTAAAATAATAATCCATTATAAACAGTTTGTGTGTGTTTTTTTTCTTTGCATATGCCTGAAAATGTGTTATGCTGCTTGTTCCTTGTTTGCCACCAAGTTAACCTTCTGCCAGCCGTAAAGCTGTGATAAATCTCTTAATGTGGATGTGCTTGCCAATGCTTCGCTGTGCCCTGCTGAATATGGCTGAGATGCATGACCTGGATAGGCCAGGCAAGGCCAGATCTCAGAAACTACGCAGGGCTAACTCTGGCAAATACTTAGACGGGAGACCTCCTTGGAATACCAGCAGTCAGGAGGGCAGGGGCAGTCTTTATTCAGCCACCTCTCTGAATATCTTCCAGGCCTCCAGTAGGGGTCAGTCACCAGAAGTTGCCATGACTTCCAGGTGCGCATGGGTGTGCAACAAGCCACCACGTCCATTAGGCAGCATTATGCAATTGCCTGGGGTGCCGGCCCTTGGGGGGGGGCGCATTGTTTCTGGGTGCTGAAGGATTGGAGGAACTCCCCTGGCCCCTTAGCGTCCAGAAACAATGGCACTTTCAGTTCTCAGCACTCTCCAAACTCAAAGAGCATCGAGGACTGAAAGCGCCATGTTGTTTCTGGGCGCTGAGAGGTCGGAGGAACTCCCCCAGCCCCTCAGTGCCCCAAAACAACGGCCCTTTCGGTCCTCAGTGCTCTCCAAACCCAAAGAGCATCGAGGACTGAAAGCGCCACGTTATTTCTGGGCGCTGAGAGGTCGGAGAAACTCCCCCAGCCCCTCAGTGCCCCGAAACAACGGCCCTTTTGGTCCTCAGTGCTCTCTAAACTCAGAGCATCGAGGACTGAAAGCGCCACGTTGTTTCTGGGCGCTGAGAGGTCGGAGAAACTCCCCCGGCCCCTCAGTGCCCTGAAACAACAACCCTTTTGGTCCTCAGCGCTCTCCAAACTCGGAGAGCACCGAGGACTTAACGTGCTGCATTGTTTCTGGGTGCAGATGGGGTCGGAGAAACTCCACCAGCCCCTCAGCACCCAGAAACAATGATGCTTTCGTAACTGACGTGATGATGTCACCTCTGTGTGCTGTCAGCATGCCGCATGTGTGTGAAAAAATTTTAACAGGGGGGTTGGGCTCACATCGGGGTTCTGCCTCAGGTGGCAGAACCTCATGTGCCGGCCCTGCGCATGCCCACACACACAGAGAGAAAATGGTGAAGACATCAGACATGTCTGAGAGTCTGAGTTGTGTTTCCTATCGAGTGCCATGAGTTGCATGCAAGGAAACACAAATATATCTGGCCAGAGGCCTTTGGCCCATCACTGTGACTTTGAGGAAAGGCATACCTGTGGCACTTCTATCAGTTGTACTCCCAAGGAAGACACACAACCATGATATGAACTATAAAGCAAAGGAAGGATAAAGGGTGAGTTGGCTGGAGGGAGCTAGTAAAGAGATGCCATAAACTTGTATCCCCTGATGTGAGTACTCAGGAACCTCTGCTCACATGGGGGATACCCAAAAAAATGTGGCTCAGTGGCTGCTCCCCAGACATAGGAATGAGAGATGGCTGGCCCTGCAGTTGCTTGGGGGTCTGAGCAACAGCTGCAATCAGATCTCTAGCAATGGTTAAATTTTCATTAAAAGCAAAGGTGAAGGGAGGAGGAAAGAGTTCTGGCTTGTAGCTGAAGAATATGGCTGTTAAGACTCCCCATACTGAGTGTCCCCAACCCCCAGGTAGAATAACAGGGCTGGCCCTCCCACTAGGCATTTGCCGAGGGCGCTGGACTGGGGAGGGTGTCAAATAGGGCCCTTCTGACCTGGCACCTTAGGCAAATGCCCAAATTTTGCTGCCTGGCTGGCGAGCAGTCTCTGTATGGCATCCCTGAGTGTCCTCACGCTCCGGGAGCGATAAAGAAACTGCGTGCTGGCCAGCAGCCCTCACCACCCCTCTTAGAGAAGGGCGGGGAGGGCTTCTGGCTGGTGCACAGTCTCTGTATCATTCCTGGAGCGCAAGGACACTCAGGAAGTGATACAGACACTGCACCCCAGCCAGGATCCCTTCCCCGCCTCTCTGATGAGTCCAATCATCAGAGAGGGGCGGTGAGGGCTCCTGGCCAGTGCACAGTTTCTGTATAGGAAGCATGGGGGAGGGAGTGCAAAAGGGGAGGGGGAAGCCCAGGCAGTGGCGCCATGGAGGGGACTGTAGCTGGCAAGTCTGCCTGGGGCACCGCGCCCCCTCGGGCTGGCCCTGCTCACAAATAGGAGAATAAGAGGAGATTTCTCTCAAAGAAATTGTGCAGAGGCAAGGCTACGGTTGCCAACTGTCTGGAGAAAAAAAAACCTCCTGGCTCTTATTAGAAGCCTAATGAGAGATTATTTACCCAGTAATGTCATTTCCCTTCATGCCATGGAAAGCTTCAGCTGCCCCTTGCAGTTCTTAAAAGGGCAGGGCGTGAAGTTCCACCGCCAGTGTCTGGACTAGGTACACCCTTACGGGAAGTTTGGACAAGACAGCTTGCCCAAGGGACAGGAAAGACAAATAGCTTTTGCTTCCTCTTCTCTCCCCTACCTAAGCTTCGGCACATGATACACACCCAAAGGAATTAGTTTGCGAACCCTTTTCTGCTCACGGGCCCGCGTGGAGATGGCATGAATTGACTGGCTTGTGCCAGTGGCTAAGGAGTGAGAGGAAGGGAAGAGAGGAGAGGGAAGCCACTGCAAGGGAACAGTTTGTTAGTATTTTAAAATACTGTAGACTGACATGTTCTGGGTTAAAACCCTTCTTCGGGGACAGCTCCATTGATTCAAGCCTGTCACCAGAGAATGCTATTTTCCCTCGTCTCCTAGACTGACAATGCATTATCTTGTGACAGAATTGAATAAATTGAGTTGCTCCTGGGGAAAAAAATGGACTACAGCGTTTCTTCATAATAAACTGTCTTTTCATTCTGACCTAGGTTCTCTTCCTCTGGGTTCCTCAGCTTGTTGGTGCTCCTCGTTTTTTAAAAAGAAGACTTCAGAGGACCCGTTTGCCAAGAACATGGGTTTTTAAAAAACACACACTTGCCTGCTTTCCGCCTCTCCTACCCCAGTAGGAATGTGGGAACTAGTCCCCTGGGGATGTGGTACATGGGGAAGGGGAGTTAACTCAGCACCTTGAAATGTAGGCCTTGTTCACACAGCGTGTTGAGTCTGTGTTAAACTGACCCAGTTCTGTTCCGAATATCTTTGTTCCGGATATTATCAATCAGACTGCCATACCGCAATTCGAATCACTCCGCGATGAAACCGTCTTCTGCCATCCATACGACGGCACCATGCAGTTCTTTTTTTTCTCCACTATTATGCACATGCGCACATATCGCTAAGTAGTAAAAAAAATGGCAACTGTAAAACTGACCCGGTTCTGTTCCGAATATCTTTGTTCCGGATATTGTTCTGAGGCTTCTTTTGCTCTGGGACAGCCTTCAGACATCCGAAAGTTGGCTAATATCGCAGCAGAACTATCCAGATGGAGAAAACTACGAGGTGAAACCGGAGAACTCAAAAAACACCACAAAGGAGCAGGTAACAAAATAATCCGGTTCCGAGAAGGATTGGGGGAGGGCTACCACGAGTTAATACCGGGAGGCAGATGTTGCTGTCTGATGGTGGCTCAGTGGTAGAGCATCTGCTTGGCAAGCAGAAGGTCCCAGGCTCAATCCCTGGCATCTCCAAAAAAGGGTCCAGGCAAATAGGTGTGAAAAACCTCAGCTTGAGACCCTGGAGAGCCGCTGCCAGTCTGAGAAGACAATACTGACTTTGATGGACCCAGGGTCTGATTCAGTATAAGGCAGCTTCATATGTTCATATGTTCATATGATCAACCACTTTAAATCCAGAAGGAAAAAGCAGCAACATCTGATTATACCGTGTGTCTGAACAGGGCTGTAGAGTCCATCCTAAACCCCACCCCCCAGCAAGTCAATGGTGTTTTGATTATTGGTGGGATGTTCAGCTCATAGACAGGGAGTTTGAGAGAGAGAGAGATTCAAAATGTGAGTTCTTCTTAGAGGCAACTTGGTGTAGTGGTTACGAGCGGCGGCCTCTAATCTGGAGAACCAGGTTTGGTTCCCTACTTCTCAAGAAGCTTACTGGGTGACCTTGAGCAGTCACCATTCTCTCAGCACTCTCTCAGCCCCATCTGCCTCACAAGGTGACTTTTGTGGGGAGAGAAAAGGGAAGGTGATTGTAAGATACTTTGAGACACCTGTCAGGATACAGAAAAGTGGGGCATATAAACCAACTCTTCTTTTTCTTTGTTGTTCAGTCGCGCAGTCGAGTCCGACTCGCTGCGACCCCGTGGACAAAGTCACACCAGGCCCTCCTGTCTTCCACCATCCTCCGAAGTCTGCTCAAATTCGTGTTTGTTACAGTAACTTCTTCTAGTAAGTGCAAAAACAGTGAAGTGAACATATGTAGCTGCCTTATGCAGTTCACTGATCCCCCTCGTTCAGTCTGGTCTGCTCTGACTGCCTCCAGTTCTCCAAGGTCCCAGGCAGCGAAAAGTCTCTTCTAACAGCTGCTGCTACCAGTCCTGTAGCCGGAGATGCTGGGGAAGACATTTGGAACCCGCTGCACGCCAAGCAGGTGCTCTTCCGTTGAGCCACGGGCTCTCCTCAGAACAGATGTTCTGCAGAATGAGCGTCTGAAGCCACCTTTGGTCCGTCACGCTCAGTCCTGACTCCTCTGCCCCGGACACCTTTTTGCAAAAAGCGTGACCACTGAGCAAAGCCAGAAGAACTTCAAACATATGAGTTCCATAGAGTTCAGTACCTTTTACTTTGCCTCCAGCTTCCTGCGGGCTGTCTGATCCCTTGAGTGAAGATTCTTGGAGGCTGAAGTGCTGGATTAAACCCTGTGGAGGCCCCTAGGCAGTCAAAATTTGCAAGGGGGGGGGGCCTTGCAAATTAACTCAGAGTCGGAGCACCCACCCTGCCACCTGTGGCCCTTGCTGCAGCCTGCAGGCACTTCCCCCAAAGCCCCTTTGACAAAGCTGCAGGGGAGAGGCAGAGAGAGGCAAATTTGGCAACGCCAGCTGCAGCAGCCGCATCAGGCAAGCCGGGCAAAGAGTGGCTCAGTTGCTGGTTGCATGTGCAGGCTGGGAAGGCTGCAAGCAGGTGGGAAATGGGAGGGAGCCAGCCCGGGGCCCCTAAAGGCATGGCGGCCCATAGGTTATGTAGTGTATGGCGCTAGCCGGATGGCCACAACACCCTATCACGTTGTTACGTTATTACGCAAAGGCGTTAGTCTTCTCCCAGCGCGGCTAGGCAGCAGAGGCGACTGGGGATGCCTCAGGCGACTCCGCGCAGCGCACAAGCACCCGCCTATCACCATCAGTGGCGGGAAGTTTAACTGGCCAGGATTGGACTGGCCAGCCTGGGAGGTTGTCCCGGGTAATGTACATAAGCGGGACCCGGCCCGCGTGTTCCCTCTCTCGTGTGATGTACCTGCAATAAAGTATGTTGCCCTACGCACGTCTCCTGGATCGGTACATTACAGGTTAGTGCCTGCTTGGCCTAATTGTTAATCCGGCCCTGGAACCTAGCTGGAGCCTCCTGCAAGCAGAGCTGTGCTCTGTTTTATCTTATTCCACCCCATACAAAATTTACCCTCAACCAAGGATTCCATGAGCATACACCCTGACTCCACTCAACAGCAAACACAAAGAGGGACGCACTATAATAAACCAAGTCGGTACCATTTGTTTGGCAGCGGAGAGGTGATAGGATCACCATCTTCAAGTACTAGAAGGGCTGTCCTATGGAGGATGAGGCGGAGTTGTTTTCTGCAGCCCCGGAAGGTAGGAGCAGAACCAAAGGGTTGAAATTAAATCAGAAGAGTTTCCGGCTCAACATTAGGAAGGACTTCCTGACCGTTAGAGCGACTCCTCAGTGGAACAGGCTTCCTCGGGAGGTGGAAGGCTCTCCTTCCTTGGAGGTTTTTCAACAGAGGCTAGGTGGCCATCTGACAGCAATGCCAATCCTATGAATTTAGGGGGAGGTGTTTGTGAATTTCCTGCACTGTGCAGGGGGTTGGGCTAGATGGCCCTGGAGGTCCCCTTCCAACTCTATGATTCTAAGTCCCTCTGCTAAAATGGATGGAGAGGCCTTGTGCAAATGAGGTGCACCACTGACGGAATGATGGACCCGGTTGGAGGTCTGCGGAAACAGGGCAGGAAGTCCATGTTGCTTGGAGCCGGCTCTGCTGCATTGCAGGGACGCAAAGGTGCTTACGCAAAACACCCCAAAGAGAATCAGGAATGGGGGGGGGCACAAAGATTCAGCAGTGCCCCCTCCCCTTTGCAGTGCTCTCACCTCCTGCTGCTAACGGGCCTGACTGAATGCAGCTCAAGGAGCCAGCTGGCATAAATATACAACATTTTCTTCACGCTTTCCTGTATAAAACTAACAGTGTTCACTGCGTTATCTTTCAAGCATATGGCTTGTGTTTTTACCCTTCAGGCTGTTTTTATTTTCAAGCGAAGCTTTAATTTTATTTTATTTTTGCATGAAGCATCTATCTCTTCCCTTGGCACGCGGTACTGGGAGCAGCTCAAGAACGCAGGGGGGAAGGAGGAGATGTCTGTCAGGTTGGAAAACAGGGAAAGGCCCTTCACTGTACAGACCGAGCTAAGACCAAGGACTCAGAAAGTAAATACTGTTCAGAGGAATTTCTATGTGTGTGGGGGGAAAATAGGGCCACCAAGCCCCCTGGGCCGGGCGGGGGTTCTCCCACCCTGGAGGTTCCCAATCCCAACCCGCCAGCCCACAGTGGGCCGGCGGGGAGAAACTCCCCCAACATCGCCGGTGCAATAACGTCACCCGGAAGTGATGTCATTGCCCCAGCGACGCCACGCACCGGCCACTCTTGGCATTTCCAGGAGAACTCTATGGTTTTCCTGGGTGCTCTAGCCATTTGGGAGGGGAAACTCTATGGTACAATAGGTACCATAGAGTTTTTCCCTCCCAAATCACTAGAGCGTCCGGGAAAACCAGAGTTTTCCTGGAAACACCTAGAGCGGCTCGCGCAATGACATCACTTCCAGGTGATGTCATCATGCCCCGCACTCATTGTGCATGCAGAAAAGTCCCCCACCAGAGGCTGCGGGGGACTTGACAACCCTAGGGGGAAAATATGCACATCCCTCAGGTCAGGGGTTGCTTTGTAGAAAAATAGGTGGTGGAGCTCATCCAGGGATTGTTATGCAACTGCAGCTACTATTCAATGGACAAGGTAGGTGGAGATTAGGAGGGGGAACCCTCAGAAAGGTTCAGGAGCTGCGCTTCTGTGAGCTCCTGCTGAATCCGAGGCCTGCCTCAGGTGTGCCCGTTTGTGTCTCTCTCTGCATGCCTCACACAGCCACAGATTTTCTTTGCAAGGAGCCTATGATTGAAAAATCTGAACCACGCACTAAATAACTGACAGGGAATCTAGGAAATGACCGCGCGATAGGGGCCGACATGACCATGTGCTCTGTTAATATTTTGTCCATGCGTGGACAGCTGTTGAGCATGGAAATAGGGCTTGCACACCTGGTGGGAGGATACAGTCTCCTTCTTCCATTATGCATCAGCTCCACTGATGTCAGCTAATCCTAAGAGGTTTTCTCAATAGCCTTCTCTCCCCAGAAGGTGTGTGTTATTTTTACAAGATGTAAAGGGCCTATTAGAGTGGGGAGGACATGGGCGGAGGAGTTTTAAGTGAAAGATGATATTTTGAGAAGCAATCCCATTTTGCAAAATAAATTACTTGCTCAGCCTCTCCTTTCCAAGCACCCACTACATCAACTGGATGTGCCAGACACATAGGAGCGGATGTGAAAAATAGTCTCTTTATTTCAGTTTCATCACTGGCTTAATCTTTGCAAGGCAGTCTTCTTCGGGCTGCTGTAAATCCTTCCTAACGAGAAAGGTGACGAGAAACTACATCAAATGATCATTCCCTAGGGGGGGGAAGCCCAGCAGGAACTCATTTGCATATTAGGCCACACCCACCGGCACCAAGCTAGTCTGAACTGCGTTCTTGTGTGTTCCTGCTCAAAAATAGCCCTGTTTGCTGGCCTCCTTGGTCATTGAGGATGTGAGGATGCACCATGCTGGTAAAGGATGATTACATGCATGCAGGGGGTTTTTTGTAGCAGGAACTCCTTTGCATATTAGGCTACACCCTCCTGATGTAGCCAGTCCTCCAAGAGCTTACAGTAGGCCTTGTAAGAAAAGCCTTGTAAGTTCTTGGATGGCTGTGGCCTAATATGCAAAGGAGTTCCAGCTACAAAAAAAAGCCCAGATTACATTGGGCTGCAATATGTGCGTACAGACTCTCGTAACTGACTAGGATGGTAGTTTTCAAATTGTAAACTGGGTAACATTAGGATTCATAGGGAATTCCAATGTCTCCAGAGACCCAAGTTTGTCTGTTTTTGAATCCACGTTATCTGGCTCCCCAAAACCATTTCAGGTCAGGAAAAATGGCACTGGGGGAAGCGGGAAGCCCACGCTCCAACTGCATTTCCAGTCTGAATGGGCCACTGCCTGATAAGAGAGTTGAGTTTAACAAATCATTGGGAGCTAGCTGAAGAAGCAGGACTTCCAGAGCACAGCTGGTCTGGCCCCGAGAAACAGTTATCCCAGACAAACTTCCCCCAAAGACAATGTGTCTGAGTTTTCCTAGTAAGAATCCTAGTGAGTCTTGGGTATGCTCTAGCTCTGGGGTGGCCAAACTGGCTCGGGAGCCACATGTGGCTCTTTCACACACATTGTGTGGCTCTCGAAGCCTCCACTGCCCCATCAGCAGACTTAGAAAAGGCATTTCTCTCTTTAAACCACTTCTCCAAGCCAAGACAGCCGGCAGCTTGGAGAATGCATTTAAAGTTGCTTTTGTTCCACCTCTCCCTCCCCCCACCATCTATTTGCCTGCCTGCCTTCCTGACCTGCAGCTCTCAAACAACTGATGTTTATTCTATGCGGCTCTTATGTTAAGCAAGTTTGGCCACCCCTGCTCTAGCCCAAGAATGACCAAACTTGCTTAATGTAAGAGCCACATAGAATAAACATCAGATGTAGGTAGGTAGGTAGGTAGGTAGGTAGGTAGGTAGGTAGGTAGGTGGGAGGGAGGGAGGAAGGAAGGAAGGAAGGAAGGAAGGAAGGAAGGAAGGAAGGAAGGAAGGAAGGAAGGAAGGAAGGAAGGAAGGAAGGAAGGAAGGAAGGAAGGAAGGAAGGAAGGAAGGAAGGAAGGAGATGGGGATGAAGGAATTTGTCTTTATGTCATGCCACTTATTATTTTCTTGTGCTGATCTTTTCCTCATGAAATTTACTTAACTTTTAAGGTTGTTTTTGCATCAACTGCCATATAAATGGCATATGGTGTTAAAGAGGTGTAAAAATGGTATGAAAATGCTATAATAGAAAGCAAACTATTAGGAAACCCAGGAATTAAAACTGGGCAGATCATCAGGGACAGCAATTTTGAACTGAGGGGGAGTTTGAATTTTCAGCTTCCCCAGTTCAAGTTTTGTCAGCATCATCTCTACTTCTAGCTGGAGACTGAATTTGGGATCTTCTGCATACAAAACCAGGACTCAGCTATTAAGCTGTGGCCTGTCCCTGCTTGAACACAGGTAGCTAGCTGACCATGTCGGTCTGAAGCAAAGGAACACAGTTTGAATCCAGTGGCAAATTTAAGACCTACAGTTTCTTTCTGGGTATAAGCTTTTGTGTGCAGGCACCCTGAAGTTGCACACATACAAAACCTTATACCCAGAAGCAGGGCTTTTTTTGTGTGTAGGAACGCACAGGAACGCGGTTCCGGCTGGTTTGGTGTCAGGGGGTGTGGCCCAATATGCCAATGAATTCCTGCTGAACTTCTTCCATAAAAAGCCATATGTGAAACAATGGTGCCATTAGGGGGTGTGGCCTAATATGCAAATGAGTTCCTGCTGGGCTTTTTCTACTAACAAAGTCCTGCCCAGAAGTAATTTCAGAGCTCAAGGCCAAAAAGCCATATACACCTATTTCAAACAAATCCTCTGTATTTGCTTCCTGTGTGCTCACTGATTTCACTCAGGAGTTCTTGGGCTGGTAGGAGAGGCGGTCTATTCCTAAAATGGCCGAGTTCAAGGGAGAAGGGTGGGCTTCATGCAGTTCCTAAACTGGCTGTCCTTCTACCCAGTGGCTGACAAGACTGAAAACTAGGCTTCCCAAGCTCCCTCTGGGGGTGGGGTTTCCCCCCGTTTTGGGGGCCCCAACCCGCCGCCATGGAGCAGGCTGCCAGGGCAATCCCCCATCCCCAAATAAGTCTGTCATGCGCGGTGGTGCAATGATGTCACCTGGGCATAGGGTTGCCAATCCCCAGGTGGGAGCAGGGGACACCCCTGTTTGGAGGCCCTCCCCCCGCTTCAGGGTCATCAGAAAGTGTGGGGAGGGGAGAGAACTGTCCACTGAGCACTCCATTATTCCCTATGGAGACCGATTCCCATAGGGCAGGGTTGGCCAACGGTAGCTCTCCAGATGTTTTTTGCCTACAACTCCCATCAGCAACAGCCATTGGCCATGCTGGCTGGGGCTGATGGGAGTTGTAGTAAAAAAACATCTGGAGAGCTACCGTTGACCACCCCTGCCATAGGGTATAATGGAAAATTGATCTGCAGGTATCTGGGCTCTGGGGGCCCCTGTATTTTAAGGCAGAGGCACCAAATTTGCAGCATAGCATCCAATACCTCTCCTCAAAACACTCTCCGCATTTCAAAAAGATTGCACCAGGGGGTCCAATTCTATGAGCCCTCAAAGAAGGTACCCCTATCCTTCATTATTTCCAATGGAGGGAAGGCATTTAAAAAGTGTGCCGTTTCTTTAAACATAATGGCCGCTGCTCCCTTTGGAGTTCAATTATGCTTGTCACACCCTTGCTGCTGGCTCCAGCCCCAATGTCTCCTGGCTCCACCCCCAAAGTTCCCAGATATTTTTTGAATTGGATTTGGCAACCCTACCCGGGCATGGCATTTTGGGGACGCTCTAGCAATTCGGGGGAAACTCTACAGTGCCATAGAGTTTTCCCTCAAATTACTAGAGTGTCCCAGCGGGTGACGTCATCAAGCTGCGTGTGCTGCATGCATGTGAAAAAGGTCCCCCGCTGGCAGCTGGTGAGGACTTGGCAACCCTATTCAAGACTGAGCTACCGGTTTTGAAGGCCCTGTTTGGTGTAGGCCCAGGCCATCTTTGATATGTGGCTCTTCCTAGAGACACAATTCCAAACTGAATATCAAGAAATGAGGGGAAAGTATGATTTGGGGGAAGAAAGGTCAGCAAAGGACAGAACAACCCCCATGCCTACTCACCTATTGCTTCCCCTCTTCACTTTCATCTCCCATGCACCTTTGCAAGCAGCCCACATGCGTCTGGTGGCTGGAGGAGGGCTGCACAGGTGAAAAGCAGCAACTAGGAGTCCTTCCCACCTCCAAACTGTGTACGCTTCCATTGTTTCTCTTGGGATATTCGTCAGAGAACTGAGTCTACTGATGAACATCACGTTCAGCATTTGCCAGCACTGTGTGTTGCCTGTACAAGGCCCTACATTCAATCCTGAGCACCTCTAGGAGGGGAGGGGAGAGCCTACAATTAGCAGGTATGGGGAAGACATAGAGGAGGGGTGTCAAACATGTGGCCCGGTGGCCAAATCAGGCCCTCGGAGGGCTCCTATCAGGCCCCCAGGCAATTGGCTGTCCTCTGCTTCCTTCTCCCTCTCTCTTGCTTCCTTCTGCATAACAGCCTGCTTTGCAAGGCTGGCTCAATTGCACTGGAGCTACAGAGCAAAGTGTTTTCTCCATTGGCTGAGGCTCCTCCCTTGGGGAGGAAAGAGGGGAGGGAGAGCTTCCTTTGCCAGGCTCTCTCAATCACGCAGCAGGGCTGCTGAGCCAAGCCTCACTTTCTTTTATTGGCTGAGGTTCCTCCCTCTTCTGGTCCCCTGGGGATGTAAGGAAAGAGCTAGAGTTCCCTTTGCCCAGTTCCCTGGATCCCATAGGAGAGATACAAAGAAAGCACCTTTAAGACCAACAAGTGCTAATGTTTTATTTTAATTGTGTTTATCTGTGTCCTTTATAAAGTTTATATCTCTGCTACCTAATCTTCAATAGATACACATACAGCCCAGCCTAACATCAAACAAATCTCATTTATGTCAGATCCAGCCCCCATAACAAATGAGTTTGACACCCCTGACATAGAGAATCAGAATAGACAACCTTGGGCCAGTGGTCTGACTCAAGAATATGGCAGCTCTGTCAGTTCCCTTTCTGCTCAACCACCACCCATTCTTTGCAGTAGGAAGCCGTGGAGGCTTTGCTCTGTAGCTCCTGTTCTCTCCCTTTTCACTGCCATAACGATCCTTTTCAGTGTGCCCACTCCCACCATTGTTTTTCTGGCTTTGGATCTCCACATCTTTAAAAAGCTCCTGAAGGCCACTCTCTGATTCCCTTCTCTAGAAGGTGCTTCTCTCCTTTTTAACCACAATGGTTATTTTATGGTTGAAGGCTCTGATATCCTAATTTCTAAATCTTTTTTTTAATTTATTTTAAAGCATAACAAAACTATGTATATAGTCAAAGCGATGGTATTCCCAGTAGTAATGTATGGCTGTGAGAGCTGGACCATAAGGAAGGCCGAGCGCAGAAGAATAGAAGCTTTTGAGATGTGGTGCTGGAGAAGAATCTTGAGAGTCCTTTGGACTGCAAGAAGATCCAATCAATCAGTCCTAAGGGAAATCAACCCTGACTGTTCCCTGGAAGGTCAGATGCTGAAGCTGAAGCTCAAATACTTTGGCCACCAAATGAGAAGGGAGCACTCACTGGCGAAGAACTTGATGCTGGGAAAGACAGAAGGCAAAAGAAGAAGGGGACGGCAAAAGATGAGATGGCTGGACAGCGTTACTGATGTAACAAACACGAATTTGAGCAGACTTCGCAGGATGGTGGAAGACAGGAGGGCCTGGCATGACTTTGTCCATGGGGTCTCAAAGAGTCGGACTCGACTGTGCGACTGAACAACAAAAAAAACCTGTATTTAAATTACTGAAATCCTTCCTTGCTTATGCACCCTGTGGTGTTATGCAGCGCTCTTAATAAGATATTTAGGGTTTATAGGGAAAACTGAAGGGCCAAACATCCAACAAGCAAAAAAGAAGGCCTTGTTGAAAGTGGAACATGTGATGATGACCACATCTGACCATTTTGTGACCATTCTGGATTTCACTTGGAAGACCTTTAAGGAAGAAAACCAGGCCTCTCCCTTATAGTCCATCACTGTTCATGCTTTCTAAAACGTGGGAAACAGAGTCTGAGAAACAGTAGCCCAAAGCCTACTCAGTACACTGCCATGGTGTGTTTTTGTGCATGTGTGCTGAACCCAATGCCTACAATATCCAAGATCAGTTCAGTAGACACACCCTTTTTTTTGCCATCAAGTCACAGCTGAATTATGCTGACCCCCTAGGGCAGGGGTGTCAAACATGTGGCCCCGGGGCTGAATCACGCCCTCAGAGGGCTCCTATCTGGCCCTCAAGCAACTGGCTGTCATCTGCTTCCTTCTCCCTTTCTCTTGTTCCCTTCTGCATCACAGCTTGCTTTGCCAGGCTTGTTCAATCGCACAGGAGCTACAGATCAAAGCCTCTATTTTCTTCATTGGCTGCAGCTCCACCCCAAGGAAGGTGGAATAGCTTGTTTTTCCAGGCTTTCTCAATCGCACAGCAAAGCTACTGAGCCATGTCTCTCTTCCTTCTATTGGCTGTGGCTCCTCCCCCTCTGGGCCCCTGGGAAAGGAAGGAAAGAGCTAGAGCTTCCTTTGCCCAGTTCCCTGGATCCCATGGGAGAAATACAAAGAAAGCACCTTTAAGACCATAAAGTGCTAATGTTTTAAACATGTTTTAGGGGTTTTTTTTAAAAAAAATCTTTAATTGTGTTTGTCTGGCTGATAACAGACCAGCACTTTGGGCCGACTCAGAGACGCCTCTTAAGTCGGGCCAAAAAACCCCTGCAGATGGCAACATCTGCCGGGCGTCCCCATCCCGTGCTCACCCTGTCCTCCGGGCCGATCCATCCGGCTCGAGAAAGAGAGAATTTTTTATTTATTTATCACGGTCATAGACCAGCAAACAATTCCTAAAAGTCCAATTCATATCCAATAAAAGGTGATATAAATATACAATAATTATTGTACACTAAAATATGATACCACCTAAAATATACATAAAATACAAATACAGACTTTAAGACGCTGACACAGAAGATGTAAAATTAGTGTTAAAAAGTGGTGCCCTTTTCCTGCGGCGGCTCTGAAGCAGCTCCCGGCCGTCTGGAAGGCTGGAGAGCGCCTGAAGAGCATCCGGGACGCGTGAGTGTTCCAGATGCTCCCATGGCCCGCCCCTTTCCCCTAGCGCCTTTCAGAAGCTCCGAGGCACTCTATTTCCGGCTGCTTCTCTTTGGGGCTGCTGCAAGCCGCTCCAAACCGGCAGTCTGGTTTCAGCCTCTGTGTCCTTTATAAAGTTTATATCTTTGCCACCTAATCTTAAATAGGTACATATACAGGCCGGCCTGACATGGCTCGGCCCAACAAGATCTCATTTATGTCCGACCTGGCCCTCATAACAAATGAGTTCGACACCCCTGCCCTAAGGGCTTCAAAGCAAGAGACATGCAGAGTTGGTTTGCCATTGCCTGGCTCCACGTCACGACCCTGGTATCCCGTGGAGGTCTCCCATCCAAATACTAAGCAGTGTCGACCCTGCTTAGCTTCTGAGATATGAGGAGATCATGTTAGCCTGGGCCAGCCACGTCAGGACAGACCACTCTAACGCTGCTCTAAGACACAAACTCCCTAGGAACAGACCAGTCAAGCTTCACTTGCTATATGAAGTTTGGTGTAGTGGTGAAGTGCGCGGACTCTTATCTGGGAGAACCGGGTTTGATTCCCCACTCCTCCACTTACAGCTGCTGGAATGGCCTTGGGTGAGCCGTAGCTCTCGCAGAGGTTGTCCTTGAAAGGGCAGCTGCTGTGAGAGCGCTCTCAGCCCCACCCACCTCACAGGGTGTCTGTTGTGGGGGGAGAAGACATGGGAGATTGTAAGCCGCTCTGATGCTCTTGAGATTTGGAGTGGAGGGCGGGATATAAATCCAATATCATCATCACCTTCTTCCTCCACTTACAGCTGCTGGAATGGCCTTGGGTGAGCCGTAGCTCTCGCAGAGGTTGTCCTTGAAAGAGCAGCTGGTGTAAGAGAGCTCTCAGCCCCACCCACCTCACAGGGTGTCTGTTGTGGGGGGAGAAGACATAGGAGATTGTAAGCCGCTCTGATGCTCTTGAGATTTGGAGTGGAGGGCGGGATATAAATCCAATATCATCATCACCTTCTTCCTCCACTTACAGCTGCTGGAATGGCCTTGGGTTAGTCGTAGCTCTCGCAGAGGTTGTCCTTGAAAAGGCAGCTGATGTAAGAGCACTCTCAGCCCCACCCACCTCACAGGGTGTCTGTTGTGGGGGGAGAAGATAAAGGAGATTGTAAGCCGCTCTGAGTCTCTGATTCGGAAAGAAGGGTGGGGTAAAAATCTACAGTCGTCGTCGTCTTCTTTCTGAAGGTCACTCAACTGAGTGGAAGGGACTGTTTTCCCCCAATTCTTCTTTACTCCTCCACATTGGATACTAGGGTTGCCAGATCTCCCTTGGTCACTGGCAAGGAATGGGAGGGAGGGTTGCCAGATTCAGGTTGGGGAACTCCTGAAGATTTGGGGATGTGGCCTGGGGAAGAGAAGGACCTTGGTAGGATACAATGCCACAGCATCTACCCTCCAGAGCCTCCATTTTCTCCAGGGAACTTATCTCTGTAGTGTAAGATGAGCTGTAATTCCAGGGGATCCCCAAGTCCCACAAGGAGACTGGCATCCCTAAAACTTGAATTCTGAGATCTGAGAAAACACCCCGCAGAACATAAATACTCGGAATTATTAAGGAGATATGCAAACCTGCCTTAGTAGTCCTTATGAGGGCAGAAAGGCAATATACAAATAAATTGCCTCTCTCCCCCATTAAATCGCTGGTGAGAAGTAGGCATGAGACTGAATTCTGGAAGCTGTCTGCTTTGATTTGTGTATCCTTTTTCTATTTTACTTCTCCCTTGTGAGAAACAAAGGCCTTGCATCAAGCTTCCTGTTAAATTTATTCGTTTGCTTGGTTTATAAGCTCCTTTTCTCTCCATCAGGGACCCCCAAGCAGCTTACATTGTTTTCCTGTCTTCCACTTTATTCTCACCACAGTGCTGTGAGGAAGGCTAGGCTAAGAGTGTGTGACTGCCCCAAGGTCACCCAGCAAGCTTATGCATATAGTTGCCAATCCCCAGGTGGGGGGGCAGGGGATCTCCTGGTTTGGAGGCCCTTCCCCTACTTCAGGGTCATCAGAAAGCAGGGGGGGAGGGAAATGTCTGCTGGGCACTCTGTTATTCGCTATGCAAACTGATTCCCATAGGGTATAATGGAGAATTGATCTGCGGGTATCTGGGGCTCTGGAGAGGCTGGTGTTTTTTTTAGATAGAGGCATAGCATCCAGTGCCTCTCCCCAAAATACCCTCCAAGTTTCAAAAGGATTGGACCAGGTGGTCCAATTCTATGAGCCCCCAAAGAAGGTGCCCATATCCTTCATTTTTTTGAAAGGAAGGAAGGCATTTAAAAGGTGTATGATTCCTTTCAATGTGGTGACCAGAACTCCCTTTGGAGTTCAATTATACTTGTCACACCCTTGGTCCTGGCTCCACCCCCAAAGTCTCCTGGCTCCACCCCCAAAGTCCCCAGATATTTCTTGAATTGGACTTGGCAACCCTACTTACGCAACAGAGTGGAGATTCATTCCAGGTTTCCTCAGATTCTAGCTCGGTGAAAGAAGTGTGTGCTACAAGTCTGCCACTTAGCTAGCACAATTTTTTTCCCCCAGAAGGAAAGATGCAATTTAAAGGAGGAAACACTTATTAGACATTTATCTTTCCTGTTGAACTGTCCTTCCACGCCCCCACCCCCCGGTTCCTTTGGCAAGCTGAGCACTGCTTGGCAATTCTGCCTGAGATGGATTTGTGGCCCTTAATGAGTTTAATAACCTCCAACTGGCTGCCTTGCCAATCTGAGGACGAAGCAGTGACCTGTGGGCAGCGAGGACGCTTGTTGCTGTCCTGGCTCCGTGACCTCTAATTTCGCCTCAAAGCAGCAGCTCTGCCAATGCATGACAACAGGAGAGCAACAAAAAAACAACTTCCTTAGAATTCTCCTCAACGGCAGCAGAGATAATGCCTCAGCTGCAGGAAGAAGATGGACTGGTAGAGGTTGCGTTGGAAATGGGCAGAATGAATAGTGCAAGGGCTGTTTGACACAGAAGCGCTGATAATGTCAACTCAAGCCCTACTGCTTATTACAAAATGGGCGAATTAAAGGCCTTTTGTGGTGCTGGAGGCTCTGAAAGCTTCAAAAAGGCCACTATTCTCACAGGAACAATAATTACACACCCGCAGAAGAGCCCCTCTCCCCATGCTGCTGCATGAGTCATGGGTCTGGTTATGCCTTCTAATAGGAAGGAAGCCAGGCCAGAGCAGTGACTCTCACAGAGAGGCAATGGACAACCTCCTCCAAAAGCAGATGATTCTGGTGAAGGTTAAATGCAACCGATATGGTTGGAAGGAAAATGCATTTTGTAGCATCCTCTGTGGGCAGATAACTTTATGGGTTTATTTATTTATTTTTATTCCTTCGGCACTTCCCTCATGGCACACAGGATGGGAACAGCTGTCCTCTGGGGTCCCGCTCTCCCCTGTCTTGTCTGGGACCTAGGGTTGCCAAGTCCAATTCAAGAAATATCTGGGGACTTTGGGGGTGGAGCCAGGAGATATTAGGGGTAGAGCCAAGAGCAAGGCTGTGACAAGCATAATTGAACTCCAAAGGGAGTTCTGGCCATCACATTTAAAGGGACAGCACACCTTTTCAATTCCTTCCTTCCATAGGAAATAATGAATAGGGGCACCTTCGTTTGGGGCTCACAGAATTGGACCCCCTGGTCCAATCTTTTTGAAACTTGGGGGGTATTTTGGGGAGAGGCACTAGATGCTATACTGAAAATTTGGTGCCTTTACCCCAAAAAACAGCCCCCCCCAGAGCCCCAGATACCCGCAGATCAATTCTCCATGATTTTCTATGGGAATAAATCTCCATAGGGAATAATAGAGTTCCCAGAAGACATTTCCCTCCCCTCCCCCCGCTTTCTGACGACCCTGAAGCTGGGGGAGGGCCTCCAACCCAGGGGATCCCCTGCCCCCACCTGGGGATTGGCAACCCTACTGTGACCTGAGTTCTGAGGGCTGCTAGAAGCCTTACAAGACATCTGCGTGCACGAATTCCCGATGGGGATGCCGGACAAGGCCTGGATATCCATACATGAATTACGCAGAGTACAAAGAGACAGAGGACTTCCTTTTCACAAATGTAATACTTTCTGCTGTTTTTAAAGTTTCCAGGGCTAAAACAGCAGCAGGAGCTACCAATACCTGGCCCATATCTGTCCCAACAGCGGCCAGCCAGAATTTATTATTTTCCTTAGCACTTATAGAATATGTTAAGAGAGTTCAGAATACATTGCATCCGATCCACTACCTTAAAATCCTTACTCACAACCGGTATTCCCTCTAAGCTGAGTTAGCGCAAGCCAGCTCACAGATTTTTAGCCTCCAGCTAGGCTTCCCAATCCCCAGGTCCCAGCGGGGGATCCCCTGGTTTTACAGGCTTCCCCCCTCCCCCAGCCAGCTGGCGGAGGGTGGGGGGAAGCTCCACCTCCATAGCCATTATGCAACTCCAGGAACGATTCCCATAGGGAATGATGGGGAATTGATCCGCTGGTGTCAGGGGCTCTGGGGGGGGCTGTTTTTTGAGGTAGAGGCGCCAAATTTTCAGTATAGCATCTAGTGCCTCTCCCCAAAATACCCCCAAGTTTCAAAAAGATTGAACCAGGGGGTCCAATTCTATGAGCCCCAAAAGAAGGTGCCCCTATCCTTCATTATTTTCTATGGAAGGAAGGCATTCTAAAAGGTGTGCTGTCCCTTTAAATGTGATGGCCAGAACTCCCTTGGAGTTCAATTATGCTTGTCACACCCTTGCTCCTGGCTCCACCCCCAAAGTCCCCAGATATTTCTTGAATTGGGCTTGGCAACCCTACCTCCAGCTCACACATTTGTGTCTTAGCTCAGGAAGGATGACCCCAGAGCACAATTTATGCAGTAGCTCACAACTTTAATGCCAGTAGCTCACAACTGTAAGGCCAGTGGCTCACAAAGCAGAATTTTTGCTCACAAGACTCCGCAGCTTAGAGGGAACGTTGCTCACAACCCACGATTACTGTAAAACCCATCAAGGATTGCGGTGGGCTTGAGGGTCGCCCTAGCGAGTTCGACAAAGGACCTTCCTGATGCACAGCTCAGCCTCTGTCCTATACTAATCCATGCCTAGGATTTTAGATAGCAAGCAGGGGAAGGGGAACAGAAAGACAGAGCGGACCAGCGGATGAAAAGGGAAAAAAACCAATAACATTTATTTCAAAGAGACAAAGCAGGTAAATACATTGTGACTGGGCCTTCCCATTGTTTTTTAAATGGAAATTACAAGAGGGGAACTGCTTTGGATCTGGGGGGGAAGAGGAGGAGAAGCTGTTAACTTCCCTTGGGTGCCTAATTTTTCTCACTTCCAGGATTATTAAGAACCTGGTGTGCTGTGGTGGGGTGGGGTGGGGTGGGGAGGGGAGGGGAGGGAAGAAGAGGAGTGACTTTCAACCTGAGAAAAATAATATGGTAAAAAAAAAAGTTATAATAACCCTTCTCTCCTGCACTGTAAGCGGCCCCGTGGCGCAGAGTGGTAAAGCAACAATACTGCAGTCTGAACTCTCTGCTCACAGGTAGTTCGATTCCGGCGGAAGCTGGATTCAGGTAGCTGGCCCAAGGTTGACTCAGCCTTGCATCCTTCCGAGGTCGGTCAAATGAATCCCCAGCTTGCTGGGGGGAAAGTGTAGATGACTGGGGAAGGCAATGGCAAACCACCCCGTAAAAAGTCTGCCGTGAAAACGTTGTGATGCAACGTCACCTCAGAGTCGGAAACGACTGGTGCTTGCACAGGGGACCTTTCCTTTCCTGCACTGTACCCACAAACTGATTTAGGATCTTGCAACAGCCACAATTTGCAGTGGCAGGTGGGGGGGGGGAATCACTGGCATTTCTACAGATCTTCCAGTACCTTGTTCAGCTTGGTCCTGGGGGCGGAAATGCATTTTGCAAAACTTCAGAAAAACGTTCCCCAGTAGGTGGAAGGCTTTCCCTTCCGCAGTGGTGGTTGCGTTCATTTATTTTTAACATGTAATGAAATCTTAATCTGCTCTATGCTTGTAGAGAGATCACTCTCCACACTCCCATCCCCACCCTAACTTGAGGCATGAGAAGATTGCCCACACATCTGTGCATCTCATTACATTAATTACGGGGGAGGGGGGATGTCTCACAACTGCTTTGAAGCCGGCTGAACTCAGCCTGGGCTCGTTTAATCTTTTATGCTCATCCTGCTGAGCCCATCATGATGAAACAGCTTCTTCTCCTCTTCTCTGCCCTCTGTTCTCTTACCACATATGCAGTCCCCTCTAACATCCCTCCTTGTTCGATAGCAAGCGGGGCAACAAGCTTGCTGGAGCTCCCCTCTGAACCAGCAAAGAGAGGGAGGTGGGGGGGTCCTTACGCCTCTTTGAACTCTTTCAGCACCTCACCAGGTCTCTTGTCTTGTGAAGTTGACTTTCCGGCGCTGGAGAACCGACAGAAGGGGATTCTCTTGGAGAGCTGTAATGAAAGAGCTATACAATGAAAAGTAGGAAGGAGGCAGCAAAATTCTGGGAGGTGTTTTCCAGAAAAAAGATGATTTTGAAAAGGGAAAAGGAATGGAGTTTTAGCTTGTTTCTGCTCCCTTTTTGTCTCTCACACAAACAAACAGATCTAGAGAGTCAGTTTGAGTCTTGAGCCACTGCAATCCAGCAAGTATTTATTTAAAGCACTTAGCCTCCCTGTTATGCAGAAAAACTATGTGCCTTCCAGTGAACTAATAATACAGAGCAAGGGTGGCCAAACTTGCTTAACATAAGAGCCACATAGAATAAACTTCAGATGTCTGAGAGCCAGAAGGAAGAGAGGGAGGGAGAGATGGAAAGGAGAGGAAGCAACTTTACATGCATTCTCCAGGCTGCTGGCCTGGCTTGGCTTGGAAAGTGATTTAAAGAGAGAAATGCCTTCTCCAAGTTGGCTGATGGGGCAGCAGGAGCTTCGAGAGCCACACAATAGGGGGTTGGACTAGATGACCCTGGAGGTCCCTTCCAACTCTATAATTCTATGTGTGAAAGAGCCACATGTGGCTCCTGAGCCACAATTTGGCCACCCCTGATACAGACAATTTAAAAGGGCCTGTAACATTCAAATGCTAAAGCCAGCACTAAAATCACATCAAACTACAGGAGCAAAATAAGAGAGCCAGCCTGGCATAGTGGCTAAGACCAGAGACTCTAATCTGGAGACCTGGGTTTAACTCCCCACTTCTCCACATGAAGCCCATTGGCAGGCCCTGGGCCAGTCATGGTTCTCTCAGAACTCTCTCAGTTCCACCTACCTCACAAGGTGCCTGTTGAGGGGAGTGGAAGGGAAAGTGATTGTAAAAACTTACTCTTCTTCTACCCTAAAGACCACAGCAGGGCCTGTAAGACCGAATTGTTTAAACAGGCTTTTGTGGTCTAATTGAAAAAGGGCTGCCACCGGATATCCTACAGAACGCTGGTGATCATAGTCGAGAAGTCAATACCGCCTATATTGGACTGAAACAGCGCTATAGAATGGTTTTAAAGTTGATATGTAAATTATAGGTTTATATGTTTTATTGGACTGATTGTTTTTATAATGTTGTAAGCCGCCCTGAGTCCGCTTGCAGAAAGGGCGGGATATAAATGGAAAGTGATAGATAGATAGATAGATAGATAGATAGATAGATAGATAGATAGATAGATAGATAGATAGATAGATAGATAGATAGATAGATAGATAGATAGATAGATAGATAGATAGATAGATAGATAGATAGATAGATAAGCAAGCAAGCAGTAGTACCAGTATGGAGTTGAGATGTTAAAAACCGGTATAAAAGTTTCCTATCCTAGAATTTTTGGTTGCACAAGAAGAAATTCCAAATGTAATAGACCAACTATGGAAATAAGCATCTGAGTTGGATAGGCATGAAATATGGTGTTAGGAGGGGCAAGACAGAAGTGAGGGTCATCCTCTGGAGCTTCTTGGTCTTGATGAATTCATTGATGATGCTGAGACTGAAGATGGGGTGAAAGATCTCCATCTTTTTTCAGGGCAGTGACATACAGAGAGTAAGAAGACTGCAGATTTATACCCCGCCCTTCTCTCTGAATCAGAGACTCAGAGTGGCTTGCAATCTCCTATATCTTCTCCTCCCACAACAGACACCTTGTGAGATGTGGGTGGGGCTGAGAGAGCTCTGACAGAAGCTGCCTTTTAAAGGACAACTCCTGCAAGAGCTATGGCTGACCCAAGGCCATTCCAGCAGCTGCAAGTGGAGGAGTGGGGAATCCAACCCGGTTCTCCCAGATAAGAGTCCACGCACTTAACCACTAGACCAAACTGGTAAAAACTCAAGACCCTCTGAGAGCAAGGTATCACCTCTTTCTGCAGGAGGAAATCCATCTCCTGACAGAAAAGGGGGTAAAGTTGGGTGCAAACTATGACGTGAGTGATGGCTGTGCAATATTTAGGATCCAGCAGTCTAAGGTTATCTCCTCCCAGACTGAGAGATGTTGACAGAGATGAGACAAGATCGTTAGAGAAAAGTCACACTTCAAAGGAGTCACTTGGCACCAAATGGTGTTTTCTGTTGAGAGGATGCCTGGGTCTTGCAGGAAGACAAGAAGATCCTCTTTTAGGAAGTCTTTTTCTTTTTGAAGAGCCCCGTGGCACAGAGTGCTAAAGCTGCAGTACTGCAGTCCTAAGCTATGCTCACGACCTGAGTTCGATCCCCGACAGAAGCTGGGTTTTCAGATAGACGACTCGAGGTTGACTCAGCCTTGCATCCTTCCGAGGTCGGTAAAATGAGGACCCAGCTTGCTGGGGGGCGGGGAAAGCGTAGATGACTGGGGAAAGCAATGGCAAACCACCCCGTAAAAAGTCTGCTGTGAAAGCAACGTCACCCCAGAGTCGGAAACGACTGGTGCTTGCACAGGGGACCTTTCCTTTCTTTTTTCTGGGTGGTGATCTGTCAGATGAGGCCTTGGATGTTTTGGCTTGTTTATGCACCAACTGCCAGCATCTGGGATTCTGATGCCTGTAAGAAGACAAGGTCAGAACCATTGGCTTAGTTGTAGAACACAGTTTTTATATTCTCTCCAGGGAGTCATCAGCCCTGGAAATGAAGAGATTTTGACCTTCAAAGGGTAGATCTTCCATGTGTGCTCTGGCGTCAGAGTGGATGATGGAAGCCACACGTGGGGTCTGCTTGGAGCCTCAATCTGCTACATGTTTTGTGGTGTGCATTTGCTGTTTCACTGCTCTTGCGATCTCATCTCTGAAGGTTACAGCCCTGGATCTGTAGTCATCTGGAAGGGTCTAGTGCTGAAGGAATTTGCTCACTGAGGAAAAAGTACTGGTAGCTGATTATTTTAAATGGCATAGCTCCACTTACAGAGGTGTCCAATGGAATCTACCTTCTGTCACAATCACCTGGAGCCGACTTGTTTGTCTTTACCTAATTCCACAGCATCCAAGCTGGGTGGTGGCTGGGAAAAGAGGAAGGAGTATTCTTCCAGCTGAAGATGATCAAGTTTTTCAGTTCTTCTGGAAGTCAGCAGGATAGATGCTGGTTTTTTCCCTCAGGATTCTTCAGCAAGATCCAGGCAACCTTGAACTGTTGGGCCTATGTACATTTGAATCCAGTAATCCCAGGATATGATCAGGCGTGGCAGGAGGTTGTTGTTATTATTATTATTAGCCACAGCATATTGTTGGAACTCTCTGTTTGGGGCAGTGATGCTCTGTATTCTCGGTGCTTGGGGGGGGCACAGTGTGAGGACTTCTAGTGTCCTGGCCCCACTGATGGACCTCCTGATGGTGCTTTTTGGGGGGGGGGGCCACTGTGTGACACAGAGTGTTAGACTGGATGGGCCATTGGCCTGATCCAAAATGGCTTCTGGGAAATACATGTCCTTTTGTAATTTACCTAGACTTGCAGCAACACCAATTAGCAGGCAACTTTTATTACTTTTTACGGCTCTCCAGACCAAAAGGCCTTCTAATTTGTCACACTGTTCCACCATGTGACCCCAGCTTTGTTTCAGTTTGCCCTCTGAACCCACCAACTACATGTATTTCAGCCCACTGTACCTTATCCCCTCGTCGGAAGAAGAAGTGTGCTTTTAGACAGTTCTGCCTTACCGTATTTCAGCCCACTGTACCTTATCCCCTCGTCTGAAAAAGTGTGCTTTTAGACAGTTCTGAATCAAACTTTGTTGGTCTTAAAGGTGCCACTTGACTACTGCTTTGTTCAACTGCTTGAACATGGCTGCTGACTTGGATTCTATCTACATGGCTTCTCTTATGTTCTTATGCTTGGCCATTTGCCGGTCAAGGACAGCTGCCATTCTCATCACCTGTTCAGCATACAGACAGCCATCCTCCAAAGAATAGGGGTTGGGTAGAAGGTAAAGACTGGTCCCCAGAGTAGTTTGTTCTGGATATGGAGTGATAATCTCGGCACTGTGCATCAAAGTGAAGGTTGATAGATGATTCCAAAAAGGTGATGCTCATCTGAAGAGAGGGCAATGGTGACTG
The DNA here is from genome assembly GCF_032191835.1 of Heteronotia binoei. Taxonomy (NCBI): domain Eukaryota; kingdom Metazoa; phylum Chordata; class Lepidosauria; order Squamata; family Gekkonidae; genus Heteronotia; species Heteronotia binoei. Next base: position 39,773,872 of record NC_083240.1, read on the forward strand.
AGGGCAAAAGGATCATCTATCCTTCAAGCAGGCTTAGTGCCAGATGTCTACAGTACCATGGTTTGCATCTGGTAGGCTCCCTTTGGTTTCATGAATCCTCTCAAAGCCTTTTGCTCTCAGCTGCTAGGACATTGTATGCGCAGCTGTGGAAACAGGGAAAAATACCAGAGAAATGGGATTGGATTGTGAAAGTTTTATCGTGGAGTAAGATGGACAAATTAACTAAAACTTTAAGAGACTATGATTTAGATATATTCAAAAAGGAGTGGAAGAAATTTAAAGGATATATGGAGAAAGAGTGGAATGTGAAAAGACATTGGACAATTTTTTAGTATTAATGAGAAAAGAAAAGTATTGAACTTTGATTGGTTAGTGGCACCTTATAATTGAATTTAAATTTATAACTTCAGGGAAGTCAAATATTGGAGGGGGGGTTGAAATATCATATGGGTTCGTATAGAAAAGAGACAATTAAATATTGTAACCATATGTTATTAATAAATTGTTAAAACATGAATCCTCTCAAAGCCAGAACTTGGACCAAAATGGGTTAGTTTGAAATGATGGGCCCTAAGGGTCAAAGTGTTCCCTGCATCTTACATCTTGGTAAAGAGCATTTCGTTACTTAGACACTGCAGAGTCGTCTCAGTAATGACTGAGATATTGGATTTATATCCCGCCCTCCACTCTGAATCTCAGAGTCTCAGAGCAGCTCATAATCTATTTTATCTTCCTCCACCCGCAACAGACACTCTGTGAGGTGGGTGGGCTGAGAGAGCTCTCCCAGAAGTTGCTTTTTCAAAGACAACTCCTCCGAGAGCTATGGCTGACCCAAGGTCATTCCAGCAGCTGCTGGAAGTGTGAAGATGTGGGGGAAATCTCCTAACACAGGGAAGTGTAAAGGTGCGGGAGGAATCTCCGAACATACCAGCGAGTTCTGAGGTATCTGGTCTCCAGTTCAAGTAAAATCTAAAGTGGCTCACTTGTTAAAACTATGGTAGGGACCTGCAGTGCCTAAACAGCCAAAGATGAAGATACCAGAGAGGCCAAAATCTTGGATGGGCATTTCTTTTTTTTTCCTTCTGCTTTTCTGGCTGTAAGGATTTGGCCTTCCTTTTCTGCAGCTCTGGCAAGGAAGACTCCAAGATTTCCCTGGTGAGCTCTATCAAGATCAATTCTTCCATTTGAGTGGGTTTGGTCAACCCTTGGAATGTCTTGAGAACCTGTCCCTGCACAAGGAGCTGCAAATAAGACTGCCTATTTCTTCAAGCCTGTCTAGTAAAATTTAGGCAGTGTTTACAGCTCTTGGTGTTATGAACCTTGACCAAACACAGAAGACAGCCATCATAGCTACCAGCTGAAGGCAGTTTTCCATCATACAAACAGCCAGGTTTTGAATTCAGCAGGAGCTCACAGGAGCACAGCTCCTGAACCTTTCTGACACCACCCCCCACCTTCCCACCTACCTTGTCCATTGAATAGTAGGTGCATCTGCATAACAATCCCTGGATTAGGAGAGCAGGCAGCCAGCCAGCCAGCCACATGGAGCTTTGCCACATCCCCAGCAGCCCTCATTAACTCCTGGAGAAGCCCACACCACCCTTTCTCCACTTCTTATGTGATTTTTGACAGTGGGTGGCTTGCTGGCCTTGCAGTTGGGAGGTGGTCAAGGAGAGCCCCGCTTGAGTTGCCTGGATTTCTAGCCAGCCCAAGTAGGGGTGAGGTCAGACGTTCATAAAATCCCGCTACGGGCATGAGTGGAGTCCGGAAGCATGTCGGATTTTAAGCGGTTGTCCAAATGTCAGCATCTGTGAATGGTGGTTAGCTCGTTCGAGTCCCATGTTGAGACGACTGGGGCGCGGACTAATTTGATACTGCTTTAAATCCAGAACAAAATTCTTCTGATGGTTCCTGAGTAGAATTTCTCTGTTTGAACGCTCCATAGTTGGCGACTCGTCAGAAGCGCACCACCGCTTCCCTCCCAAAGCCCCCTGCAAGTGATATCACTGCGCCAGTGAATGAGTGAGCGAATGTTGGCTCAATAAATCATTTACCCACCCCTATGTCCGGAAACAAAACTCACTTTTGAAAGTAGATGTGAACTAGATGTGAACTGATTTGAATTGCTGGGTTTTTTTCTGCTCGTGCTGGAAAAGTAGTGCCAACGGACTAGCAAAACTGTTAGTGATCCGACCCATTTAAAAGCGACACGCTGCAGCTAGCAGGCATCACTGTGCCAGCGCTAATGCAGATTGACGTCTCATGAAACGAGGTCCGGTAGAGCACTCTGCTCGACCAGCAACGGGACCCACATGGGATAGAACAGGAGCCTGGCTGTTGTCTGATCAGAAAATTGGTTGTGCGGATTATAATAGAGGTGCATTGCAGATGGATTTAATGGTGAGTGTGACCGCACCCTAGGCCTCACTTGCCTGGAGCTCTCCTTTCTTGTGTCGGGTTGCTTTTGGCTGGTAGAGGGTGGCATATGATAATTAGTTATGCTAATGAGCTCCACCCCCTATTTCTCTATAAAACGACCCCTGCAAACAGCAGTAGTTAAAAGAGGTGGTCTTTGCCTCAGACAGTTGGTGCAGAGCACCCAAAAGACTCTCATCATGGTGTAACATCAGTTACTAGAACATAAGAACATAAGAGAAGCCATGTTGAATCAGGCCAATGGCCCATCCAGTCCAACACTCTGTGTCACACAGTGGCCAATATATGTGTTTGTGTATACACACACACACACATATATATATATACTGTGACTAATAGCCACTGATGGACCTCTGCTCCATATTTTTATCCAATCCCTTCTTAAAGCTGGCTATGCTTGTAGCCACTGCCACCTCCAGTGGCAGTGAATTCCACATGTTAATCACCCGTTGGGTGAAGAAGTACTTCCTTTATCCATTTTAACCTGACTGCTCAGCAATTTCATTGAATGCCCACGAGTTCTCATATTGTGAGAAAGGGAGAAAAGGACTTCTTTCTGTACTTTCTCCATCCCATGCGTAATAAAACAAATGAACAAAATAATAGAACAAAATTTTAAAACTATCAAAACGATATACAAAAGAAGAGGGTGAAAAGAAAAAAACTGGAATGGAACCTGGAAGAAGCTTCCTCATTTTCTGCATTTTTCCCCCTGCTACTTGGAGGAAAGGTACAATTCCTCCTTTCAGGCATACACAGCCCAGCCCACATCTCTGAGGGGAAGGGGGCAGTTGCACCTAAACAGTAGCTCTAAACATTTCAGAATGTGTTGTTCTATGCAGGCATGAAGCCCTCCAAGCGTGATACACAGAGACCACAAAAAAGTAATTACAGCTTCCCGCACCCCCCAAGACCCATTGACTCCTGCTTGCAGCTGCTCATATAGACAAATGCGTTTTTAAAGAGTTCGTTTTAAACAAATAGTTTTTTAAAGGATTCAGACTTCCCAAGAGTGCTGAAATATTTACAGGTCCTCAACAAATACAGTCAAACGTCAGAGCAGATGTACAAGACTCCTTTTCCCTCTCCGGGGGGCGAAAGATGGCAATCAGAGCATTGCGTACAAAAATCTAATTCAGTTTCCTAGCCCACTCCTTGAAGTCAATGCGGCAGGCTGCTGAATCAGCAATGGGTTGTCATGGAGGCTGCTAGCAAATAATAAGATTTGTTAACTGTAGAGCAACAGGGATAAGGAGCAGTGCCCGCCACTGTTCAGGAGAGTGGATACCCACACCCTCCAATTCTCAGCACACATCTGATCACAGGGACAGAACAAAGAATTCATCCCGTAACAGATCTACATGTGGGGAATTTAAAACAGACGTTTTGCCCATCAGAGGTTTTTGAGACAGGTACATCAATAAATGGAAGAAACCCACAAAGGATGCGGCTACAATAGAAACTTTTGTTGGTTTTATATCGGATTAACCATCTGGGCTCCTCCCTCCAAATTCTGGAAACTCACTTTACGCTGGCCTGCCCTTGAGACTGACCTGGAAGCTCCAGCTGATCCAAAGTTGTTGGAACTCTCTGTCTGCAGCAGGGATGCTCTGTATTCTTGGTGCTTGGGGGTGGGGCACAGTGGGAGGGCTTCTAGCATCCTGGCCCCACTCATGGACCTCCTGATGGCACCTGGGTTTTTGACCATTGTGTGACACAGAGTGTTGGACTGGATGGGCCATTGGCCTGATCTAGCATGGCTTCTCTTATAATCTTATGTTCAAAATGCTACAGCATAAGTCCTGATAGGAATGTCACAGATGGCACAAATATGACCTGTGCTGCACCAGTTGCACTGGTTTCCAGTGGAGTACCACTTAAAGGTCAAGGTTTTGGTGCTGATATTTAACGCCTTGAGCAATCAGGGGCTGACATATTTGTGGGACCATCTTCTCTGATATGTCCCCGGGAGAGCACTATGCTCCTTGGATAGCAATCTGTTGGTGGCCCCTGACCCCCCAAAGTCATCCAGCTGCCTTGACCAGGACCAGGGCCTTTTTGGTGCTGGCCTCAACCTGGTGGAACTCTCTGCGGAATACCATCAGAACCCTGCAGGACTTTATGCAATTCCACAGGGTCTGTAAGGCAGAGATGTTCCACCAGCCTTTGGGTTAAGGACAGCAATGATTTTTCATTCTGGCAGCCACCCTCTCCTTGCTCTTCAGATTTGTTTTGTTCTGGAGTGCTGGTTTGGTGTAGTGGTTAAGTGTGCGGACTCTTATCTGGGAGAACCGGGTTTGATTCCCCACTCCTCCACTTGCCCCTGCTGGAATGGCCATGGGTCAGCCATAGCTCTCTTATCTGGCAGAACCGAGTTTGATTCTCCACTCCTCCACTTGCACCTGCTGGAATGGCCTTGGGTCAGCCATAGCTGTCTTATCTGGCAGAACCGAGTTTGATTCTCCACTCGCACATGCTGGAATGGCCTGGGGTCAGCCAGAGCTCTCTTATCTGAGAGAACCAGGTTTGATTCCCCACTCCTCCACTTGCACCTGCTGGCATGGCCTTGGGTCAGCCAGAGCTCTGGCAGAGGTTGTCCTTGAAAGGGCAGCTGCTGGGAGAGCCCTCTGCAGCCCCACCCACCTCACAGGGCATCTGTTGTGGGGGAGGAAGGTAAAGGAGATTGTGAGCCGCTCTGAGACTCTTCGGAGTGGAGGGCGGGATATAAATCCAATATCATCTTCTTCCTCCTCCTCTTCTGCCCACAAGGTGGCCCCGCAGTCCAGAATGGGAAGTAATCTGTAGCTTGCCATCTGGATTATTTTAAAACTGTTGTACTAGTGTTGTTCATGTATGTTATTTTATGGCTTTCTATGTGTTTTTTTATCTACTGTTGTATACGGCTCAGAGCCATTGGGCAATTCAGAAATTTAATTTAACAACAACCATCGCTAAGATAGTCTCCAAACAATAAAGTAAACATTTTGTCAGTTAAAAAAATGTAGGCATGACTTCCAGTTGGAATGGCCGCCCTTTAGTAGGGTTGCCAATCCCCAGGTGGGGGCAGGGGATCCCCCAGAGGCCCTCCCCCTACTTCAGGGTCATCAAAAAGTGGGGGGGAGGGAAATGTCTGCTGGGCACCGATCCCCATAGGGTATAATGGAGAACTGATCTGCGGGTATCTGGGGCTCGGGGGCGGGGCGGGTTGCAGTAGAGGCACCAAATTTGCTGCATCGCTTCAAGTGCCTCTCCCCACAATATCCTCCAAGTTTCAAAAGGATTGGACCAGAGGGTCCAGTTCTATGAGCCCAAAAGTAGATGCCCCTGTCCTTCATTATTTCCAATGGAAGGAAGAAATTATAAAAGTGTGCAGTCTCTCTAAATGTGATGGCCAGAACTCCCTTTGGAGTTCAGTTATGCTTGTCACAGCTTTGAACTTGGCTCCACCCCAATGTCTCCTGGCTCCACCCCCAAAGTCCTCAGATATTTCTTGAATTGAACTTGGCAACCCTAGCCTTTAGTGCAGTTTTTGCACCTCTCTCTCTTCTCTCTCTCCCCCCCACCCCACAGTGCACTAAAGCCAGTTGACCTGTGGAGCTTCCTGGATTTGTTCAGGTTAGTTTCTGTCCACACCAAGACAGCTGAGACAAGATAAGCGAAACAATTCAGGGAGGCCTCACCTTCCTTTCTTGTATTTCTTCCCACCCACCCCGCCTTCCTTAATATCTTATTATTATTTTCATCATATTAAAACAACAGGACAGGACAGAAACAAGACCACAAAATTTATTTCAAAATATGGGACTGAAATCTTGAATGGTGATCCATGACCTCCCTTCTCATACAGAGTCGCAAACTCTGGTTGCCACATCCAATTTTGCTTTTCGAGTAATTAAAGATTCAAACCAGAAATACCTGAAGGGCTGTGTTTGTTGACATGACTTTAACGAATGCAAACCACTTAGTTGGTGGCAGATTTTTTTTTAATTTGGCTACAAATGATTATAAACTTGAGGGGGGGATAAAAATTTATTTATAGAACTGCCGTGATTTTTCTTCTCCCCTTCTTGAAAGAAGCCTATTAGCTCTTCCCTTTCTTGGCTGCAATCTTAAATGGATATATCATTTGCTTCATTTGTTCTGCTAGACAGAAATCAGTGACGGCACAATATAAACTATGTATCCAAAAACAACTATGTATACCAAACACTTAATGCAAAATTAGAAAACTGCAATGTATTATGAACGTGCGCAAGCATCCACAATTCGTACACGAATAAAAATGAAGAAGATATTGGATTTATATCCCGCCATCCACTCCGAAGAGTCTCAGAGCGGCTCACAATCTCCTTTACCTTCCTCCCCCACAACAGACACCCTGTGAGGTAGATGAAGATATTGGATTTATATCCCGCCATCCCCTCCAAAGAGTCTCAGAGCGGCTCACAATCTCCTTTACCTTCCTCCCCCACAACAGACACCCTGTGAGGTGGGTGGGGCTGGAGAGGGCTCTCACAGCAGCTGCCCATTCAAAGACAACCTCTGCAAGAGTTATGGCTGACCCAAGGCCATGCTAGCAGGTGCAAGTGGAGGAGTGGGGAATCAAACCCGGTTCTCCCAGATAAGAGTCCGCACACTTAACGACTACACCAAACTGGTCATCAAAAAGTGGGGGGGAGGGAAATGTCTGCTGGGCACCGATTCCCATAGGGTATAATGGAGAACTGATCTGCAGGTATCTGGGGCTCAGGGGCAGGGCGGGTTGCAGTAGAGGCACCAAATTTGCTGCAAAATGAACAGTCCTATACACAAAGTCCCATACAAAATGTTGATTTCGCTGGATGACTCTGAAGAAATTTAAAAAAAAAAATCTTCATTGGGTAATATACTCCAAAGTAATACGCAGAACAGAGTCCATCCACAAATGTCGGCTTCAAAGGGAAATTCACCTTCACGTGATCACCGGCTTAATACCACATTCCGCTGATAATAGCTTCTACATAAGCCAACTAAACTTGTACCTGATTCCCTCGTCTGAAGAAGTGTGCTTTTAGCACATGAAAGCTGACATTCTGAATAAAACTTTGTTCATCTTAAAGGTCGACTTGACTCCTGCTTTGTTAAAAATTGTACAGTTCATATTAGTACATACTGTTATCAAAGCATATACTAGAGTTTGGGGGGGCGGGAAGGGGCCAACGGGAAATGTATTACTTGTAGCTTCTTTAGGCTTTAACTGTCCCTGAGGAACTGATAGGATAGTGTTTCCTATTCACTTGCAGGTAGTTACAATTTGCAAGTGCCCAGGGGAATCTTGCATAATAGAGTTACTATAGTTTGTATCTTAGTTCTTGTTAAGAAGAAGAAGAAGATGATATTGGATTTATATCCCGCCCTCCACTCCGAAGAGTCTCAGAGCGGCTCACAATCTCCTTTCCCTTCCTCCCCCACAACAGACACCCTGTGAGGTGGGTAGGGCTGGAGAGGGCTCTCACAGCAGCTGCCCTTTCAAGGACAACCTCTGCCAGAGCTATGGCTGACCCAAGGCGATGCTAGCAGGTGCAAGTGGAGGAGTGGGGAATCAAACCTGGTTCTCCCAGATAAGAGTCCGCGCACTTAACCACTACACCAAACTGGCTCTCCTAATACTCTCAGTGGAATGGATCTCTGTATACATATATAGCATTTTAACTTAAGGAAAATATAGGAAAATAGGGAATGTTCATTATCCTATATTTCTTTGGAAGATTAGGAAATTGAGTCAGTATATTTACAGATACTAAGCTGATAGTTGGAGGGTTTTTCCCCAAAACTTAATAGGAATGATTTTCAAATTCCTTGTTTCAACATAGGGAGCTAGTTACGGATTCTAATTCATATATAGTTGCAACAAAGTGATTTTAATTCAGCTAAATTAACAGTATAAGGGGAAAGAGCATAAATAAATCACTCTTTCGGTATTATAGCGGTATGATTTCCATTCTCCTAGTCAAATATATATCTAATTTATTTAAATTATAATTGGTATCTCTAATTAAGTTATTAAGTAACCATACCCTGACAAGCATATTATTGGAAGAACACAGATCTTTATTAGACTTGCCAATCACAGAACAGAAAATAATAGAACTATAAAAGCTCATAAAAACCCAGGACCGGATGTGTTCTCTATCTTTTACTGTAACACCAAAAGAAAGTAAAAAAAAAAATACTTTACCTGCAGGTGCTTACCTGGACACTCACTAATTCACTAAGACTGAATGAAGCATCGCCTGGCCAAAAAAAGGTGTCTCATCTTGCTTTCACATCTAAAGTGTAGGGGGTAATGAAGGTGGATGAAAAGATCAAGATAGCAGCTGCACAGATGTCCTCCAAGGAGATACCTTCAAGAAAGGCAGACAAGGTGGAGATAGTCCTGGTGGAATGTGCCTTCAAGGCCACAGGTAAGGGCTGCTAGGCCAGTTCGTAGCATAAGGCAATGGCTGATGTCACCCATTTAAAAAAACACTGTGTTGAGATTCTGCAGCCTTGATGTGGTTCCTCATAATCCATGTTAGGGCCCCTACGAAAAGGCTCTGTTCGAGAGAGTTAGAAGGCAAGACCTCTTGCCGGTTTGGTGTAGTGGTTAAGTGTGTGGACTCTTATCTGGGAGAACCGGGTTTGATTCCCCACTCCTCCACTTGCACCTGCTAGCATGGCCTTGGGTCAGCCATAGCTCTGGCAGAGGTTGTCCTTGAAAGGGCAGCTGCTGTGAGAGCCCTCTCCAGCCCCACCCACCTCACAGGGTGTCTGTTGTGGGGGAGGAAGGGAAAGGAGATTGTGAGCCGCTCTGAGACTCTTCGGAGTGGAGGGCGGGATATAAATCCAATATCTTCTTCTTCTTCTTCTTCTTCTTCTTCTTCTCTTCTGACATCCAAATTATGTAAAGCTATCTGACCATTGTCTTTTGGCTCTGGGAAAAACGCAGGAAGGATCGTAGGCCTAGAAACAACTTTTGAGAGGAATGCAAGGTTGGGTCTAGGAACGACTTTCTCCTTCAGAAAAACAATATACAGTGGGTCCAAGCAAAAGGCACATTTATCACTTGCCTGAGGTAAGTGCTACAAAGATCACTGTCTTCCAGGAGAGGAGGTGCAAGGGAACAGAAGCCGATAGCTTAAATGGTGGGCACATAAGTAGCATTAAAGCCAACTATAAACTTCAAGAGATCATAAAGGAGGATATAGATGCAAATATCCCTTTAGGAATGACTTCATGAGAGTATGGAAAAAACAGTCTTCCCATCAACAGGAACATGAAAAGCTGATATGCCGGACAAGTGAACTTTTAAAGAAGAAAAATCGAGTCCAGAATCTCAAAAGGACAAAACATATGTTAGAATATCAGCCAGCAGAGTAGAATCCAGAACTAGATGATGGTCCACTGCATATATGAAGAAACGTTTCCATTTGTAGAAATGGAAATTGCTCAGCAATTTAATTGAATGTCACCCATCTCTCCATGAGTTCTTGCATTGTGAGAAAGGGAGAAAAGTATTTCTTTCTCCACCTTCTCTATCCCGTGCATAATCTTGTAAACCTCTCTCATGTCACCCCTCAGTCGACGTTTCTCCAAGCTAAAGTGCCCCAAATGTTTTAACCTTTAATTATTCTAGTTGCCCTTTTCTGGACTTTTTCCAATGCTATACTATCTTTCTTGAGGCACAGTAACCAGAATTGTACACAGTATTCCAAATGAGGCCACACCATCAATTTATGAAGGGGCATTAGGATACTGGCTGATTTGTTTTCAATCCCCTTCCCTCCACCTCATCTGCCTTGTTTGCCTCCCCCCAGGCAAAAAAGACAATGTAAGTGTCTGTCAGTTGAGAGAATTTTCATTCCGCACCTCTGGAACTTTTAAGAAGTTATTTTCCCTTCCATACGCTCCCAATGAAGAGTGAAGAGAGGGAGGGGAGGGGAGAGGGGGGTGGAGGAGGTAAACACCGAAGAAAAGAAAACAAAGCACCTCTCTTTTGGTAGATAAAAAATGGAGAAGAAACCTGAGTGGGCGGCAGTGTTCCCTTTAAGCTGAGTGAGCGTGAGCTAGCTCACAGATTTTTAGCCTCCAGCTCACACATTTTTGTCTTAACTCAGGACGGATGTCCCCACAGCGCAATAATGTATGCAGTAGCTCACAACTTTAATACTAGCAGCTCACAAAGTAGAATTTTTGCTCACAAGATTCTGCAGCTTAGAGGGAACATTGGTGGGAGGGGCATTTTTCTCTCACTCCAGGCATGCTGTGGTGGCCTGCTCCCCAGAGGGAGAGGGAGAGCATACCAAAAAGCCTGAGGCTAGCTATTTAGTCTCTGAGGTAGGGTTCCTGGCTCAACATAGTAGAAGAAAAAGACTGCAGATTTATACCCTGCCCTTCTCTCTGAATCAGAGACTCAGAGCGGCTTACAATCTCCTATATCTTCTCCCCCCACAACAGACACCCTGTGAGGTGGGTGGGGCTGAGAGGGCTCTCCCAGCAGCTGCCCTTTCAAGGACAACTCCTGCCAGACCTATGATTGACCCAAGGCCATTCCAGCAGCTGTAAGTGGAGGAGTAGGGAATCAAACCCGGTTCTCCCAGGTAAGAATCTGCACACTTAACCACTACACCAAACTGGCTCTGTGGGACTGCACAGAGGACACAATGAAGCGCCACATTCTCCCGGTCCCAGTTTGTGGTGTCTGATGCATTCCTGGTCTTGCTATCCACAAGGACTGAAACAAATGGAACAGATTATTGGAATTGTCAACGACTTGGCATCCTGCAAAGTGTACTGCATCTTGTTTGTACAGGCTTGCTCTGCATTTGCTAGAAACGGCCAGCTAACAGAGAAGCGTGAGCTACATCATATTGATCTGCTTCACCCCTCATTCTAAAATTAAGATGGAAAAGGAGCCACAAGCAGAGTTCTGTGCCTTGGAAAAGGAGTTATCAAGACTTGTTAAATGACCCATAGTTCCTTCTGGCAGATAACCGACCTGCGTTCATCCCACAGGTGGAAAATTGACCCTAGAGTTTTAATTAGCGACTGCACTTGTAAAATTCTAGCACTGAGCTATTCTTGTGTCTAGTAAAATGCTGCCGATGTGTGGTTTAAAAAACTCCCACCAGTTTTCTTTAACATTACAGCAAGCCTCTCATCTGTCCACAACACCTGGGAATTGGAAGCTAACAGGTCAGAGAGAAATACTGTATTAATCAATACAGACGAGTTTATATTTCGTGGACTGTGCAAAAGCTCTTTAAGTACTGCCCAGTCTTGGAAGCATGATTCACTGGGAACTTCATCTCTGCAGGAAGCCACACCAAAAATAAATACGGGATCGATGAAGAATACTTGGGTATCTGCATACAAGTCCCATCGATCTCAATGAGGCTTGCACAGGAGAAGTTCTCACACTGGGATTATGCCTGGTGCAACTTTATTATTGAAACCTCCATAAAATGACCCGATGCATATCAGCCGGGGCTTTTTTTGTCAACTGATCAAAGCCTACTAATAATAATAATAATAATAAATTTTATTTATATCCCGCCCTCCCCGCCTAGGCAGGCTCAGGGCGGCTAACAACATCATCATCTTTCAGTTTGCAAAAATATATTCTAAGGATTGTGTACAACACATAATAGACAATACAATAATGATAGAGGCCAGCGGTTCTAGGGCCTTTTAAAGTAACAGAAAACCCCAAGGGACCAAAAAAACCTCATATCCAAATGAAAAGATATGTCCAAACTTGGAAATAGTCCAAGTGAAATTCACAAAGTGGGCGCTCCTGAGGAGCGTAGCTTCAACGCAGCTGCTTTCTTAAAAAGGCGTCTCTCTAGATTTTGATGACGTTTCAATTCTTCAGTCTGACGGCTTAATTATTTAGGAACCCGGTTCTACATTCTCTAGAAAGAACCCAATGTTCACACTGAAATGAGAAGCTTAATGCTGTGATTAGAGAATGTAGAACAGGGTGGCTAAATAATTAAGCCGTTAACCTGAAGAAAGAATTGAAATGTCATCAAAATCTAGAGAGACGTGTTGTACACAATCCTTATATTTTTGCAAACTGAAAGACGGTGTAATACTTGGTGGCTTTGATCAGTTGACTAATTACACCAAGTGCCCTTCAAGCAGCAGGGCTTTTTTGTAGCAGGAACTCCTTTGCATATTAGGCCACACACCCCTGATGTAGCCAATCCTCCTGGAGCTTACAGGGCTTAGTACGGGGCCTACTGTAAGCTCCAAGAGGATTGGCTACATCAGAGGGGTGTGGCCTAAAATGCAAAGGAGTTCCTGCTACAAAAAAAGCCCTGCCTTTTGCTATAACTGAATGAGTAGCACCTTCACATCACCTCTGGGATATCGTGCTGGGGGGGGGGGGGAATCACTTTCTGCCTGACAAACATGGCTTCTGCAGCAGGAACAATTAGAAATGTTACAAAAGCACTGCTGATGTGTTTTCTTCAAGTTGCGAAATGTGTTCTGGTTTCAAATTTTTGGTTGTCAGCACAGATCTGGTCTATAGGTTGAATAGGAGTGCAGAGACAGCCCAGTCACTCCCTTTCCTCTATATTTAAGATGAAACAGTTTGTGTCACCCTAATCCTACAATACTGCCACCTGACAGGAAGGCCCAGTAAATGGATGGATGACCAACCCCCCGCCCCCCAAAAAAGGTGGCATGGTATAGCCCCAATCTTGTCAAATCTTGGAACCTAAGAGGATTGGTTATTTTTTTGTTACATTAGGTTTATGAATCACCCAATCCCTGCTATTGCAGAGCGCTGGGAGATATACGACATAATAAAACATTTAAAATTTGAATAAATACTTAAAATTCTACAACGATCTGAATAATCAAGTGGCAACAACAATTACAATTCAGACCATAATTCCGAACCTTGACTGCCTCCTGGAAGCAGAGAAGGGGGAAAAACAGTCTGAGGGGGAGAACAAGGGAAGGTGCCAGCCAGAACGGAAACTGTTGCTGCCCTCAACCAAATGCCCGGTGAAACATCTCTGCCTTACAAGCCCTGTGGAATCGCATAGATCCCACCGGGCCCTGATGGTATTTGGCAGAGAGTTCCACCAGGTTGGGGCCAGGTCTGAAAAGACCCTGGCTCTGGTAGAGGACAGCTGGATATATTTGGGGCCAGGGATCACCAGCAAATTGTTATCCAAGGAACGTACATGACACTCTCCCAAGGACATATCAGAGAAAGCCGTCCGGAAGATACATTGGTCCCTGACTTGGATGGAAGACTACTAAGGAAGACTCTGCAGAGGACAGCAACAGCAAACAACCTCTGTTTCTTACTGGCTATGAGATAGTGGGTTCAACGCATGGAAGAGGCGAGGTGGTAGTGAACATCAGCTCTTTATTAGGTACAGCATTAGGTAGACTGCACTTCAAGACTGAGGAACGGGGCCAACTATATACAACTCAGGGTTCTCGCGCAAGCACGTTATTGGATCATTCAAATCAGCAGGGGGCCAGTGATTGGTGCAGGGCAGCAGGGGTTTGGATCCTGCTGCCCATTGTTCCCAAGTCCCCAAGCTCCATTCTTATGGCTCCAACGAGCCAGCCAGGAATACTCTATTCAGTTTTCATTTGAGTCCGCATACACAACACTGGTCTTGAAAGCGCTTTGCTGGGGTCCCATGAGTCAGCTGCAATTTGACAGCATGTAAGTATCTATTGAAATCTGGTGGCATAGTTATGCGCCCATGACCCCCAGAAATATTTTAGGACTTATTGCTCTCTTTAACATGAAATTCTGGGTTTGGAATCAAACCCCTGAAACTGGAATAGAAGCTGTGGGACCTGGCTCAGACAATTGATGTTGGGGAGGAGAGCCTGAAATCTTTGGTCAATCTTCCCGATTCAAGGAATAAACAGACACAGCCTGCCCCATGGTTAATAAAAGGGGTTGATACTGCTACTCTTATTTGCCAGGTGTGTGCGGCCAACACACAAAGAAAACCCTCCTTTCTTCAAGACAGTTTTTGAAGAAGACTGCAGATTTATACCCTGCCCTTCTCTCTGAACCAGAGACTCAGAGCGGCTTACAATCTCCTATATCTTCTCCCCCCACAACAGACACCCTGTGAGGTGGGTGGGGCTGAGAGGGCTCTCTCAGCAGCTGCCCTTTCAAGGACAACCTCTGCCAGAGTTATGGCTGACCCAAGACCATCCCAGCAGGTGCAAGTGGAGGAGTGGGGAATCAAACCCAGTTCACCCAGATAAGAGTCCGCACACTTAATCACTACACCAAACTGGCTCTCAGGAGCAGCTAGACTTGAGTCCAGTATCAACATAAAAATCCAACAAGATTTTGGGGGGATAAGCAGGCCTTGGATTCAGCAGGATCTGACAGGAGCGCAGCTTCCGAACCTTTCTGAGGGTTTCCCCTCCTCCTCCCCACCTACCTTGTCCATTGAATAGTAGGTGCCGCTTCATAACAATCTCTGGATTAGGAGAGCGGGCAGCCAGCCAGCCACATGGGGCTTTCCCACGCCCCCAGCAGTCCTCATTAACCCCTGGAGAAGCCCATGCCACCCTTTCTCCATTTCGTATGTGATTCTGGGCAGCAGGTGGCTTGCTGGCCTTTTGACTGCGGAAGGGGGGGCAGCCCAGGTGAGCAAGGCCTGCTTGAGCTGGCTGGATCTCTAGCCAGCCCAAGCAGGCCTCACTCGCCCGGGGCTCTCCTTTCTTGCATTGGGTTGCTTTGGCTGGTGGGGGGCGGCGGCATATGTTAATAAGTTATGCTAATGAGCTCCACCACCTATTTTTTCTACAAAACGACCCCTGGGGATAAGCTTTTGATAGTCAAAACTCCCAAGGGAGCTTTGCCTCTTCAAAGTTCATACCCCCAAAATCTTGTTGGTCTTTCAGGCACTCCTGGACTTGAAACAAGCTGCTCTCCCTTCAAGGAAGAAGCTCCTCATTGATTTATTTTTTTCTCAAATGCTGAATCTGCAGGTCAAAAGCACCGCATCCCAGGGCAGTACAAATTTATTTCTTTGCTCTTTGACTTGACAGCTCTAACCTGTATCTAATAGTCTTCCTTTGAGTGGCACAAAACTGAAGATTAAGGATTCCTCTCACTCCTGCTGCTTATTGTTCATTTCTAATGGCTTAATAATGCTTTGCATAACCCAATCCTCCCTATTTCACCAGGGAACAGTACCAGAAAATAAGGTCCGTCCCTGGTAATTAACATGACTGTTTTGTCAATCAATCAATATTTATTTCAGTCAAAGACCAGAATAGCAATAAAGGAAGATGATAAAGCAACTCATAAGAGTACAGTCGATGAAATCAAGGCTCTTTCAAATATTTCCTCTTCCAAATTACAACATAACAAAATTTTGCTACTGCCTGAGTTATTGAGCTCTATATATCTTCCCCCCAAAATTTCTGTAGTACCTCAGTTCTAAAATTTGTATAAAACTCCAAGGGTTTGAATTTAGATAAAAGTGGGGTAGTTAGACGCAGTCTTTCCTCTTGATAAAGTTCACTGTGGAGAAGGATTCGTGAGACCGTTTCAACTGCTTTTTCTGAATGAAGACAACATTGTTTCTGTATCTGGTAGATTGGGAGAACCTACCAGCTAATACTGCAGATGGAAAAACATCAAGGTGAGCCCTTGAGAAAGGGCTATGTCTCGCGTATGTTTTGTCCGGGGTTTTACCTCTGGGGAGTTTGTTGGTATTTTAGAGTCCAATTCCCTTTGTGGGGTCTCTAGCAGTTCAATCTCCCAAGGGTCAGAACAGAAAAAATGCATGGACTGGACCCTCCCAGGATTTAAAAAATGCTTACAGACACAAAGGGCCTAATTGGCAGTGGCCCCAATCAGTGTTCCCTCTAAGCTGAGTTAGCGTGAGCCAGCTCAGTTTTTTAGCCTCCGGCTCACATATTTTGTCAATTCTATTTTCTTTTGGAAATTTTTTCTATTTGTAATCCCAACAGAAAAGTCTCTGCAACTTTCTTAAATTCATATCCCAAGATCTTAGAAATTTCTTGTTGAATCATCTGCCAATACTTTTTTGCTCTTTCACAAGTCCACCACATGTGGTAGAAAGATCCTTCATGTTTTTTACATTTACAACATCTATCTGGCATCTTATTGTTCATCTTTGCCAATTTTTTAGGAGTCATATACCATCTATACTTAAAACAGTTCTCTTTAATACTATGACACGTCAAAAGCTTCATAGAATTCTTCCACAAGTATTCCCAAGTTTCCATCTGTATTTCTTAATTTACATTACTTGCCCATTTAATCATTGAGATTTCACTACTTCATCCTCCGTAGACCATTTATTTATTTATCTAAGATTTATATCCCGCCCTTCCCACTAGGTGGCTCAGGGCGGCTTACAACATAAAAGTAATTTATATATTTTTAATTTATATATTTTTTAAAAGTAATTTATATATTTTTGAAATCAATTTTTCATTATCTCCAAGCAGAACTTTTTCCATTTCTTGTTCCTTCAGTTTTGATATCATTATCCACCAAACTCTTTATTTGTTGCATTTGGAACCAATCATATTTATTATTCAACTCTTCAGCAGTTTTCAATTCTATTTTGCAACTTTGTATTTTTAATAATTGATTATATAACAACCACTTTTCTTTACCTATCTCAGTCGTTATTTTTATTACTTCAGCTGCCACTATCCATAACGGTCTTCTCTCATCTCCATATTTCTTATATTTCATCCATGTATTTAGCAAATTATTTCTTATATAATGGAGAGAGAAAAAACCGTCCATCTTCTTTTTTTCCATAATACAAATACGCGTGCCGGCCAAATTTATTTCTGTTACCTTCCAGCACTAAAAGTTTTTTGTTTAACAGCGTTATCCATTCTTTTATCCACGCTAAACAAATTGCTTCCTGATATAATTTTAAATTTGGTAATTGAAATCCACCTCTCTCTTTTGCATCTGTCAAAATTTTCATTTTGATCCTTGGTTTCTTCCCAGCCCAAACAAATTCTTAAATTTTTCTTTGCCATTTATCAAATTGTTTACTGTCTTTCACAATGGGAATAGTTTGAAACAAATACATTATTCTTGGTAGAATATTCATTTTAATTGCAGCTATTCTACCCAGCAATGGCAAATTAAGTTTATTTAATTTTAACGTATCTTCATCCATTTTACGCCATAGCTTCTCATAGTTATTTTTAAACAGATCAATATTCTTCATTGTTATCTCCACACCCAAATATTTTACCTTAGAGGTAACTTCACAGCCCGTCAGTCTCTGCAAGACCTGCTGCTTGTTTGTTTGCATATTTTTACATAAAATTTTTTATTTTTCTTTGTTAATACAAAGTCCCACTAACACCCCATATTCTTGTATTTTAGCTAACAACAAAGGTGTAACTTGTATGGGATTTTCATTTATAAACATTATATCATCTGCAAATGCTCTGAATTTGTAAGTAAACCCCTTTATTTTTAATCCTTCAATTTCTTCTTGGATCTGCATCAGTAATATTTTAAGAGTCATTATAAACAACAATGGGGAAAGCAGACAGCCTTGTCTTGTACCTTTGCTAATTATCATATCTTCTGTAAGATCTGCATTCATACATAGCCTTGCACATTGTTCAGTGTATATTGCTTTTATCATTCTTATAAAGCTTTCTCCCAGCTCCATTTTCTCCATTACTGCAAACATAAAGTCCCAATTTAAACTGTCAAATGCTTTCTCTGCATCCGCAAAGAATAATGCTACTTCCTTTTCTGGATGTCTTTCATAATATTCTACAATATTTACAACAGTTCTAATATTGTCTCTTATTTGCCTCTTTTGATCTTCCTTTATTAAATTTATCAAATGTTGTTTAAGCCGTTCTGCCAAGATTCTTGTATATATTTTATAGTCATTATTTAATAGCGAAATTGGTCTGTAATTTTTTACATTCGTGACATCTCTATCTTCCTTTGGAATCAACGAAATAACAGCTTCCTTCCATGTGTTTGGTATTTTCCCTTTTATTCTTATCATGTTCATCAACTTCTGCAATTTCGGTATTATCTTTAAAGGTTTTAAAATATTTAGCTGTATATCTATCTGGCCCAGGTGCTTTTCCATTTTTCATTATGTTAATTGCTGCTTCAATTTCTATTTTTTCAATTGGATCATTCAAAACTTTTTGCATATTTTCTGTTAAGGGTTCTATTTTTATCTTTTGTAGATACTCATCCATCTTTTCTTTCTTTATTTTAACACCTTTAAACAACTTGGCATACTACTTAAAAATTCTCTTTTTATTCCCTCTTGGCTAACCACCTCTCTTCCATCTACCACAATTTTATTAATAACTTTATTTTCTCTCTTTTTCTTCAGTTGCCAAGCCAAATACTTTCCAGGTTTATTTGCTCCCTCAAAAGATTTCTGCTGCAGTCTTTTCAAATTCCATTCCAATTCTTTATTTAACAAATGTCTCATTTGCGTTTGTAGTATTGTAATTTCCCTTATAATTTTCTTTTTCCCTGGCCTTTTTCTCAACTCCCCTTCTTTTTTCTTTTTCATTTTAGATGTCCAACAACTTTTTTTCTTTCGCTCTCTTATCTTTATTATTCAAAGTAATCAATATTCCTCTCATTACTGTTTTATAGGCATCCCAGACCATCTGAAATTCTATATCCTCTTTGTCATTCATTTGAAAGAAAGCTTTAGTTTCATTTTCTAGGTATGTCACTATTTCTTTATTCTGTAGTAAATCTTAGTTCAATCTCCATCTTCTCAATTTAGACAATTTTGTAATCCACATTATTGGGTTATGATCAGCCCTGATTTTAGGTAAAATCTCTATTTTCCTTGTTACAAGACCTAAATCTTTAGTGCCCCACAACATGTCAATTCTAGAAAAAGTTTTATGTCTTGTTGAAAAAAAGGTGTAGTCCTGCACTTCAGGATTAAATTTCCTCCATATATCCTCCAAACTTTCTTGTTTGACCAATTCAAAAAAAGACTTTGGCAATTTTCCTTTATTATTATTTTTCCCCCAGACCTATCCAGTGAGTTCTTAATTGTTCCATTAAAGTCTCCCATTATCAAAACTTGGTCATAAGTCAGTTCATCAAATTGTTGTATAATATCTTTTTAAAAAGCATCCTTTGCACCATTAGGCGCATACAGTCCCAATAACAACTTTTTTTTGCATTTAATATTATTTCTACTGCTACAAATCTTCCATCTTTATCTTTAAACACTAATTTTGGCTCCAATTCTTGTTTAATATAAAAAATCACTCCCCTTTTCTTCTGTTCAGCCAATGAAAATAATTCTAACCCCAATTGTTTATTCCATAAAAATTTGTAATCCTTTTGTTTAATATGAACTTCTTGTAAACAAACTATATTACAATTTTGCTTTTTAATCCAATGAAACATTGCCCTTCTTTTTTGTGGTGAATTTAGTCCATTTACATTCCAAGACAATAATTTGTAATCCATCATAGTGCAAATTCTTTATGTTCTTCATAAAATCTACGCAGTTCCTGTGCATTTGTAATTGTGATTCTTTTCCCCTGAAGTTCAAAGCTCACACCTTCAGGTATTATCCATCTAAACCTCATTTCATTGTCCCGTAATTTTTCTGTCAATTTTTTATATGTTCTTCTATCATTTATCACTTGCCTTGGCAACTCCTTCATAATTCTTACTCTGCTACCTCCCACTATCAATGTCTTTTCAAAGTTTTTGTTCATGATCTTTCCCACCATTTCTTTTGTCATATATCTTATGACAACATCTCTTGGTAAATTATTTTTCTTGGCATAAAGTGAGTTCACTCTGTACATATAATCATACATATTTTTAGTCTTTTCAGGATCTTCCTCTAAAAATTCTGCAATTATTTTTATTATATATTCTTTCAAGTCACCATCTTCCTTTTCAGGTACTCCTCTCAGACGTATCTGAGTCTCCATCAATTTGCAGTCATAGATTGTAACTTTTTCTTGTATTTTCAACAAGGTGGAGTCATGTACTTTCATTCTCCCTTCTACCTCCTGCACTTTTTTAGATGTTTCCTCTGTCTCATTTCTGAGATCTTCCATATCTTTTTAAATCTCTTCTATAATTTCTTTTTTTGATGCAGTTATCTTCTCTCTCATACCTTTCATCATTCTGGCCTCCATTGCCTCTAATTGATCCTGCATTTTCTCCAATGAAGTAGCCCTTGCACAGGTTTGCTTGTTTAAAAACACCAAAAATTTTGATCTCAGCAATTTCAAATTTGACTATTAGATTCAAAAGATTAGAGCTTGCTTTTTACAACAAGCTTAATTTCACCATCCTCAGAGCTTCCCAGACTGAGATATTAAGTTTTTAAATCCTTCAAAATGGCGGTCACGACTTTTTGCTTATCTCTAAAAAAAATTTTTAAAGGCTTCTAAAATCCATTATAAACAATATGTCCAATAGTATTTATCTTCTTATCATCATCTCAATTATTTCCAACAATTTTTAATGTCACTAAATTGTTCAGGGTGGTGAGAACCAGAGAGGATTGTGAGGAACTCCAAAGGGATCTGTTGAGGCTGGGTGAGTGGGCGTCGACGTGGCACATGAGGTTCAATGTGGCCAAGTGCAAAGTAATGCACATTGGGGCCAAGAATCCCAGCTACAAATACAAGTTGATGGGGTGTGAACTGGCAGAGACTGACCAAGAGGGAGATCTTGGGGTCGTGGTAGATAACTCACTGAAAATGTCAAGACAGTGTGCGTTTGCAATAAAAAAGGCCAACGCCATGCTGGGAATTATTAGGAAGGGAATTGAAAACAAATCAGCCAGTATTATAATGCCCCTGTATAAATCGATCGTGCGGTCTCATTTGGAGTACTGTGTGCAGTTCTGGTCGTCGCACCTCAAAAAGGATATTATAGCATTGGAGAAAGTCCAGAGAAGGGCAACTAGAATGATTAAAGGGCTGGAGCACTTTCCCTATGAAGAAAGGTTGAAACGCTTGGGACTCTTTAGCTTGGAGAAACGTCGACTGAGGGGTGACATGATAGAGGTTTACAAGATAATGCATGGGATGGAGAAAGTAGAGAAAGAAGTACTTTTCTCCCTTTCTCACAATACAAGAACTCGTGGGCATTCGATGAAATTGCTGAGCAGACAGGTTAAAACGGATAAAAGGAAGTACTTCTTCACCCAAAGGGTGATTAACATGTGGAATTCACTGCCACAAGAGGTGGTGGCGGCCACAAGTATAGCCACCTTCAAGAGGGGTTTAGATAAAAATATGGAGCAGAGGTCCATCAGTGGCTATTAGCCACAGCGTATGTGTGTATATAAATTTTTTTGCCACTGTGTGACACAGAGTGTTGGACTTGATGGCCTGATCCAACATGGCTTCTCTTATGTTCTTAATGTCCCGAACACTTTAAAAATATTAACCAAATCCTGTTGGGAGTTAAGCAGGGTCAGCCCCAGCTACTATTTGGATGGGAGCCAACCAAGAAAGCCCAGGGCTGCCAAGGCAAACAATCTCTATTCCTCTCTCGCCTCAAAACTCCTACAGCGTCACCCTAAGTCGCTGCGACCTGAAGTGCTTTCCAACACAGGTTTGCAGAGTATGTGTGTGTGTGAGTGCTTCACCTCTTCCACCCTGTGCAGTTTCACTAGTTGAATCTGGCACAGGTGAACACACACCTGCTCTGTTATTAGCCCGACTTTTCCCCCCTTCTAAGCCAAATACTTTGGCCACCGAATGAGAAGGGAGCACTCCCTGGAGAAGACCCTGATGCTGGGAAAGACAGAAGGCTAAAGAAGAGGGGGGACAGCAAAAGATGAGATGGCTGGACAGCGTTACTGATGTGACTAACATAAATTTCAGCAGACTTCGGAGGATGGTGGAAGACAGGAGGGCCTGGCGTGACTTGGTCCATGGGGTCACAAAGAGTCGGACTCGACTGGGCGACTGAACAGCAACAAAAAGTCGGTTTGGTGTAGAGGTTAAGTGTACCCACTTTTATCTGGGAGAACTGAATTTGATTCCCACTCCTCCACTTGCACCTGCTGGAATAGTCTTGGGTTAGCCATGGCTCTCACAGGGGTTGTCCTTGAAAGGGCAGCTGCTGTGAGAGCCCTCTCCAGCCCCACCCACCTCACAGGGTGTCTTTTGTGGGGGAGGAAGATAAAGGAGATTGTGAGCCGCTCTGAGACTCTGAGATTCGGAGTGGAGGGCGGGATATAAATCCAGTATCTTCTTCGTCATCATCTTCTTCTAATGGTAGTGCAAGCAGGATTGTTTTGATGGGCAAAATGGTGTGGGGATGGAAACCCCCATTCCTTGCACAGGGCTGAGTTTCACTGGGACCGCTTGTACCTGAAATGTACATGAAAAAGATGTCGGGAGATCCACAATTCCCTTCACATCTACTTTGACTCCAGGTGCTTTCAGATACACTAAGAATTGCACTTTCAATCCACTTTCAGTGCACTTTGCAACTGGGTTTTACTCTACAGGTGCATTCACACTACACTAAATAAGGCATTTTGCAACTGGATTTTTGCTATTCTTACACAGTAAAAATCCAGTTGCAAGATGCACTATTTAGTGAAGTGTGAATGTACTCTATGAAACACCAGAACCCACTTGCAAGCTGTTACTGAAGCGGATTGAAATGGCATTATCTAGCATGTGTGAAAGCACCCTCCATGTGTGAGACAGATAGTGAATATGCATGTAGGAGTATGAATATGAACAGAAAGACACCATGATGTGCATAGACTGCCATTTCACAAACGGGTGAAGCTCATTTTAAGCAGGTGACAACAGACTGTAAGGGAATTATGGAAATGACGGAATCCCACTCACCCTCAATGAGGTGGTCCCAAGGCTGTATAGTTACAGGGCTACAAAGCAGAGTCAAGTAGCACCTTTAAGACCAACTAAGTTTTATTCAGAATGTCAGCTTTCGTGCGCTCTAAGCACACTTCATCAGACAGTAGGACGGAATGGCAAGCAGTCCTAAATGTAGAGAAAGTGGGCAGTGAATCAGCTTGCAAAAGCATGGAAATGTCCCTTAGCAGCAGGCCCTGGCTTGTGATTCTTTTAATTTGCTAAGGGACATTGCCATGATTTTGCAAGCTGATTCACTGCCCACTTTCTCTATATTTAGGACTGCTGGCCATTTCATCCCACTGTCTGATGAAGAGTGCTTAGAGCGCACGAAAGCTGACATTCTGAATAAAACTTTGTTGGTCTTAAAGGTGCTACTTGACTCTTGCTTTGTTCTACTGCTTCAGACCAACTCGGCTGCCCACCTGGAGCTAGTTACAGGGCTGTTAGGGCCCAGGAAAGGCACTGAGGCACAGATGAGGCAAAGAATTATTGTGAAGGCAACAGTGGCCATATGAACCAACACCCTAGGGGCAGATCACCCATGGCAGCCAGGTTGCAGGAGTTGCCATGACAATCAGACCGCCCCAAGCAAATAAAGAAGTCCTGAACTGTGAGGCATCTCAGGAGGAAACGCTGGCCATAAAATCCAAAGCTAAGCTCACACACACGCAGTGGATGGAGAGAGGGTTAGGGTGCTGACACCACCCCTCTTTCCCTTGTCTGTGGCCAGAGGGGACTGGCGGCCCACACAGAGACAGGAAGGAGCCTGAGGCTTCCTACCAGTGACCATGGCAGCAGGATGGAAACCAGAGTATCTTGGGTGTAAATTACAATTACTTCCACGGTGTTCAAACCAGGACAGGCCAAGCTACTGCTGAGTAAATGAACACAGAGGAGATCAGACAGCGTAGCGTCTGCATCTGCTGTCCTGGTTGTTGTTTTTTTAACCTTGGTTACTGATAACATTTGCTGGTGCGTTGGGCTGTTGAAGGCCCAAAACAAAACAACGGTTAGATCAATGTCTGATTACAGTCTGTAATTTATGGATGAACAGTTCACAATGTCTCTAATAATAAAATCAAATGCTGTAAATGATATTTATGAATTCACTCAGCGCTGGCTTCAGACAGGTATAACATTTAGATAAGGCCAATAAACTGTGGGCATTGATTTAACCACTGTTTATTCCGGGCTCTCCGGACTTGATGAGAGGCTGCGTGTTGTTGTGTGCTGTTCACCATTGCAGGCGAAGGCAGGGGAAGAAGTTGGGGAGGGTCTTGGGCAGGGCTTTTTTTGTAGCAGGAACTCCTTTGCATATTAGGCCGCACCTCCCTGATGTAGCCAATCCTCCTGGAGCTTACAGGGCTCTTCGTACAGGGCCTACTGTAAGCTCCAGGAGGATTGGCTACATCAGGGGTGTGTGGCCGAATATGCAAAGGAGATCCTGCTACAAAAAAAGCCCTGGTCTTGTGCAACTCTCCTGAAGCTGCTTCATGTTGGGTCTTTTCACACTTGAAGAGCTGCCATGTAGGATTCTGTACAACCAGGAAAGCAAACAGCCTCAGAGTATCTCCCGAGTGGGGAAAAAAACCAGACAATTTTTCCATGAGCAAGTTCAGGAGGCCAATGTCAGCCATTGTTAGGCCCCAAGGGTTGAGTCTTGAAATGGGCAATTTGAGGGAGCACCGAAAAATTGCCCACTGACGTAAATGAGACCTTGTTGGGCTGGACTATGTCAGGTTAGGCCGGGCCATGTTGGGCCAGACCACGTGTGTACCTATTTAGGTAGCAAAAGATATAAACTTTATAAAGGATGCAGACAAACACAATTAAATGTATTTTTTTTAAACTTAAAACATGCTTAAAATGTTAGCACTCGTTGGTCTTAAAGGTGCTTTCTTTGTATTTCTCCCACGGAATCCAGGGTACTGGGCAAAGGAAGCTGTAGCTCTTTACTTCCTTCTCCAGGGAACTGGAGGGGGAGGAGCCTCAGCCAATGGAGAAAACAGAGACTTTGCTCTGTAGCTCCTGTGCGATTGAGCAAGCCTTGCAAAGCAAGCTGTGATGCAGAAGAAAGCAAAAGAGAGGGAGAAGGAAGCAGATGCCAGCCAGTTGCTTGGAGACCTGATAGGAGTCCTCCGAGGTTCTGATTTGGCCCCCGGGCCACATGTTTGACACCCCTGCTTTAAAGAACTACATGGCTTGAGACTAGGATATCTGAAAGGCTGTCTTCTCCCATACATTCCTGTCCATGAATTAAGACTGCAGAGAGATGCACTCCTGACTGTCCCACCAATCAAAGACATTTGTTTGGTGGGTACATGAGAGACTATCTTTTCTGTAGACAGATTCAGGATGGTAGCTGTGTTGGTCTGTAGATAGATTCTGGTTGGTATCTGTGTTGGTCTGAAGTAGCAGAACGAAGTTTGAGTGCAGTGGCACCTTTAAGACCAACAAAGTTTTATTCAAGGTATAACCTTTGGAGTGACAGCACACTTCTACAGATACAGTGAAACAGAATTTCCTCAACCATTATATATAGAGGGGAGGGGGGGTTAGTTGCTAGGAAGGACCATTAGGGTCAAGACAGAGACAGAAACAAAACTGGGATTTACCAGTCCCTACATATAGGTTAAGCAGTAAATTCTCATATAGCATAATGAAGATGTTTAACAAATTCAAGAATCAAACAGGAATAATAAGCTTAACTTAAATGGCAAACATTTATTTGGGTTCAATTCTGGGGCAAAAACACTGAAGGAAATGGATCTGTCAAAACTGGAGATTGATGTATCCTTTAGAATGCTGACAGTAATTAATTGAGACCCAAATCGAAAAGTTTGGATTCGTTTCTGGTTATAAAATCTATAGGGGAAAAACGAAAATAACTTTAAAATTTCTTAACAAGAAGAGGAAAAGATGAAAAAGATTTCAGGATGATAACACATTCTTAAAGAGTTGAGCGTTTCCAGTATTATGAAATTTAACATTATCCAAATATGCTCTTTGTCTTTTATACTGTGACTTTATGAGAGCTTTTCTATACAAACAATTCATTTTCTTTTTGCTCACTGCAAAATTTGTTCTCAACTTCAACTTTTATTTCCCCCCCCCCCCCCCAATCTCTCAAGCCCTAACTTATATGTGACATGTATCACAAGTTGCTCTGGAAGTCAATGCACACGCAACCCCACAGTGGGGTAAACGGGTACGCTTCACAGCCCTTTCGACTTGGAAAAATGGCACAGGAGGGAAGGCTGAAGCTCCCCACACTGTGTTCCTGAGCTGAAATGGGCTCTGGCGTGCTGTTTGTCTCTCTCTCTTTTTAAAATCCCGAATTAACTGGTTTTTTTTCTTCCAAACAAGCAAATGAACAGACATAAATTTAGCAATGTACCCTGCAAAGGTTTTCAGCGCTGACAGAAATGGCTGAATTCTTGTGCGAGGCTGTGTCACATTCGGTTTGCGGCTCGTTGTCTGAAAGCTGGTCACCCTTGCCTAATAAAAAAATTACAACGTGCAGAAATGAGAAAAAATTAGCATGCAAAGGAAAATGCCAATTCAGAATATGAATGAGAATAAATCAGAGAACGGTAGAAGAAGCTATAGAGCCTGACAGGGCCCATTAAAGATAGTGGCAATTAAATGTCCAGTCCATAAACCTAAGGATATCAGCCATTCCAGGAAAAAAAAAACCCAAGTAAACAGTGTTGCTGTAAGGGTGCCTAATAATTCATTTACGCCTAATAATTCATTCATTTGCAATGTACTTATACCTGAACTGTGCTGCTGACATTTGCACAAACTACCATACCATAGCCTCAAAGCTGTTGGAATAGCATTGCGCACAAAAGTACATCTGGGCTGCTGCCTTAGCCCCTCATTTTGTGGCCCCTCTGGAGTGGCTGTTGTTTTGCAATCCTATTAAGCAAATTTCTTGCAGTAGAGGTAAATAAAAAAACAATAGCACCACCTGCTGGAAGACAGAGAATTAGCAATATAAGGTATTTTAATAAAGGCTGGTGCTGTTCAATTAATGAGGTGGCTGAGAGAGCCAAGCCAGCATGGTTAAGAGCAGTGGATTCTAATCTGAAGAACTGGGTTCAATTCCACACTCCTCCATATGATGCCAGCTGGGTGACCTTGGGTCAGTCACAGCTCTCAGAGTTATCTCTGTCCAAAAAAATATATATATTAAATCTCATCTCTGTGAAGTTCTCCAGATTAATTATCAGAGAATAGATCTGTTTAATGGGGAATTTTTAAACCATTCATTTCAGCCACAGAGAATTTTATTGACTTTTAAAACCCGATATTCCTATTCTAATTCAGAAGCAGAAAAAGTTTCTCTGGACAGAGATTCCCAGCTCGCTGTTTTATAAATGCAACAATGGCTGAACCACTCCTGACTCTCTCTAAAATAAAGAGGTTTTCCAAGTCCCAAGGAAAGCCAACAATTCCAGAAGTTCCACAGCTGGCTACACCCAACAGAAAGTCCCTGATGGGTCTCAACAGAAGGACTTCAGAGATTCCAGTGGACAAGGATGAACAATTGGAAGTCTAGCTCATGAAAAGTTAGAATTTAAAGCTGCCAGACAATCTTTGGACCTCCTGGCTATACCACATACAGTACCATCTGATAATTAATGATTCATTCATTAATTAGATGGCTTCAGTTGGACTGAAGACACAAGAAACGTTTCTTCTACGCAAGCAAAGCAAGTCTGGCAATGCAATCTGCATGGCTACGAGACCACATGGAAGGGACTCTGATCTCCCTAGAAGAGCAGCAGACTGTAATGAAATGAATGCTATTGTATTCTGCTGTAAGCTCTCCCATACCAGCATCACCCTGGCCTGCTTTCAGAGTTTCCTTTGCTGCAGTGCCATGACGAGGTTTACTTCGGACTCCAAGTATGAGCTGTTCAGAGCTCATCATGTTGCCTATACTGAGGAAGTTTTTTTGGTTTTGCTATACCAGTTTGCTATTTCAAGACAATTATCTATTTTGCTCCTGACAGATGTTCTGTGAATTGATAGATAGATAAATTTATTGTCATTGTTCTCAACAAAAAGAGAGCAACGAAATGAGGTGCTCTTCCACAAAACATACCAACACATCAAACACACATATTCATATTCATACCATTTAAATACATCTAAAACCATTTAAAGCATTCAAACCATTTAAATACATCTAAAACAGATAAACATTCATAAAACCATTTAAACCATTTAAATATATCTAAAACAGATAATCCTTCATAACCCTGCATTTAGCCTAAACACAGCACTTGGATAGAAACTGTCCTTAAATCTGTTTGTCCTAGCCTTCAACACTCTATATCGTCTACCTGACGGTAAGATCTCAAATAGCAAATAGCCCAGATGTGAAGGGTCCCTTAGGATCATTTGTATCTTCCTTTTACATCCCATATTATACAGATCCACCAATGAGGGGAGAGAACATCCACAAATCTTTTGTGCTCTTCTCGTCACTCTTTGGAGCACCCTTCTCTCTGCTTCCGTGCAGCTCCCAAACCACGCACAGAGGCAATAAGATAAAATGCTCTCAATGGAACTACGATAAAAGGCAACCAGCAGACTCCCCGACAGAGCCAGAACGATACAGTGGTTAAAGCATCAGTCTGAGGAGACCCAGATTCTAATCCCCTTTCAGCCATGTAGTACAGGGCCTAGCTATCCTATATGCTGCTTCTGAGTGTGTCCCAGCAGATGTACACTGGGAATGTGGGCTGAAATTTGACTCCTGGGTGCCCAGTGGCCCAAATGGTAGTGCTTTAAGCTCCCCTCTCCCCAAGCACTGAAGTCCCAATCAGCGTTCTCTCTAAGCTGAGTTAATGTGAGCTAGCTCACAATTTTTTAGCTTCCAGTCCACACATTTTTGTCTCAGCTCAGGAAAAATGGCCCTAGAGCAAACTAATTTATGCAACAGCTCACAACTTTAATGCCAGTAGCTCACAAAGCACAATTTTTGCTCGCAAGACTCTGCAGCTTAGAGGGAGCACTGGTCCCAATATGAATCAGGCACCTGTGTGCCCGGGCATCTAAATCTCACACGGGAATTCCACACTGCGTATCCGCATGACACTTCCCAGGAACCTGGGGACAATGTGTTGTGTAGTTAGGCCCCAATCAGTGGTGAATTTGTGCCAGTCTCTCTCTCTCTCTCAACCTACCTCTAAAGGTTATTGTGAAGTCAAAAGGAAGGAAGAGGGAATCATGTATACCACTGGGTAAAAAGGGGATCAAAAGGGATCAGCTATGGGATAACAGATGATTAGCATATCGAATTCACTGCCACAGGAGGTGGTGGTGGCTACAAGCATAGACAGCTTCAAGAGGGGTTTGGATAAGCATATGGAGCATCAGTGGCTATTAGCCACAGTGAATTGCTAGAACTTTCTGTCTGGGGTATTCCTGGTGCTTTGCGGGGGGTGCACAGTGGGAGGGCTTCTAGCCCCACTGGTGAACCTCCTGATGGCATTTGGGGGTTTTTTGGCCACTGTGTGACACAGAGTGTTGGACTGGATGGGCCACTGGCCTGATCCAACATGGCTTCTCTTATGTTCTTATAATCTGAACAGTGGGGATAGTTATCCTGTATGGGGAAAATGATGGTGGATTCCCAGTGCTGGGCCTGGCCATACCAGGACAGGGCTAAAGCATCTTTAAAAGATGCATAGAAAGATAGAAATGCTGCTGGCATTCCAGCCTGTCCCTCAAAGGAGAGAAAAGCTATGCCTGCGACTGACCACTGACCTGTATTATGCCAGCTGCGAAGCGGCTGATTATTATATGTGCCTACCCTGTGCCCCATGACGCAAAGTGGTAAAGCTGCAATACTGCAGTCTGAGCTCTCTGTTCATGACCTGGGTTCAATCCCTGGTGGAAGCTGGGTTCAGATAGTCGGCTCGAGGTTGACTCAGCCTTCCATCCTTCCGTGGTCGGTCAAATGAGTCCCCAGCTTGCTGGGGGGAAAGCATAGATGACTGGGGAAGGCAATGGCAAACCACCCCATAAAAAGTCTGCCGTGAAAACGTCGTGATGCGACATCACCCCAGAGTCAGAAACGACTGGTGCTTGCACAGGGGACTACCTTTACCTTTACCCTATGCCCCAAGAGGCTCTGGCTTGCACTGAACAGCATGGCCAGGAGACCTAGTGAGAGTGCAGTAAGCAAGGGTGACAGCAAACACCCATTTTGTGCCTCTCTATGTTACAATCCAGTTATGGCTTATCATTAGTTCTTACTTTCAAAACTCAAAAAAATCATTTCAAGGCATCCTCCAGGTCACTCTCACCTTCAGTGCTGCAGACTGAGTTTTGATCTTCAGTCTCTTTTTCTGCCTGTGGCCATTCTTGCGGTCCTTGCTGGCAGGCCTCGATTTGTGCTGCATCGCTGGAACTTTCTAAAGCATCCTCGATATTCTCATCATCATCATCGATCTCTGAAGTCCATTTGCTGTGGAGGTGCTGAATCAGATCGTCCAGTTGCCCAGAAACTGCTTTGATCGCCATCTGTCTTACTTCGTCTGGGGAAAAAAACCAAAAAACCAACCCAGGAAAAGGCCGATGTGATTTTTTCCTTCCCTTTGCAAGCAAACATCACAGGGCAAGGAGAGTTCACAGCTCTGAGATGGAGCAAATGCTTAGGGCGAATCAGGCTCAGATCCAAACTACCCATGATCAGAGCCAGATTAACAATTAGGCCAAGTAGGCACCGGCCTATGGGCCCCCATGCGTTTAGGGGCCCCGGGCTGGCTCCCCCCTCCATTTCTCCCTGCTTGCAGCCCTCCCAGCCTGCATGTGCAACCAACAACCAGGTTGCTCTTTGCCCAACTTGCCTGCTGCTGGTGTTGTCACCAAGTCTGCCTCTCTCTGCCTCTCCCCCACAGCTTAGTAAAAGGGGCTTTTAAGAAGGTGCCTGCAGGCTGCAGTGGGGGCTTTGGGTGGTGGGGTGGGTGCTCAGACTCTAAGATAATTTGCGAGGGGGCCCCAAGATGCCTAGGGGCCTCCACAGGGTTTAATCTGGCACTGCCCATGATGGTGGCAGACTTGGTTCTTTTAATTCATCATTGATCCTGCTTTTTGGGGGGGTGGGGGTGGGGGGGAGACACACAAGAATCAGTCATTTATTTTTATTATGTACCCAGGTAAATTTGCTTGCCACTTCTCCACAAACTATGCCTGTAGCAGCTTACAACAACAGAAAACCCCCCAATGAAATACATTTCCCTTTTGCAGAGCCAGTTGCAGCTTTGGAGGAGCTACTTAAATCATGAAAGAGGCACGGTAGGAAAGGGACAGACTGTGAAGTCCTGATCATAAAGGCAGCTGCCCAGGGCTGCTAAATACCGTAGCTTTTTAAAATTCCTGGACCAACAGTGAGTGTGGATTTCTTCAGTCACATGCGG
Organism: Heteronotia binoei; assembly: GCF_032191835.1. Classification (NCBI taxonomy): domain Eukaryota; kingdom Metazoa; phylum Chordata; class Lepidosauria; order Squamata; family Gekkonidae; genus Heteronotia; species Heteronotia binoei. The sequence goes on from NC_083240.1 coordinate 39,805,659, forward strand.
CTCCAACACTTACAAGCTGCCTATCTGTCCAACAAGACAGGCAGCTTTCGATAATTAAATTACTACTTGCATTTCCTTCAATATCTAGAAAAAAGGGGGGTCTGTAATGTTTCTGGTGATATGTGCATTAATGTAAATGAAATGGATTAACTGATTCATCTGTTCAAAAGGCAAGGGATTAGCCAATTAACATATCTCTGACCCGAAAGCAGTTCTAAACAGAAAGCGCATAGGAATGAAAAAACTTTATCAGTTTCTATCTTGCAACCATTTGAGGGCACTTTTTCTTTTTAAACGTTGTATTTTTGGAATTTTATAAACGATACAGAAATGAGAATTGGAAATGTTAAAAAGCAACAACCGTAATAAAGGGGAAGTGAATGGAGGGATGTCAGGAGCAAGAACATGTCATCATGCATCAAACACATGTGATGGAAGCTTTTCAACTGGAAATCTACATATATATATATATTTTTGCCTAGGGCGAGGCTGATCAGGATTGCCCCATAGTAGTAGAGAAAGGGGCAGCTAACTTCCATGGAACACACAGAAAATTCTACACCCCCCCCACACACTTCAGCCTTGGCAGGGATAGAATAAAGAGAGGCATCCCTATTGTGCCTGTCTTTGTTCATACTAGCACTTAAAATAGCAGGGAGGGCCATTTACTAGGGAAATGACACAGGGGAGTGAGAGCCCCCTTCCCAGTGCTGATCCATAAAAGGGAACCCCACAGTTGCTTTTTAGAGTTTGATTACACACTCAGAGTGTCAAGCATAGAAATCACAATGTCGCATTTACTTTAGGCCTCTGAAGGAGACAATTTAAAAAAAGGGCAAAGTAACTTCCCATCCTTTACCTTCCACTGCCATCAAGTGGTAAATCTGAGCTCTGACCAGGAAAAATAATTACCGTAGTTTAGTGTTTCTCAAACTGTGAATCCATGAGTCGACTCTAAAGCTAATTAAAATTAATTTAAATCAAATTAATTGAATTAACTCGATGGAGTCCTTTTTTAATATCTCACCATTTCCAATCAGGGTTTTGCACACGTCATTCCAAACAAAAGAAAATGACACTCCAAGTGTGCAAGTCCTTTCCAGCTGTAAAGCCACACCACACCCCGCCTCCCCAGGAAGACATGCACCGCCTGTCAGCACACCAGACGCAGAGCAGGAAGGCCAGTTCAGCTCACAGTCGCAGCAGCAGCCCCAAGGAGACCACACACGGTGCCAACACAAGTGCCCCTCAGTGCCCTGCCAGCCAACATCACTCAGTCATTCTGGCATTGCAGGAAAGATGGCACTGGAAGCGAATGCCAAAGCTGGGTGACAGCGGGTCTGGGAAGGACCTGCCTCTGCCAGCCAGAGGAGGAGGGGGAGAGAGGCCTCTCTCAGCCCCACACGTTCCCTGCACCTGCAGCAGCTGGAGAGACATGGTGCAACTCCTGGGTCTGCTCTGCTGTGGTTTGTGGGGAAGGTAAGAAGGTCACTCACAGTACACAAGCTTCCCTAAAAGACAGCAAGGCTACCGACCCCTCATTTTTTCTCTATAACTGTGTTCTAGGGGCATACTCCATGTGGAAGTGGACCTAACAGGCCCTGCACGAACTGACGACGCACAACAAAGCATGTCCCATGATGTACGTGGTGGTTTGGTGGCAGAGAAGAGAATGACACATCTCTTGCCTCTTGTCTTCCCCAACCAGACACCAGTGGAGAAGGCCAAGGATTTTCCCCTGCAATTCCATCCAGACCAGTCTGCAATAACACTGCTCTTTGAACCAACATTAGACTCCCAAGAGGTGGCGGTCTTCCACAACCTCAGGACTGGAACAAACTGGTATACAGGATAATATACTTCAAACTAAATAGACACAACACTGGATACTCACTTGTCCACTCAGGCTGTGCCATCCTCCTCTCTTTTCTTGTCAAATCTGACTCACAAACTTCAGATACAGGTTTCTGACAGATCCTGTAAAAGAAATGGGTGTCTAAATTTGCAGATTGTCAGGAGGTATGGACTGGGTTGCCATCAATATGCGGATGACACCCAGCTCTACCTATTGATGGGTGGCCAGTCTGACTGTACCCTGGAAAATCTAGACCTGGCATTACAAGCCGTGGCCTCTTGGCTCAGACTGAGTCGGCTGAAATTGAATCCGACGAAGACGGAGGTTCTCTACCTGGGTCGTGGCGGTCCGGGGAGAGTGATCCAGCTGCCGGCCCTTGACGGGGTGCCACTGATACCGGTCCCTAAGGTCAAGAGCTTAGGCGTGCTCCTTGAGTCCTCCCTTACAATGGAGGCCCAGGTGGCAGCCACCGTTAGATCTGCCTTTTTCCATCTTCGGCAAGCGCGGCAGCTGGCCCCTTACCTGGAGCGCAATGACTTAGCGACGGTAATCCATGCTACGGTCACCTCAAGAATAGATCACTGTAATGCTCTCTACATGGGGCTACCCCTGACGCTAACCCGGAGACTACAACTAGTGCAGAACGCTGCGGCACAGCTGTTAATGGGGCTACCACGACGGGAGCACATTCAGCCAGTGCTGAGAGAGCTGCACTGGTTGCCTGTTGTGTTCCGAGTTCGCTTCAAGGTGTTGGTAACCTTTAAAGCCCTTTATGGTCAGGGACCTGCCTATCTACGGGACCGCCTTTCCCCATATATCCCCCAGAGAGCACTGCAATCAGGGACAAAAAATCTGCTGTCTGCCCCTGGCCCAAAAGAAGCCAAGTTATGCATAACGAGATCCAGGGCTTTTTCGGTGGCAGCACCAGAACTTTGGAACACCCTCCCAGAAGCTATAAGGGCCCTGCGGGATTTGTCGGCGTTCCGCAGGGCCTGTAAGACTGAACTGTTTAAACAGGCTTTTGTGGTTGATTGAAAATGGGCTGCCACCGGACATCCTACAGAATGCTGGCGATCATAGTCAGAAGTCAATACCGCCTAGATTGGACTAAGACAGCGCTAATAGTTTTAAAATTGATAAGTAAATTATGGTTTTATATGTTTTATTGAATTGATTGTTTTTATGATGTTGTAAGCCGCCCTGAGTCCGCTTGCGGAGAGGGCAGGATATAAATGTAAAGTAATAAATAAAAATAAATAAATAAAGAGAGCCAATGGAAAGTCTGAAGACAATAACAATTCAGGTGTTTGACTCTCTTTATATTATAGAACTCTCATCCATTTCCTGTGGTTATTAGGCAGGCTGGTCCAATTGCAGTGATATTTATATTTAACTGATCACAGCAACATACCAACTAGTACAGCAACATATTTAATGACGATGAAGAGTCAAAGCAGAATTAAGATGCAGATCTATCCCTTTTGCTATATCCAAATGGGCTCTCCTGGGTAAAAAAGGTCAGACCTTTCCAAGGCTACCAAGAGACAAGACAAAATAAAGCACACAAAATACTTCTCTGACTTGCATCATTATAGGTCACAGCATCTCATGTTTCTTTGCATATATGCACTCATATTTAACAGTAGGTCAGATGAAGTGCTGTGACTTTCCCACTGCCAACTGCACCTGATCTCTCCCCTCTATCTTGGACGCAGCAATGGATAAGAATCAGGGGCCAATACTCACCTCCTTGCCTTGGTGATTCCATCTCCTGTAGAGCTTGACTCATTCGCGGGAATTGGTTGTGTGCCGTCCCCTGCAGAGCTCGACTTGCTCACTTGAACTCGCTGTGTGCTTGCAATCTTTCCACGTGGGCGCAAGATCTGAAAAATAACTCCAGCCAATCATTAATCAACTCTGGCTAACAGCCACAGGGTTTAACTCTCCGTTGCCTCATCCTGTAATCTATCATAACCCAATCACAATAAGTTTTTAAAGCTTTTTTTTTTTTTTGCCTTTGGGCAAAGTCTTCCCTATCAACTTGTCTGCCAAAAAAGCCCAGCAAATTTGCCACAGAACCCCCTACGTGTTGCACGTTTGGTTCATGTACAAATAAAATTTATCTATCTATCTATCATGTGGGAAAACCATTAAAATGCACCATCCCTCCTATAATAAATTGGGGGTGCTCACTAAGATGCTCTCGATGCTTCCCTGGTAACTGCACTTATCAGTGAAAGATGTGTGGTGGTGATTTTTGCGAGAAAAACTTATCTCTCATTACTGCTTCTCCCATCGAGGAATCCCTGATAGGTTTCTTAGGAATACAACTTGAAAAACACTCTCCTGTGAAGAAGGCAGGGAAGTTGGCACCTAGACAATCTCTAAAGTATTCTGCATGCTCTTTTTTTTCCTGATGTGCACCTTTTCTCCACCCCAACACCACAGCCCTTCTGTGCTGCTACAGTGGATAAATGATAGCATCTAGATACCCTCTTGCATCTCTGGTGTTCCATGGCACTTCCTAGCATCCAGATCCATGGTGACCATGAAAGCTTTGTAATCCAAACTGGGTTGACAACATCTTTAAGTTAAAGGCCTACACAAAACGTGGGCCTAAAAGCCATATGCTGCCCTTCACGACAGCTTGGATGGAAGGCTACTAACAGGTTCCATGAAGCTTTTTTTTTTTTAAGTGGCTGTCCAAAGCTGACCAAACAGGAGACTGTCATGTGCCTAGCAAGCTATAATCCAGGACTTGCGATGGGCTGTGTTTGGCTTTGTGGGTGTGATGTGGTGGTTCTCCTAGTGACCGCCCCCCCCCCACAAAAAAAAGATAACTGCCATGCTAATCCAAGTCCTCTGGAATACTCTGGCCAAACTGTGACTCGGGAGCCACATATGGATCCTTCATGCATATTGTGTGGCTCTCAAACCCTCTTCCACCCTGTCAGCCAGCTTGGAGAAGGCACTTCTCTCTTTAAATCATTTCTCCAAGCCAAGCCAGCAGGTGGCTTGGAGAATGCATTTAAAGTTGCTTTTATTTATTTATTTATTTCCATCTCTCCATCCCTCCCCATTTATTTGCCTGCCTGCCTTCCTTCCTTCCTTCCTTCTGGCTCTCAAACATCTGATGCTCATGCCTTGCAGGTCTCAAACACCTGACATTTATTCTATGTGGCTCTTACATTAAGCAAGTTTGGCCACCCCTGCTCTATATGAAAGTGATGGCCAACAGGACCCTGAGCACGAATGTTATAAAAAGGCAACACTCAGGTGAGGTTAGAAGGTCTGCCTTTCTCACTGGGACTCAAGGCTGATTACAAGTATGATTTAAAAAAAAACCCTTTCAGTCAAACAGTATGTGGATTACACAGCATCAATTCACTGTCACGTATAAAATCAGAAGCACAAGAGAACAGTTGCTGGCCTTCTGTAAACAGATTATGGAGGATGCTTTTGCAGGCCAGAAACAGGGCTGGCCTGGACTGTCATCTAGACATGCCAAACAGGGAGTCCAGAGACCAAGTCCGGAGAACTTGGAGAAGTATAAGGAACAAAGGAGTAAGAAAATAATATGGCCTTTAGTAGATTAAACGGTGTAACCCATCTCCATGGAGAATAGGTATTGGGATCCAGGTGTGAGAAGCATATGAGAATGGCAAGGACGTCTAACTTAATACAGAAGTGGAGATTTCATTCAAAGACGAACAGACTTCGGCCCAAAAGTTATGTATGAGAAACCTGCAATCATTACTTTTAATATTCTTAACTGTGATAAAAATAGTGAGAATGCATTAATACAGCGCCGATGTATTTTAAGATGTTTCAGAACAGATAACTTTGAATGGTGTTTAAAGTTATAAGATGATTAGCCAGCCAAAAATGTGCACCCTTATTAAGTGCAACAGCTGGCTATTGTTGTAAAATGATTTTGAAAACTTATAAATACTGGAGTCTGAAATGATCTAGAACATCTTCTTTGAAGATATCCCTTGCTTCATGAAACCTATTTACTTCCAGGTAAGATAAAATGCTTGGGATTCATGTAACCGCTCTCCTTTAATTATCTAATGCAGAATGAGCATATGGTATCGTATTTTTTTAAGCTGGTCAATCTCAACAATAGAAATGTTTTAACAATAAAATGAAACAGAAGCAGGATTTTCTAATGATATTTTTACTTGTGTAAACATGCTGAGGGATATTTCTTGCCAGGAATGATCTGATATAGGAAAGCTTGCAAGATGCCTAGAACTGCTTAACCGCATGCCTATATCTGAATCTGACCAGAGTGCTCCGGAGCACTGCTTTCCACCCCTGTAGCCAGCTCCAGTACTCTGATGGTGGGGCCCTATAGGCCCTTCACAGGGCTCCACAGCAGTATGAGTCTCTGTCATGCAATGGGTCTCACAAAGTAAAGGCCTGGTTTGCTCATCTTACCTGATAGTTTGGTTCTGCTGCTTCTATGTCTTTAGGAACACTGGCCACATTCAATCCAAAATTGTTCCCAATGGTGGTGTCTTGGCTCCTGTTCTCGTTCTTGCATTTGTATTCCCTTGCTCGGAAGAGATGAGTGTCCAGTGGCCCTGGTATGGACGAGACCTGCAGAGGTGGAAGAACGTAGTCCCTTGACGGAGGGCCGACTGCCTTCCACAGTAACGCCTTGTCTCCAGTGTAATATCCCTGGATCTTACTCAAGGCCTCCTCCGTCCTCTTCAAGTAGGCCTCCTCAAGAGGACATGGGACATGGAAGTGCTGCTGCCTTTGGTCCTCTGCAAGCGGCTGCTTCCTACTGGCATCCTGTGCATCTAATTCCTTTATCTTATCAACAAGATCTGAATATCGCTGCAATAAGTTTCGACAAATTTTTACGTCCGAGGCGCACTTGTCGTACAGGCTGTCCCATCTCAAACATTTGGTATTTAATTCCTCAAGGCCCTGTGCTATTTGGGTAAGCTGGAAAGACTCGGACCCATCACTAAAGTTCTCAGTGCTGTGCTCCGCTTCAGGGTCTGAAGCGCTTTCCTCCTCGCTAAAGCTTATCTGCCTCTTCTCAGCTTCGGCGGGTGGCCATGGGACTTCTGCCCTGTCCTCCGGAGAGATCTGTGTCTTTGGGGGGGATTCTGGATCCGTTCCAGTAGACTCTTCTTCTTCTGCGCTGCCCTCACACAACTCTGAATAATGTATGTAGTTCTCAAGTATTTCAAAGCTGCAGAGGCTCTCATCCATACTGCTGGTGTCACCTTGGGGTTCAGGAGCTGTGTCCCAGATCGGGCTTGGTTCGACTCCTCTTTCTCCAGGCTCATCCTTGGAGAAAGTAGTGCCCTCGATTACAGGTGCGGAGACAGCACAACTTGACACAGCAAAGTTCCTGACTGAAAGATCAGGCATTAGTTAGAAAGGAAGGGTTTGCCAGATCTGAAGTAGTAGTTGTAGTAGAAGTAATAATATCTCTTGCATGCTGTTTTGACCACAAGTAAATGCTGTCAGTGCACAGATGAATATGAATGAGAAATCATATAGTGCTCTACAGTGTATATTTTCCAATCACATCACAAATGCGAACAGTGAGGCGCACTGTCAGAGATTAGGGGAAAGCACATTTGTAATACAAATGTGCATTATAGCCAATAGCATTTCTGTATTTGCATTACTAAATGGGACTAAAATTACATTAAGCCGCATCTTTAAATCCAACCTCTTTGGTTTACCAGAACAGCCAGAGGCAAGAGTTGTATTTAATGATGAAGCCCTCGGGCAAATTAGTCTACAACAGCCCTGTAGTGCATACACCTGTTTTAATGCTCCACAATCTCCAAACATGGGGTGAAACTCATATTCTCTTATAGAATGCTTAGTCGCAGAGTGGCAGTGTTAAACACATTTATCCAGAAATACACACACACACACCCCACTTCCATACAACTTCAAGATTGTAACATTACGACATAACTGTACATTTCACACAAGCTTAGATAACAGATCCCTAAAGGCCAGTTTCTAAAGGAAACACAGCTTTGGAAAGGGAGCAGAGATGGCTTTGTTTGGGGGGGGGGGGCGGGATTTCCCTCTTTCTCAGCTCCAAATAGCAGACAAGTGATATGAGAGGAAACTGGCATGAAGAAATGGGGAGGGGGGTTGGAAACAGAGCACTTTACACACCACTGCTTATATAAAGCAAATCTTTGGTTGGAATACTCTGACACAAGTTCAGATCTAATGCTGAATTAATTTCAATAACTGGTTCTTGCCACTGTTGTATGTACCACTTGTATCAAATGCTCCCGTGTAGCTCTGCTTTTTGTACTAGGTCTATGTATTATGTCTCTGAAACAATATCAGAAGTACTCTCTCAGCCCTGGCTACAGAAGGGCCTCTCTGTAGGCTGACACGTTCTTCAGCACAGCGGTGAAGGTCATCTGTTATCTGTACAGTCAGAGACAATAACTTTCGATTTTTCTGCGCACAGTCTCGAACTGGTGGGGGGGGGCAGGGGGCACCTGACTGAGAATACCTTTTGATTTTCTTCCCACGCTAGCTTCATGCCTAGTTTGCTTACGTGATAAACAGCTGGGGCAAGGTATCTGGTGGGTCAGTTCTAACAAAGAACGTCTTGACTGTGAACATGATACTTATTTAAATAAAGCCTTATTTGAATTACATCAAAGAGGCTGAGTTAATGAGAACTGTGCAGAAAAACAGGTTACTCACCTGTAATTGATGATCTTCGAGTGGTCATCTGTGCAGTCACACACATGGGTTTTCCCGTCAGGACGAACCCTACCTCGGAGATTTTAAAAGCTAGCCTAGGCGTTATTTTTGGCGCGCACTCCCTTTCGCTCTGGGGAGCAGGCATCCACTGCGCATGCCTGGAGCGAGAGGGAGGCGCCCCACCCACTCAGTTTCTTTCCCCGCCGCTGACATAGTAGATGAGCGGTAGTATAGGACCAGTAGCCAGCAGCGGGGACGGCTGGGCGGGCGTGTGTGACTGCACAGATGACCACTCGAAGATCATCAATTACAGGTGAGTAACCTGTTTATCTTCTTCGTGGTCTCTGTGCAGTCCCACACATGGGTGACTGATAAGCTGACCTGCAAGGTGGTGGGTGCTGGCACTAGAGTTGGAGAAAAGAATAATGCAAAGGTTAGTGCAACACAGTCAGCACATAACAGGCTACAAGGCAAGCAATTACTCACCAAGCCGAGACCGCCTCCTTAGTCAAAGATGGAGCGGAGCACTGCCTGTCCGAAGGATGCATCTCGCCTAGCACGAACGTCCAAAGCGTAGTGCGTGGCGAAGGTCGAAGGGGAAGACCAGGCGGCAGCGGCGCAAATGTCCTCCATGGATACACCCCTGGCAAGGGCAGATGACGTTGACAAAGCTCTTGTGGAATGAGCTCGTATGGCAGATGGGACTGGTTGCTTTGCGAGTTTGTAGCACAGCTCTATAGCAGCAACCAACCATTTTGACAGTCTCTGTGTAGATATCTTTTTGCCCTTATTAAGGCGGCCGTAGGCCACAAAAAGTCTGGAGTCCGTACGGAACGATGCTGTTCTATCTATATAGTAAGCGAGTGCTCTTCTAACATCTAGACAGTGTAGAGCTTCTTGCCCCTTGTCCGTAGGACGTTGGAAAAAGGCAGGTAAGGTTGTGATTCTGTGTAAATGAAATGCGGAAACTACCTTGGGTAAGAAGGCAGGGTCTGGCCGCAACACCACCCTATCGTGGTGAAAAATGGTGTAAGGTGAGTCTGCTCTGAACGCACAAATATCACTTGCTCTCTTAGCAGAGGTGAGTGCGACTAATAGTGCCGTTTTCCATGAGAGAAGGTGAAGCGGTATCGTAGCCATAGGTTCGAAAGGCGGTTTTACTAGTTGGCTTAGCACTAGCGATAAACTCCAGCTAGGATACATTTGCCGCAATGGTGGGTGCAAATGTAAGATTCCTTTTAAGAAGGATTTCGCAGCAGGGTGTGAAAAGACAGTCCGACCCTGTACATGCGGGTGAAAAGCTGAGATTGCTGCAAGGTGCACCTTTAAAGATGAGTACGTGAGGCCCTTTTCTGACAAATGCAGTGTATATGCCAAGATTTGAGGTATGGAAGCCGAGAAAGGTCTGAAGTTATGCTTGGTAGCATAGATGGAAAATCTTTTCCATTTCATGGAGTATGACTTTCTCGTTGATGGTTTCCTCGCATTTAAGAGAACATGTCTTACTCCTTCAGGAAAGTCTGAGAACATATCCTCCAAGCCGTTAAGCGAAGCCTGTTCGGGTCGTGATGGAGAACCCTGTCGTTCTGCTGAGACAGGAGGTTCTGTGCTGGAGGAAAGTGATGGTAAGTATTTTTCGACAGAAAGAGGAGGGTTGTGAACCATGGCTGGCGTGGCCACCATGGCGTCACTAAAATGCAATCTGTGTTGTCTAGTTGAATTTTCTGTATGCATCGTGTTATCAGTGGGAAGGGTGGGAAGAGAAAGTGTAGTGGACCGGTCCATGTCTGTATGAAGGCATCCCCTGCAGACTGTTGTGAGGGCGGACCTCTCATAAAAAAGATAGCACACTGTGCATTGTCTGGTGCAGCAAACGCATCTATTGAGGGGGTTCCGAATTTCCGGAATACTGGCAGAAGATATGACCTGTGGAGGGACCACTCGTGGTCGTTGATGAGATATCTGCTCAGCCTGTCCGCTTGAGCATTCTGGACGCCAGGAAGATGTACCGCAGTGAGATGGATCTGGTGAGCAATACTCCAGTGCCAAAGGTGCATTGCTCTTTTGCAAAGACGGGTGGAAGCAGTCCCTCCTTGCCTGTTTATATAAAAAACCGTCGCCACATTGTCTGAGGCAATTTGTACATGTCGGCCTTGAAGAGATGGGAGAAACGATTTTAAAGCTCTGTGAACAGCTAGAAGCTCTAAACAATTGATGTGGAGCGACTGTTCGTACGGTGTCCATTGCCCCTGGACAGTGAGTATGTCGAGATGGGCTCCCCAGCCCCACCTCGAGGCATCTGTTGTAACTACTGCTGATGGGCTTGGCCTTAAAAATGGCATTCCTGCAAGCAGGTGAGCTCGTACTGTCCACCATTCGAGTGAGGGGAGGATGTGGTTTGGAACAGTGAGGATGGTTCTTTGAGACTGGCGTTGGGGCCGAAACGCACGGACGAACCAGATTTGCAGGGTTCGCATGCGTAGTCTCGCGTGTGTTAAAACTGCAGTCGTCGCTGCCATAAGTCCTAACATGCGCTGAATGTTGAAGGCCGTTTGTTTGGGTTGTTGTATTATTTGTGTGGCCAGTGTCTGAATGGAAGATATCCTGTCTACAGGAAGGTATGCCTTGTGGTCCGTGGTGCACAAGCGAGCCCCTATAAAATGGATGTCTTGAGTTGGGGTCAGGTGTGACTTTTGATGATTGACCTGGAGGCCCAGTTCTGCTAAGAGCGCAAGTGTCATTGAAATGTCCTTCATCAACTGTGCCTTTGAAGCTCCCACGAGGAGCCAATCGTCTATGTATGGGTAGGTTGCAATTCCGCGTTGTCTGAGGTATGCCGCAATTACCGCCATACATTTTGTGAATGTCCGTGGTGCTGTGGAGAGTCCGAAGGGTAGGGCTCGGAACTGGTAGTGGTTGCTGCCCACGGCGAAACGCAGGAACTTTCTGTGGCATTGGTGTATTGTCAGGTGGAAGTATGCGTCCTGTAAATCTACCAGTGCCATCCAAGAGTTTCGGGGGATTAAGGGCAGAATCGATTGTAAGGTGATCATTCTGAATTTTCTGTGACGGATGAATTTGTTTAGGGCTCTTAGATCCAGAATCGGACGCTGTCCCCCATCCCTTTTGGGAACTAGAAAGTACCGGGAATAAAATCCGGTCCGATGGTACTGGTCTGGGACAGGCTCTATAGCCGCTTTGGCAGTTAAGGTGTCTATTTCTTCCTGAAGGGAAGGGGATGGTGGAGTTGAGACAAAATGATGTTTTGTTGGTGGTGTTTGAAACTCTATCGAGTAGCCTCTCAAAATGATGTTTAAAACCCATTTGTCCGTGGTTATTTGTTGCCAATTCTCGTGAAATGGAAGAAGTCTGGAAATGTGTTGAATTGGTAAAGGTAGGAAGTCAAAGAGACTGCTTTGATGAAGACGCAGCCTTTTTAGGTGGTTGTGGTCTCTGCTGTCTCTGGTTAAAAGATTGCTTCGGAGGAGGAGCCTTACGTTTCCAGTATTCAGATTGTCGAGGAGATCTGGAACGTTTAAACGGCGTTGGTTTCCATGGTCTGGGCTTATAGCTCTGCTGTTGTTGTTGTTGCGCTACTCCGAGCCTTTTTGCTCGTTTGCGGCTGTCGTCCACGGTGGTCAATATATCGTCTGTCGTTGCATTAAAGAGACCTTGGCCGTCGAAGGGAAGGTCTTCGATTTTAAACTTAAGATCAGGTTGCAACGAAGAGGACCGAAGCCAAGCGTGTCGTCTTAGGGCAATTGAGGCAGCCATCGCCTTTGAAGTGCACCCCACAGAGTGGCGGATAGTATTTATCTGTTGCTTTGAAACCCTGTTGAGCTCCTGTAGCAGCTTGTAGGCTTGTTTCTGGGAAGGTTCAGGTAGGGCAGAGACGAGCGTATTTAGTTGGGAGGAGATATTGTGGGTATACGCGGCGAAGTATGCTAAATAATTGTTGATTTTGGCATTTGCCGTAGAAATTGAATACATTTTCCTTCCCAGGGTGTCTAATTTCCTGCCTTCCTTCTCAGGAGGTACAGGGTGACGAGTCTGTTTCGATTTAGAAGAAGAATGAACTATCAGAGAGTTCGGGGCTGGATGGCTAAATAGAAATTTCGACTCCATTGCTTGGATCCTGTAAAGAGATTCAATTCGTTTTGAAGTCGGGGGAATAGATGCTGGGTTGTCCCAAGCTTCTTTGATGGCCTCTAGGTGTACCGGTAACATCGGCAGAAAGGAACCAGCAGGTAAATCTGAGTGCACCAAGTCGTGTACCACGTCTGTTACCTTGGGTGCATCTGAGGTGAGGGTAACGTTAAGTGCAGAGGCCATGTTGGCAATCAAGTCCAAGTATGTCTTTGCCCCTTCGGAAGGTGACAAATCCGCGGGCTTGGCGATATCCGAGGCAGGGGATCCAGGGGACATCGACTGTATCGAGTCCGATGATTGTGCGTCGGATTCGGCATCCGAGTCAGGTTCGGGTGCCGGTGGGTCCGGTCTGGTTGGAGTCGTGCTTTTAGGTCTGGTTGGACTCGTGCCTTTAAGCTTAGAAGTCGAAGTGGAAGGAGTCGGAGATGGCTGTTTTGTTAGTTGCTTACTCCGTTGGACAGGAGTCGCTTCCTTGGATTGGTTCCTGTGGTAATCGGTACGGTACCGAGAATGGTGGTAGCCGCAACATGCATGGGAATCCATTGATGGAGACCTCGAAGCGTAGTGGCGTCGTCTCGGGGACATAGATGGAGACCGAGACCTCGGGTTGTAGCGATAGCGGTCCCTCCCCCTACTAGGGGATCTCTCCGGGAAACGCGTACGATGGTACCGATGTCTCTCGATGCTGGGAGACCTGGCTGGGAACCGATGGGTATCAAAGTACCTATAAGCGTCATGTCTGTATTGGATGGGATTCGACATATCGCGGAACGATCTAGGGTTGATGTGCTGTTGAGTCCACTGCAGCGGGTCTCGGATCTTCTCCAGCGAAGGGTCTGGTATGGATCCTTGTAGAGAAGGGGATCGGGACGGAATCGGAATAACCTCTTCCGTCTGCTGATGCGGTGATTCCGTAATCGGAGTGGTCACTTCCTGGGTATCGGTTCCAGGTGTGGAGGGCTCACATTGTCTGTCAGGCTCGTGGGCTTTTTGTTGTTCCGAAGATTTGTTCGAGTCGGTAGGTTTTCTCGAGTCCTTCGGGTCGGTAGATTTTTTCGGGTCCTTCGGATCGGTAGGTTTCCTCGAATCCTTCTGGCCCTTCGGATCGGAGTGCTTGTGTTTCTTAGTGTGCTTCCCACTTTTCGTTTTAGTAGACGCGGCCGTTAGTTCTGACGTTCTCGCGCCGTCGCCGGCTTTCGCGGCATCGCCGGGCTTATGCTTGCTGGGAACAATGGCCACTGAAGCTGCCGACCGTGCGCCGTCTCCTTGGGGAGTCAGGAGGGGAGGCGACTTACTCACAGAAGAAGATTGAGACATTTCAGGGTGAAGCACAGACTCCATAAGATGGCTTCTTAGTCTAGCGGCTCTGTTTTTGCGCGCCTGTTTGCCGAATTGAAGGCAATGCGCACAGGCGTCCACTTTATGGGTTTCTCCCAAGCAGAATAGGCAAAGCGAATGTCCGTCTGAGGTAGGGATTTTCGCCCTACAACGCGAACACCTTTTAAAGGTTATTTTACTGTCTCTTCCTTCCATACGCCCGGGGGGGGGGGGAAGGGAGGTCTGAGGTAAAAGCGGGGAAGATATTTATGCTTTTTTTTTTTTTTTTTTTTTAGAGAGTATAAGAATATAAGAAAAATAGCGAGGGAAATAGAATAAAGAGGAAAAGTGAAGAAAAACGGAGGCTAGATGTTTGAGGTAAACGAGGAGCGCAGCGAGGTAAGACTATCCCGGGCGGCGGTTGGAAAGAAACTGAGTGGGTGGGGCGCCTCCCTCTCGCTCCAGGCATGCGCAGTGGATGCCTGCTCCCCAGAGCGAAAGGGAGTGCGCGCCAAAAATAACGCCTAGGCTAGCTTTTAAAATCTCCGAGGTAGGGTTCGTCCTGACGGGAAAACCCATGTGTGGGACTGCACAGAGACCACGAAGAAGATCTTGACAATTAGCTCTCTTTCCAGAAAGACACATATGTTAGGACAAGTTACACAATAGTCAGCAAGAAGCCATTTTAATCAACAAAGGCCAATTTTAGTTGGTAAAATGTAGAGTTTATGCATGATCCTTTAAGCCTATTTTGCCTCCTGTGTGCTAGTTGCAATGTGGTAAATAGCAATAAGAATACAAAAATGGTCTTTCCATTAACAAGAAGTTTCTTTCATTTATTACTTTTCTACAATATTTCATACTTCTTTTACAGTGCAGTCATGAGCAGAGATAGACCCTTTTAAGTCCACTGAAGTCAATCAGCTTAGAAGGATGTCACTTGATTTAGGATAGCACTATTAATATATCAAAAACACACCATGCTCAACTGTTGGCATCCTACAAATGTTTTTTGTATTTTTTAATTTGTGTGTGTGCTTGTGTGCCTGGGAGTCATGGCAACTTCTGGCAACCCCTACTGGGGCATGGAGGATATTAATAAAAAAATAGCTTGACACAGCCTGCCTTTGTCTTCCACTCCTGGATTTCTCCAATCCAAGTACTTGCCAGGGTTGGCCTTGCTCAGTTTCCAGTCGGAAGAGACTGGGCTTCCACAGGCTATCCAGGTCAGGGCCAATGTTCCCTCTAAGTTGTTTACATTAAGGCCAGCATCAAGTCAAGTTTATTCACAGCATCTAATACACTTCATGTTAATTGTGAGCATTTTTAGTTGCAGTTGCGCTCCAGGGACAAATCTAAATTGTGATTCCAACCCCGCCCCCCCCCCCCCAAAGTTAACACTTTCTGCTTTTCTGCCTAGTGAGGTGGGTCCCTCTTCTCACCTGCTTCTTTCTTAGGGCTTTCCTGCTCATCTCTAGAATCTGAGAAGTTGTAGACCGTTGTTTCTAGAAATTCCGTTTCAGGGTTGCCAACCTCCACATGAAGACCATAGATTTATACCCCGCCCTTCTCTCTCAATCAGAGTCTCAGAGTGGCTTACAACTTCCTTTATCTTCTTCCCCCACAACAGACACCCTGTGAATCATGTTCCCTCTAAACTGCAGTCTTGTAAACAAAAATTCTACTTTGTGAGCTACTGGTATTAAAGTTGTGAGCCACTGGCATTAAAGTTCTGAACTACTGCATAAATTATTGTGCTCTGGGGCCACTTTTGCTGAGCTAAGACAAAAATGTGTGAGCTGGAGGCTAAAAACCTGTGAGCTAGCTCAAGCTAACTCAGCTTAGAGGGAACACTGGTCAGGGCTACAAATTACATTGATGGAATAGCTAGAAGTCAATCTACTAACTTCTTTTCTTTGAAGCTGAAGCAGCTGCTTACATAAATACAAATTCCAAGACAGGATTTGTGGTAGGACTAGAATACAAAAAGCTGAGGGCATGGCAGACTGCTTTCAAGCTTCTCTTTCTATCCAGTCAAAACTACTTTTACATATAAGAACCCAAAATATGGCATGAGGCTGGTCTTCTAAACAGGTTTAAGATATTTTGAGTAAGGACCCAATTGACAAATGGGATCATTAGCTTAAATTATTTGCACTGATCAATGGAGAAGGTGGATTATTCATGGTATTCCTAATTTAGATATTACACATGCATCTCTCCACTGTTCTCTGGGGACTGAGCTGGTTCCGCAGATAGGTACACTGCAGCCAATCCCCCTGTAATGCAGAGAAAAGTGCCTGCAACTACGAGTCAGCAAAAGACAACGATGGACCCTCTATCTGCTGTGCTTGCAAAAAGCCCTCAAATCTGGTTCTAGTCTCTACCAGAAACTGCCCCTCCCCTTCTATGCAGCCAGGCATGCTTGACAACATGGAAACAGACCAGCTTGGACGGGCTCCTCTCCTTGTAGCTCTGGTGTCTTGACTCCGAAGTCTGAGGAGGATGGAAAGCAGATATTAATGTGTTGGGATTCAATGATGGTTGCGTTGGAACTTTCACAGGGATAGTCCCTGTGGGATGCAGTCAAATCCTGTAATGAGAAGAATGCCATCAAGAATGTGGATTTTGTCCTAAAACACATCTCCCAACCACTAACTCATGCAGCCAGAAGAATTCAGGGAAGTTAAGCAGATGAGCCCACTTTCCAGACTATTACTGAAATAGACAGGGCTCAGGACAAAACGTCAATCTCACCCTGAACCATTTCACTAAAGAAAGTTCCTCCCATTTCATGCTTGAAGAAGTGCAGCATGCCTCACCCCAACTTTCTGCTGAAAACCATGACATCTAGAATCTCAAATCCTTTTTTCTTTTAAAAACTGATTCACAGAATCTGTGGAAGGTGAACAAACTCTGCTGCGGCTATGCAATGTTCATACTCATGGGGAATGTCGTCTGGAAGACAAATGGCTTTTTTTATCTACCCTGCGCAGGGCTTTTTTTGTAGCAGGAACTCCTTTGCATATCAGGCCACACACCCCTGATGTAGCCAATCCTCCAAGAGCTTACAGGGCTCTTAGTACAGGGTCTATTGTAAGCTCCAGGAGGACTGGCTACGTCAGGTGGGTGCGGCCTAATATGCAAAGGACTTCCTGCTACAAAAAAGCCCTGACCTTGAGTATGCTCAAAGAACTATTGAAAGATACTGGTCCACAAAGAGCTTTACTAGCCAGCCAGTCACACTTAACCAGTCTGTCAATTTTGTCACAATGAAGGTTCTTGCTAGAAACATAGAAAGAACAACCAATTGCTTATCCAGATCACAAATGCACCCCCCCACCCCCACCCCGGTCCCCAGTGGCTCAGAGGAGATTCTTACTTGATAGTGCAAACCAGGAGAGTGCCAATTTACAAGACTATCTACGGAGGAATGGAAACATTCTGATTCACCTTGAAGTCATTTTGCAGGATGTAGCGAATATCCTCCAGATTTATGGTGCGGTCCTTCTTTCTGTACTCTAGACCAACCTTCACAAAGTCATAATACAGTTTCGGCAGCCTGGCATCAGTTTCCAAAGACCAGCCAGAAAGTATGCGATCCTTAACCTCTGAAGCCTTGATCCCTTTCCAAGGAACAGTATCTGGAAGACACGCATTCCCAAATCATGATATTATGTATGTGGACTCAAGTGAAGGCTTCGGGTATTCCGACCTGGCTCATTGGAGCCATACGAACTGAGCTTCAGGACTTGGGAACAATGGGCTGCAGGATCCAAATCTCTGCCGCCCTGGACCAATCACAAGCCCCTGCCAGTTTGAATGACCCAATAACGTGCTTGCATGAGAACCCTGTTGGCCTAGTTCTCGGTCTTGTAGTGCAGCCACCTACTATGCTGTGCTTAATAAAGAGCTGGTTATCACTTATGCCTCGACTCTTCAATGCATAGAACCCACTATACAACACATATTTTGATACAGCTTGGCTCCAAGGAAAGGAAGGGAGCAACCAGAGGATCTCACAGTACCCTTGGACATATGACCCTTACTAATTTTGCAACAATGGTCCTTGTGTGGTGGAGGATCCTTTGTACTGTGCTACAAGGTCCAACTTCATTGGGATGGGATAGGAGAGGTTACAGAGCATCTTTGTAATATTTGCTGTAACTTCAATATATACATAATGGTTATTATAAGAATATGTTCAGATTTTTGGCTACAAATTTGTGTACAAATCACCCCGGCGTGTCACCTACAGGAGTGGCCCGGGGGGGTGCCCCGCCTGTGTGGCAAGTGGGGGGGAGCGAGTGAGGGAGAGCTGCTGCCCTTCCCACTCACAGATAAAGGCTCCCCCCCCCGATCAGCTGATCAGCGGGCCCTTTCACCTGCACCCTCCTGTGCATTTTAAATTGTCCAGGAGGGGGCAGAAAGTGGCGGACATGCATCCAGATCGCAGTGCATGCAGCCAGGCCACGCCACACCAGGGCATGGCAAGGAGGGAAGCTCTGCCCCGCCTCTCAAGGTGCCCCTCAAGTAAGGCAGCTGAGGTGAGGCAAGGCAAGGCTGACTGGGCACCTGTGTGTGGGGAGGTGTGTGTAAGTTTTTGTTTACTGATTGCATTCAACATCTCAAAACAGTATTTTCAACAGGGTGAAAGTTAGGGTTTTGGCAAAGAAAGATAAAAAATAAGAATGTCTGGAGAAGGAATGACAAATGAATGGTGGGGATATCTAGAGAGAAACTAACAAATGTGTAGCAGGGAATCAGGAGTGTCAAGATGCTGTAGGAAATGCTGCCATTCTGAAGATGGATATTTATTTACTACAGTAACATCCTGCTTTCTTCTAGGGGGAGATTCAAGATGGCATACAAGTGAGAGATCCTAGGAGGTCTCCTGGCCAGATACTGTCTACGTCTTGACCTGCTTAGTTTCATGTGACCTCATTCAGAACATTTCGTCTCTTTAAGTGTACCTGTGAGAGCCTCCTGAACAACAGCACAGAAACTGTAGATGTCGGATTTCTCCGTAGGAGCCTTTTCAGCGATCACTTCCGGTGAGCACCACCTGAACAGCCGAGAGGAGATGGGCACCCGAGTCAGGTCACTCCGCTCTCCGCCATCTTTGCTGCCAGAAACAGAAGGCCAAGAAGCTTGATGCGTGGAGGACATTTTGACCGCATGTGCCCTCTTGTATTCATATGTCTCCAGGAGCTCCCAACACTGGAAAGGAGGGAGGAAGACTGGGTGCTGCTCACCAGCCTTCAGACCCCAGAGGCAACTGTCGGGCTAAAGAGCCACCCAAACACCCAGCAGGCTCTGGATAGTAGAATGCTGAGGCACACCAGCCTAGGAAACAGGGACCCTGTGTCTCCTGGCAGATGATCCAGATGGCTCATGAGAAGCCCCAGAATTTCACGGCCCATGGACAATTTCCCCAACAGCATTGAAAGGGACAGAGGCAACTGGCCAAGGAGAAGCCAGTCAGTTAAGTTTATTATTATGGTCACTGACCAGAACATTTTAGCCATCTAGAACAACCTTAAAAATACCTTATAAAAAGTCTCACAAAGAATCTGCACATTAAAATTTAATGACTTGAGGGTTATAACAGTAAAAAAGAATTTAGAAGATTATTATTTAACCCTTTAAACCATTTTAAAAAGTCACTTTAAATAAAATTTGTTAAAAGATTTACAGTTTGGCCTATTTGTCTCGCTTTTTGTGTTCCTTATAAACCTGGGAACAGAATCTAGCCACCTGTCTTGTTCTCTGAAGGAGAACCACTACACCAAACTGGCTCTCTCTGGTGGTTCCTGTCTGACAGAAGATAATCTAATTTGATCTGCCAGGGAACCTTTCCAACAGCGGGCCAATAATTTCCCTTCGGCTCGCCGTATGAAAAGAACAATTAAAAAATACATGCTCCAAAGAATCTATTTCAGGCTGGAAACAGGAACAGAGCCTAAGTGCAGAAGAAGCCCCTTTATACCTCCCCTCTACTACCGCAGATGGCAGGGACATACTCCTAGCTAAAGTAAAGGCCTTTCTAGTGTGAGATTCAAGAAAGTATGAGCTTTTTCACACAGCTTAAGTATTCCGGTATGCCAGCTGGTCAGTTACTGAACAGTAACGGGTTTCTGCTGGCATTTCAGACAGACCTGATTCAGTAACTGGCTGCTACCGGAATACTCTCACCTTTTCACACAGTCCCGCGGCTGTCCCGGTAGTGAGGCATGCCTGAGTCGTTACAAACAAAGAGCAGCTTCTTCCACTTTTCAGCCCCTCCTTCCGGGTTGAAATCGCTATGGGGTGCTGTGTGAAATGTCCAGTATCTAACCCGGGAGCAGTTTTTGCGCCCTTTTTCGCCCACCGCGCATGATCTCCGGCTTTTTTTTTTTTTGGAACGTCCGGCTAAGATCGCTATAGCGCTATAGCGACATACCACAACAGCATCGCCATAGGGATGCCTGGGTTCCATTAAGATGCCAGAGATCGCCGCCGCTGAAACTTGGTAACTTATCTCAATGGAGCCTAGCCATCTCTATGGTGGTGCTGTTGTGATACGATGCTATAGCGCTATAGCACTATAACGATCTTTGCCTGACGTTCCAAAAAAAAAAAATAAGCTGGAGATCGCGCGCCGGCAGGCGAAAACAGCTGGCGCTGGTGGAAGCGAGATAAAAGCGGAACAGTGTGAAATGGCTCGCTTCAATCACGGAACCCTATCGGAAAAAAAAAAAACCGTGTCTGAAAACTCCCATCCCTGTCTCGGATTACTGCAAGGCGGCACAATACCAACTCCCTTCCGGCTTCCATTGGTAAGTGTGAAAAGGCCCTATAGGTAGGCAGCAGGAGCAACTATGTATCTACAGTTTGCTGAAGAGAAATAGTCTGGGGAATTGATAATATCTGTTTGTCTTTCTATATCTAGCACTCTGCTTAATACATGATTTTGCCTGGTCTAGGCCAAGGTTTAGAAGGGCTTGGGAGCGGGGGGTAAACCCCAGCTTTCTAATGGCTGTTTGGACTGCTTGGAGGAGAAGCCATTCTAGACCTCAGCCACCAGCCTTGGAACTGGAGAAGGCGGCAGCACACAGCGTCCAAACAGCAGTACTCACAAGAGATAAGGCACCAGAAGAGCCTTCCCTATCCGTCACAGCATAAAAACTAGTTCCCAACATGCTGCCACGCTTCAATGTTACCAAGAAAAAGAACCCGGGATGGATTTATGCAGATGAAGGAGTACTCCCGTGGCAGCCTTGAGTGTCCTCCCCTGACTTTCTCCCATGCAAGTTAAGAAACAGATAGAATGAGGGCCACATCTGGTTGCCAACTGTACCGAAAGTTCCACAGGGACGCACTGCACCCAAGGGCCCTTGCAATCTACAAGCCCTTCCTCTACATGAACCCAAACCTCCTCATCATAATGTGTTAGCAGTTCAGCTACACTGGCTTCTGGTGGAGTATCAAGTCAGATTCAAGGTTTGATTTTGATTTTTAAGGCCTTGAGCAATCTGGGACCAATGTACCCTTGGGACCGTCTCCTCCAATACATCCCTGTAAGAGCCTTGCACTCTACTGGTAAAAATGCTTTGGGTGATCTCTGGCCCCAGGGGGGTCCGACTGTCCTCCACCTGGGCAAGGGCCATTTTCGTCCCGGCCCCAACCTAGTGGAACTCTCTACCGGATAACATCAGGTCCCTGTGTGACCTCATGCAATTCTGCAGGTCCTGGTAAGGCAGAGATGCTCTGTCAGGCTTTTGGTTTATTACTGGCTGGCAGCTCCCTTTCCTATTCAGACACTCTGTAAGTTTCCTCCCCCAGCAAGACACCCTGGCAGTCCAGGATCTAGACAAACCTGTGTTTTCATAATTTTAATTAATTTATGTGCTATTTTTAATTATATAACGTTTTATTATACGCTGAACATCACCCAAAGAAGAAGAAGAAGCAGTAGCAGTAATAGTAGCAGTAGTAACAGCGGTAGTATGGGGCTCAAACCTTTCAATCATGTACTCCAAATTGGTGAGTCGGGCTTCATACATTGTTACAAGCATTACTGCATAGGAGCTGACTGTGCGGTGGACAAAACCATGCACATGTAGAAACTGCAAGGCTTCAGTCACCTGCAGCAGCAGGTGCACAATCGTTTTGGCATGCAGGATTGCAAACTCTGAGCGCTGGAGGAAAGGGAAGAGCGTTAGAGTGGTAACTGGTACCTGCTGAAGTCACTCATCATTCTCAGTTAAACAAAAGGAGGACAGCCTGAAGATTGGCATGGCTGGCTAGCTCTTCCTCTGGTTGTGGATGTGTGGAGCTAACTTGTACTAGAATATCCTCCAAGAAAAAACGTCTTAGAAATGTATGGGGTAATATATGTCAGCTGCACTAGGCATTTTTTTTATTTATTCAGATTAAGAAGCTGGTGTATAAAAATGGCCAAGAGAAGAGGCAATTGGGTTCAAGTCTTCAGTTAGCCAAAAACAAAACAGGCAGTGTTAGGCAAGCCACTTCAGTCTTCCTCCCCACTCCAGCCTCCCCAATTGCCATATGGGGAAGCTAATAATAATGGCCTAACTTACAGTCTGTTGTAAGGATTGCTATCGTAATGGCTTTGAAGTGCTTTAAACACTGGAAATGCAATACAAATATTTGTACTTTTAAAATATCTGTCCTGCCTTTCCGCCAGCTTGGCCTTCAAGGCAGCACAGAAATTCAGTTTTAAAACAATTAAATACTATTGAAAAAACTACTGTATCTAACCGAAAGTAAGATAACCCTCCTCAAAGAAAATGCAGGGTAGGGTCTTCCTTCCATGTATATATGTGGAAGGGGGTGCTGCCCTTTCTTACTTAGCAGTTTCTGTGCACCAGCCAGGGGGTGCAAGAACAGCAACCAGCCCCCCGAAGGTGCAGAAGCCGAGGGCAGCAACCCCCGCCCCCCAAGATGGCTCACCAAGCTGCTTGCAGAAAGCATCTTCAATTCAGAGCTATCTTTTTTATTATTATTATTATTATTATTTTAGTCTTTTGGGGAAGATGTTGTCTTACATTCAGGATTTCTTTCTTTCGAGTAAATACTGTAAAAGCATGAGAATCAAAAGCATATTGAAAGAAGAACCGTTTCAGTTGCTTTTTAGAGCTCCGGAGAACAAGATGGACAACAGCAGGGCCAGTTCTAAAGCCAAGCCAACTGATGTAACTGCTGAAGGCAGTGCAATGAGGCAGGCACCAGTGCATCCAAGGGGTCCAGCTATCAGGTGACTGATCTGTCCTTCTGGGTCCATGCTGCAACAGGTGCAGGCCCAGGAGGGGATGGATGCACCTTACTTGGGAGTCATGGGTGGAATTCTAGCAGGTGCTCCTTTACATATTAGGCCACACACCCCTGATGTAGCCAATCCTCCAAGAGCTTACAAGGCTCTTTTTTGTAAGCTCTTGGAAGACTGGATACATCAGGGGTGTGTGGCCTAGTATGCAAAGGAGCTCCTGCTAGAATTCCACCCCTGTATGTAGCCAATCCTCCAAGAGCTTACAAAAAAGAGCCTTGAAAACTCTTGGTGGATTGGCTACTTCAAAAGGGTGTGGCCTAATATGCAAAGGAGCTCCTGCTAGAATTCCACCCCTGCTTGGAGTGACAGAGTACCTTGAACAACCCCTGATGAAGGGATTTGAGGGAGTGCTGAAAGATGTCCAAAGATCTTCCCACAATCCCTTCCAGCCCCCAGCTTATTATATTTCAATTGTATTACTTGCATTGTTTTTACTACTACAAGTTGCCCGTGAATACTAAGAATGGAAAGGTGTAAGCGGGGCTTTTTTGAAGCAGGAACGCAGTTCCAGCTGGCTTGGCAGCAGGGGGTGTGGCCTAATATGCAAATAAGTTCCTGCTGGGCTTTTTCTACAAAAAAAGTCCTGGGTGTAAATATTTCAACAACCAGAATTTTAAAAAAGCAAAACAAAAACAAACTGGGACTCAGGGATCTGACTGAGCACAGGGGACGCCGTCAATACTCTGAGGAAAACAAAAAACAGAGGCATTACCCTTTCATGAAGGATGCTGTAGAGCGAGCCAATGTTAACTCTCTCATACACTAATCGGGTTCTCTTCAAGTCAATGGATAAGGACTCAGCCATCAACAGCAGCAAGTGAGGGTGACGGAGTTTACTGCAGAGGGGATAAAATGCCTCCAAATATGAAAGGAAATCAGATTACACCGAAAGTACATTTCCAGCTTCATAGATTTTTATCCTAGAAAGACAGAAACTAAATCTATCCTCAGAGCATATTCTCTGGTCAGTCGTGAGACTTCTGGCTTCCCTCTCTATCATTTGGCTTTGATCAAAGTCGCAGAGGACATTAAACTGATATCAAAATGCTGAACAAGCCTCAATATGGTCAATGCTTGGAACAGGAGGCTGCACCGGAGCCAGTGTAGCCCGTCAGGAAAATCAGAATAAGCCAATGTGGCCATCTCCATTTCAGTCACTGATTGGAGTCTGCCTCGTTTACAGAGCAGTTGGTGATTCTTTGGTGCCACTTTTTAGTATTTGTGTCTGTGAGTGAATGCCTGTGTGCCTAGAAGTCATGGTGACCTATGGAGACCCCTTAGCAGGGCTGGGGCATTTTCAGAGAGGTGATTTGATATTTCCTGCCTCTGTGTCCTGGCCCTGATATTCCTTGGAGCTCTCCCTTCCAAATACTAGCCAGGGTCAGCCCTGGTTAGCTTCTGAAACCTGGCGAGACTGGGCTTGCCTAGGCTATCCAGGCCAGGGCATTTGATGTCATTTTAACGGTTATAAGCATTTAGCACAAGAAACGCTGAAAAATGTGTACGTTTAATGAAGGGAAAACTGATTTGAGGACACAGAAAATGGCACAAAAATAAAGACTGAATTCAATTTACACAGAAGGAAAGCAAAACTGAAATGGATTTTTTTCTTGAAGTAACAGGGCTGCAAAAAAAAAAAAATTGGTACTGCCCATTCTCTATTTCTCATGGAACAGAAACTATTCTCTCATGGCACACTTATACACCACCACCCCCACACACATGCACACACTCTTCAAGCCACCACATTCACTAGGGACTATTAGTTCAGACATAGGCTGAGGCATACCTGCTGTGCTCCTTTTCTGCAAGCAGGAGGTCAGCCAGGTATCGCTTGCTGCAGTTCGGACGGAGTTTCAGATTCAGCTCCTTCACTGTTACCCGGGTCACGCCCCACATCAAACTAAGAAGAAGAAGACATTTGATTTGTACCCTGCTTTCCACTCTGAATCTCAGAGTGGCTCACAATCTCCTCTATCTTCCTCCCCAACAACAGACACCCTCTGAGGTAGGTGGGGCTGAGAGAGCTCTTACGGCAGCTGCCCTTTCAAGAACAACTCCTGTGAAAGCTATGGTTCACCCAAGGCCATTCCAGCAGCTGCAAGTGGAGGAGTGGGGAATAAACAGGTTGCTTACCTGTAACTGATGATCTTCGAGTGGTCATCTGTGCAGTCACACACATGGGTCTTGCCGCAGGCAACGGATCCATACCTCGGAGCTCCAATAGCTCGCCTATAGCGCTTTTTGGCGCGCTTCCCTCCCGCTCTGGGGAGCAGGCACCAACTGCGCATGCCTGGAGCGGGGGGGGGGGGAGCGCCCATCCCACTCAGTTTCTTCCAGCCGCCACTGACACTGACACTATACAAAGTTAAACAACAATCACAGGAGGCCAGCAGCGGGGAAGGCTGGGTGGGCGTGTGTGACTGCACAGATGACCACTCGAAGATCATCAGTTACAGGTAAGCAACCTGTTTATCTTCTTCGTGGTCTCTGTGCAGTCCCACACATGGGTGACTAGCCAGCTGAATGTCCTGGAGGAGGGTGCTGGCAAAAGAAAAGAGTTAGTCACATAATCAAATCACATCACACCATATAGGTTATAGATGGAAGCGGATGCACTCACCCGTGGCTTCAATGGAAGATGGATCTGAGGACTGCTTGGCCGAAGGAGGCGTCTCGTCTCGCATGAACGTCTAAGGCATAATGGGAGATGAACGTGGATGGTGAGGACCAGGATGCAGCAGCACAGATGTCCTCTAAGGAGACGCCCTGTAGAAAAGCCGAAGACGTCGAGACCGCTCTGGTAGAGTGAGCCTTAAGGCCTTCGGGTAGGGGCTGCTTAGCCAGTTCGTAACACAACTTGATGGCACTAACTACCCATTTAGATAGTCTCTGGGTAGAAATTTTGTGTCTCTGTGAGGTTTACCGTAGGCCACAAACAAGTTAGGGTCCTTACGGAAAGGTTGTGTACGAGCAAGGTAGAAGGACAGAGCCCTTCTGACATCTAGGGAATGCAGAGCATTTTGTCCTGGGTCGGTTGGGTTAGAGAAAAACGTTGGCAAAGAAGTTGATGTCGATAAGTGGAACTGGGAGACAACTTTGGGAAGGAAGGCAGGGTCCGGTCGCAGGACAACCTTGTCCTTATGGAAAATTGTGTAGGGAGCATCATGGCGGAAAGCACATAAATCACTTGCGCGTTTCCCTGAAGTAAGGGCAACTAACAATGCAGTCTTCCATGACAGAAGGTTGAGATCTATGGTAGCCATTGGTTCAAAAAGGAGCTTTCATTAGGTAAGAAAGCACTAGGGATAAACTCCAAGCTGGAACGAAGGGTTTAATGGGTGGATGCAGGTGCAACATGCCCTTGAGGAAGGATTTGGACAACTTGTGGGGAAAAAAAGTTTTGCCGTCAACAGGGTCATGGAACGCAGAAATGGCAGAAAGGTGAACTTTTAACGAGGAATAGCAGAGTCCTGATCTCAGTAGGGATAGTAGATAATCCAAAACCAGATTCAGAGGTGCAGATTCTGCTTGTAGATGATTGGAAGTTGCGAATGAGCAGAAACGCTTCCATTTACGTTGATAAGAAAGTCTGGTGGAAGGCTTTCTTGCGTTAAGAATGATGTTAGCTACTTCTGTAGAGAGGAAGGAGGGCAGATTCTCCACGCTGTCAGGGCCAGAACCTGTGGGTTGTGATGCAGTACGTGGCCGTTGGCTTGAGACAGAAGATCGCCCACAAGAGGCAGACGGCGATAAGTGTGGCAGGACATTTGCAGGAGCCTCGTGAACCACGGTTGCCATGGCCACCATGGAGCATTGAGAATGCAATCCATGCCGTCTCGTGTGATCTTTATCAGCACCCGTGTTAAGAGAGGGGTTGGAGGGAATAGGTAATGTAAAGGGCCTCTCCAAACCTGCAGAAAGGCGTCGTTGCCTCTTCTGGTATAGAAGCGGTGACATTTTGCATTGTCCCTGGAGGCAAAGACGTCTACCTTGGGCGTTCCGAAGCACAGAAAGATGCGACGGAGGTAGACCTGATTGATGGACCATTCGTCGTCGTCTATCCGGACCCTGCTGAGAGTGTCGGCCAGAACATTCTCCACACCTGGAAGGTGGATGGCAGTCAAATAGATGTTGTGCTTGATACACCATTCCCAGAGCAATATGGCTATACGGCACAGCCGAAGGGATCTGGTGCCTCCCTGTTTGTTTATGCAGAACACTGTCGCCATATTGTCTGTAGAGATCTGAATGTGCCGACCCCTGATCAGCGGGAGGAACGAATGGAGGGCCCTGTGCACAGCAATCAGTTCTAAGCAGTTTATGTGCATGGCCCTCTCGGAGGGAGTCCAAAGCCCTCTGACAGTCTTGTCCTCTAAGTGGGCTCCCCATCCCCATTTGGAGGCGTCTGAGGTCACAATAGCCGTCGGAGGAGTCGGAAGAAACGGCATGCCGGAGAGGAGGTTGTTGGGTACAGTCCACCAGGTAAGAGAGAGAAGTGCTCTCTGGGGAACGGTAAGCAGAATGCTCTGCGGTTGTACGTGAGGATGGTAGGCACGCGCAAACCAAAGCTGCAGTTGCCTCATCCGGAGCCTGGCAAAGCGTAGGACTGATGTAGTGGCTGCCATTAGGCCCAGAAGATGTTGGATGGTGAAGGCAGATTGAAGGGGTTCTCGTTGAACTGATTTGGCAAGAGCAATGATGGTCAGTGCTCGGTCCTCCGGGAGGAAAGCACGATGAAGAGAAGTGCATAGATGGGCCCCTATGAACTGCAAGTCCTGGGTCGGTGTGAAGTGTGATTTGGTGGTATTCACACGCAGGCCCAAAGAAGCTAGGAGAGAAAGAGCTGTATGAAGATTCATCTCCAGTTGATGCTGAGTTGGTGCAATGAGGAGCCAGTCGTCGATATATGGGAAGACCGGGATGTTCCGGATGCGGAGAGCAGCTGCCACTACTGCCATGCATTTGGTGAACACCCTGGGTGCAGTAGAGAGTCCGAATGGCAGGGATATATATTGGAAATGATCGTGGCCCATGGCGAATCGAAGGTACTTTCGATGTTGAGGTCGGATTGCCACATGGAAGTAAGCGTCCTGAAGATCTAGGGAAGCCATCCAAGAATTCTTGGGGATCAAGGGCAGGATGGATTGCAGAGAAATCATTCTGAATTTCCTATATTCGATGTGTTTGTTCAGCTTCCGAAGATCTAGAATAGGACGCTTGCCTCCATTCCTCTTGGGCACCAGGAAGTACCTCGAGTAGAAGCCCGTCCCTCGGTGTTGAGGAGGAACAGGTTCTATGGCATTTTTCTGGAGCAAGTCCAGAATCTCCTGTCGGAGGTGGGGAGGGGGGGGGGTAGCTGTAAAGTAGTGGTGGTGAGGTGGTGAAATGAACTCGATTGCGTAGCCTAGACGCACGATGGTCAGCACCCAGGAGTCGGTTGTGATCGAGTTCCAATTCGGAAGGAATGGGGAAAGACGTGTGTGGTAAGCGGGTGGAGTCTGAAGAGAGTCAAAGAGACTGCTTGGCAGGAAGGGAAGCTTTCTTGGTTTGTTGAGACCGAGGTCTCTGTTGGAACTGAGGCTTTTGCTGCACGCTCTTCCTCTTCCAGTAATCATTCTGTTTAGGTGACCTCTGGCATTTCTGGAACGATGGTCTCCAGGGTTTTCCACGATTAAATTGCTGGGAGGATGGTTGGGAAACTCCCAGGCGTTTCGCACGTTTCCGGCCATCATCGACTGAGGTCAGTACTTCATCGGTGGAAGCATGAAAGAGGCCTAGACCATCAAAGGGAAGGTCTTCAATTTTTTGCTTGATGTCTGGCTGCAAATTGGTGGATCTTAGCCAGGCATGGCGATGTAAGGCAACAGAAGAAGCAAAGACCCTCGATGAACATGAAACAGCATGGCGTATAGAATTGATCTGTTGCTTGGACACTCTGGACAATTCGGATACCAAGTTGGAAGCCGTTCTCTGGGAGGTCTCAGGGAGGGAAGGAATGAGGGGCGTAAATTGGTTCGCCAGGTTAAAGATGTAGGCAGAGAAAAACAGGTTGCTTACCTGTAACTTATGATCTTCGAGTGGTCATCTGTGCAGTCACACACATGGGTTTTCCCGCTGGAACGAACCCGACCTCGGAGAATTCAAAGCTAGCCTTAGGCGTTATTTTTGGCGCGCACTTCCTCCCGCCCTGGGGAGCAGGCATCCACTGCGCATGCCTGGAGCGGGGGGAAGGCGCTCCACCCACCAGTTTCTTTCCAGCCGCTGTTAAGTGCAATATAGTCTAAGGAATGTAGAATCGCAGAAACAGCAGCGGGGACGGATGGGTGGGCGTGTGTGACTGCACAGATGACCACTCGAAGATCATAAGTTACAGGTAAGCAACCTGTTTATCTTCTTCGTGGTCTCTGTGCAGTCCCACACATGGGTGACTGATGAGCTAACCTGCACGGAGGTGGGTGCTGTTTCTGAAAGAGAAATTTCAGAAGTTAGGTTATACATAACAGATGAGTAAAGGTACTCCCACTCACCATTGGAGAGCATGGCAGCTCAGTTGAAGATGGAGCGGAGTACGGCTTGCCCGAAGGAAGAATCTCGCCTTGCATGAATGTCCATGGCATAATGCGTAGCGAAGGTGGACGATGAAGACCATACTGCTGCTGCACAGATGTCTTCAACGGGTATGCCCCTCGCAAAGGCGGAGGATGTGGCTAGTGCCCTAGTAGAGTGTCCCCTTAGAGGTTCTGGAACTGGTTGTTTAGCTAACTTGTAACAAAGTGATATAGCCTCAACCAGCCACTTAGACAGTCTCTGTATAGAGAGTTTCCGTCCCTTCTTGTGGGTTCCGTAGGAAACAAACAATGCGGTATCTTTGCGGAATGCAGCAGTCCTGTCCAAATAGAAGGCAAGGGCTCGACGCACGTCGAGGTTATGGAGGGATTTCTGTCCCGAGTCCGAGGGGTGTTGGAAAAAAGATGGCAAAGTGGTTACACTTTGGAGGTGGAAGGGTGACACCACTTTAGGTAAGAAATTTGGGTCCGGCCTCAGAACCACTCTGTCGTGATGAAAGACAGTGTAGGGCGGATCAGATCGAAAAGCGCAAATGTCACTGGCCCTTTTAGCTGAGGTGAGTGCAACTAGCAGGGCTGTTTTCCACGATAAAAGGTGCAAGGGGATAGACGCCATTGGTTCGAAGGGGGGCTTCATCAATTGACTGAGCACGATAGATAGACTCCATGTAGGGCAGAGTTGCCTAGTCGGAGGTTTAAGGTGGAGAATTCCCTTCAAGAAAGATTTTGTAACAGGATGTGCGAATACCGTACGGCCCTCTATGCTCTGGTGGAAGGCGGAGATGGCTGCCAGATGCACCTTAAGTGAGGAGTAAGTGAGGCCAGATTCCGAAAGAGAGACAGTATAAGTAAGGATCTGCGAGATGGAGGAGGAAGCAGGGTGGAAATTATTGCGCATGGCATATTGAGTAAAGCGTTTCCATTTAGCTGTGTAGGATTTCCTAGTAGAAGGCTTAATGGCGTTTAAAAGGATGTGTCTGACATCGTCAGGAAAACCTAAAAACTGATCTTCCAAGCTGTTAATTTGAGGACTGAAGGATTGTGCTGTAGGACCCTGCCCTTCTGTTGTGACAGAAGATCCTGTACCTGCGGGAAGCAGTGATAAGTCCTGTTCGATAGGAGGAGCAGAGTGGTAAACCACACCTGGCGCGGCCACCAAGGAGTGATCAAGATACAGTTCGTGTGGTCCAACTGCAACTTCTGAATTGTCCTTGTTATGAGCAGAATCGGTGGGAAAAGGAAATGAAGTGGGCCGTTCCACGTTTGTAGGAACGCATCCCCTGGTGACAGGGAGGATGGGGGGCCTCTCATGTAGAAAATGTCGCATTGAGCGTTGTCCGGGGACGCAAAGACATCTATGGTTGGGGCGCCAAACATAGTGAAGACAGGGAGGAGATACTTCCTGTTGATTGACCATTCGTGATCGTTTACTGTCATCCTGCTCAGAGTATCTGCTTGCGTATTCTGCACCCCTGGTAGGTGCACTGCAGTCAGATGGATTTTGTGAGCGATGCTCCAATGCCACAAGCGTAGTGCCATCTTGCAGAGACGGGAGGACGCAGTCCCTCCTTGCCGATTGATATAAAACACAGTCGCCACATTGTCCGATGTTATTTGTTTGTGGCGACCGTGCAGAGATGGCAGGAAGGATTTCAGTGACCTGTGAACAGCAAGGAGCTCGAGACAGTTGATATGCAGGAGCTTTTCGTTCGCTGTCCACTGACCTTGGACCATCAGAGAATCGAGGTGAGCTCCCCACCCCCACCTCGACGCATCTGTGGTGACAACAGTTGAAGGTGATTGTTTCAGGAATGGCATTCCTTGTAGAAGATTGTGCTGGCTTGTCCACCACTGTAGGGACGGCAGAATGTGGTTGGGAACTGAAAGTAGCGTCCGTTGTGATTGCCTCTGTGGGTGAAAGGTTCTGACAAACCACAGTTGTAGAGGCCGCATGTGGAGCCGAGCATATGAGAGAACGGCGGTTGTTGCTGCCATCAGACCCAGCATGCGCTGAAACACGAGAGCTGTTTGTGTCGGATGGGAGATTATATTGTTGGCCAGGGTTTGGATATTCGTAACCCTGTCTACGGGTAGGTATGCCATGTGGTCTGTGGTGGATAGATATGCCCCGATGAATTGTATTGTCTGCGAGGGGGAGAGTTGAGACTTTTGCTGGTTGACCTGCAACCCTAAAGTAGCGAGGAGGTGAAGTGTTATTTGAATGTGCTCCTTGAGCTGCTCTTCCAAGGTTCCCACCATCAACCAATCGTCTATATAGGGGTAAAGGGCTATGCCCCGCTGACGGAGGAACGCTGCTACCACTGCCATACATTTCGTGAAGACCCTTGGGGCGGTTGATAGGCCGAAGGGAAGTGCCCTGAATTGGTAGTGGGCATCCCCTATGGCGAACCTCAGGAATCTTCTGTGGCAGCTGTTGATGGTAATGTGGAAGTACGCGTCCTGCAGGTCTATCAGCGCCATCCACGCGTCCTTGGGAATGAGTGGCAGTGTGGACTGTAGGGTAATCATGCGGAATTTTGTGGGGCGTATGTATTTGTTCAGTCTGCGTAAGTCCAGGATTGGGCGCTGGCCCCCTGTCTCTCTTCGGTACCAGAAAGTACCGGGAGTAAAACCCCGTGCGATGGTATTGGGGGGGGATTGGCTCTATGGCCTGTTTGGCCAGAAGGATGTTGATTTCGTCTTGTAGAGCCTGTGAGGGGGGGGGGTTACAAGGAAGTGCGAGTTCTTTGGTTGTGAGGTGAACTCTATGAAGTAACCCTTCTTTACAATTTGCAGTACCCAAGAGTCCGTTGTTATGGACTGCCACGTCGGTAGGAAGGGAAGGAGTCTGGGAGTGGAGGGGGTGGAGTCAAAGAGACTGCTTGTTTGGAGGAGTGGTCTTTTTTGGAGCTTGCGGTCTTTGGCGTTGTTGAAAGGGCTGCTTTGCAGCGGGTGCCCTCCTTCTCCAGTAATCAGATTGCTTTGGAGATCTAGTGCGCTTGTAAAAGGGTGTTTTCCAAGGTCTCTGCCTGTTACCTTGAGGTTGCTGTTGGGTTACCCCCAGTCGCTTTGCTCTTTTCCTACTGTCATCCACGGTGGTAAGGATGTCATCCGTGGTGGCATTAAACAGGCCCTGCCCATCAAATGGGAGATCTTCTATTTTATACTTAATGTCCTGTTGTAAGGAAGACGAGCGAAGCCAGGCGTGTCTCCTGAGAGCTATTGCGGTCGCCATTGATCTGGATGTGCATCCAACTGAGTGGCGAACAGTGTTGATTTGTTGCTTGCTAAGACGATTGAGCTCTCTTAGCAGTTTGGTGGCCTGTCGTTGTGATGTTTCAGGTAGCGATGGTACCAGAGTGGTGAGCTGTGCTGCAATATTGTGTGCATATGCCGCAAAATGAACCATGTAATTATTAATTTTTACTGATGCTGTGGAGATTGAATAAAGTTTTCTCCCCAGTGTATCCAGTTTACGCCCCTCTTTCTCTGGTGGTACAGGGTGGCGTGTTTGCTTAGTTTTTGACGACGAATGCACAATCATAGAGTTAGGTGCTGGATGGTTAAACAAAAATTTTGACTCCGGAGCGTGAATTTTGTATAGTGACTCGACACGTTTGGACGTTGGTGGTATAGAGGCTGGCTTATCCCAAGCCTCCTTCAGGGCCTCTAGGTGGACTGGAAGCATGGGCAATGATGAAGTAGCAGGTAGGTCTGCATTGATCACATCGTGGACGACGTCGGTAACCTTAGGAAGGTCGGTGGTTAACTTAATATTCAAAGCTGTGGCCATGTCGGTTATGAGGTCCAAATAGGACTTGGCCCCTTCTGAGGGAGAGAGATCTGCAGGCTTGACTATGTCAGAGGCTGGGGAGGCCGGCTGAGATAAGGACTGTGAAGAGTCTGAAGCCTCAAGGTCCGATTCGTCTTCGTCCCGTGGATCCTCTGGATCCGGTGGTAAGGGCGTTTTAGTTTGCTTGGATGTTGACTGTGTAGGAGAGACTGGAACCCGATGGCGAGGCGATACCGCATGTTCAGAGCGAGATGATAGGTGGCGTTGGTACCGTGCTGGACTTTGCTGTTGTTGGTACCGTGCTGGACTTTGCTGTTGTTGGTACCGTGCTGGGCTGTGCTGTTGTTGGTATCGTGCTGAATCCTGTGGTTGGTACCGGCCCAAGTCCTTCTGCTGCTGGTACCGTGCCGGGTCCTGTTGTTGGTATCTAGTCGAGTCGTGTCGTTGATACCGGTCGTGGTACCGTTCTTGATGTCCCACATCCTGGTGCCGTGGGTCACGGTGCCTACGGGTGCGGTAAGATTCTATAGAAGGGGATCTTGACGGCGTATAGCGCGGGTAGGAGCATCGGGATGGAGAGCGTGATCTGCTATGGTACCGACTCCCTTCGTCTCTACTGAAGGATCGCTCACGGTATCGTGTGGTCTTCTCCCGGTATGGGGATGTCTGGTACCGATGCTTCATTCTGGGGGACGCAAGATGTCTGTCCCTAGAGAGTGATCTTCCGTGACGCCTATCAGGTGCGTGGTCTCGATGGCGTGGAGAGTCGAAGCGGAGGGGAGACACCATAGCGTCCTTGTAGGTACGAGGGACAGTAACGTCCCGGAAGGAATCAAGGTCGAGCTGTTTTTGCAGTTGCTGTTGCTGTAGAAGTTGTTGCTGTTGCAGTTGCTGTTGCTGTAGAAGCTGTGAAGATGGCTGGGTAGGTTCCTTCGCCAAGAGGTCCTCCGGCAGGAATTCCTGTATCGAAGGCGAACGAGAGCCAATTCGTATGACCTCGGATTCGATAGCCTCTACCGGAGTCAGGACTGGAGGCGGCGTTGGAGCCGTGAGCACTCGGAGTGAAGAGACCGCTAAGGCAGCTTTCGCATCCGAAGCCGACTGGTGTGGCGAAGAAGATTTCTCTTTTCCCGTCGATTCACCATGTTTTTTCTTGGAATCGTGGTGCTTCTTCGGGTGTTTTGAGGGCTTAAGCTTCCTGGGAGTCAGAGCCACAGAAGCTGCCTGGACCGTACCGACCCTCTGAGGTGTGAGGGAAGGTGGTGACTTCTGAGGATCAGAAGATTGAGACATAGCCGGATGCAGAGATTGGGTCAGTAGGTGACTGTTCAGTCTAGCGGCGCGGTTCTTTCTAGCTTGTTTGCCGAACTGGGCACAGTGAGCACAAGCGTCAATCCTGTGGGTTTCGCCCAGGCAAATCAAGCACAAAGCGTGGCCGTCTGAGGAGGGGATCTTAGTCCCACAACGGATGCACTTTTTAAAAGTGATTTTAACTTCTTTTCCTTCCATACGCCCGGGGGGAAGGGGGGGAAGGAGGAAAAGGGAAGAGATAAAGGAGGATATATAAAGAACTCTTTTTTTTTTAATACTATACCAGACAGAAGTAAACGGAGCAGAAAAACGAAGAAAGAACGTTAGCGGTAGCGGAGGAAAAAACGGTTGAGGAGGCTAGTTGAGAGGAGACGCAACGAGGAAGGACTATCCCGGGCGGCGGTCGGAAAGAAACTGGTGGGTGGAGCGCCTTCCCCCCGCTCCAGGCATGCGCAGTGGATGTCTGCTCCCCAGGGCGGGAGGAAGTGCGCGCCAAAAATAACGCCTAAGGCTAGCTTTGAATTCTCCGAGGTCGGGTTCGTTCCAGCGGGAAAACCCATGTGTGTGACTGCACAGAGACCACAAAGAAGATGTAGGCCAAGTAGTTATTAAGTTTAGAGTTGGTAGAGGCTAAGTTAAATATTTTCCTTGCCAGGGTGTCCAATTTTCTGCCTTCTCAGTCCGGTGGTGTGGGGTGTCTGGATGGCTTGGCCTTAGTGGCTGAGTGCACTATGATAGAGTTAGGTGCAGGGTGTGAGGCCAGGAACTTAGCATCAGGAGCATGAACTCTATAGAGAGAGTCAAACCGTTTAGAGGTGGGTGGGACTGAGGCAGGTTTGTCCCATGCTTCTCGCAGGCCCTCCAAATGCACCGGCAGCATTGGTAGTAGTGACCCTGGTGGGAAGTCTGCCTGAACTAAATCGTGCACAATGTCAGACACCTTAGGTGAATCCGAAGGCAGAGCAATCTGTAAGGTCTCGGCCATGGTGGTGATCAGATTTAAGTAGGCCTTGGAAGCGTCCGATGGGGAAAGGCGGAGCTGTGGTGTAGAGTCGGAAACTAAAGAGGCAGGGTGGTCTTCCGAATCCGAGGATGCTGAGGTCTCTCCGTCGGAGTGGGAGTCCTCTCTAGAAGGAGAATGTGGTGATACGATCGGTTCCGAAGTGGAAGTGTGAGGCTTGGTTGTCTGAGCATGCTGGTCCCTGGAAGGTCTAGGCGGAGTAGCGATGACAGGTGGAGCAATCGAAACCGTCGCGGAGGCAGTACGGGGCTTCTGCACATCCCGATACCGAGGTTGTTCTTGGACTCGAAATGATTCCATGTGCCGAGATGGAAAATACTCGAGGTCTCGAGGTCGAGCAGGCTCTCGGAGTCGATCGTAGCCACGGGGTCGAAGAGAAGCCTCGTGACGGATTCGAGGAGTAAGAACCTCACGGCCCAAATAAGGTGCTGATTCCTGGTATCGGGAGCAGCGTGTTCCCTCTTCAGAAGGGGAGCGGGAAAGGCGATGATAAGGCCGGTTTCTAGGTGAAGGAGATCGAGAGAAGGACGAGTAATCGTATCGTCCATGTGCGTAATAATCCTGGTGTTCATAATAGGTAGAAGAGCCGGAATCGCGGCGCCTGCGTGGGGAGCGAGAACGGGCTCGAAGAGTAGAAAGATGCGTCGGCGAACGGGATCGGGTTCGATGTGCGGAGGGCTCTCGGTGTGACTCCCTGAACAAGGGAGAGACCGCGACATCTCGAAAGGCCCCGGGTCGAAGAGATGATCTGAGATATATTTGGGTAGGGTCGGTAGATGGGTCGGGCTCGAGAAACTCAGAGGGGACCACGCTGCGCACCGAAGGTGAGCGAGATCAGCGGTATGTCAGTGATGACATCGGACGGCGCCGACAGTTCCGGCGGAAGTAACAGCTGGGCTGAAGAGGTTGCGTTGGGATCCATTATTGCCAAAGCTGAGGCCGAGTCCCGAGGTCTCTTTGGAGCCGAGTGTGGCTCGTGGGGTTTTCTCGGAGCCGAATCAGCTGATTCAGAATGATGAGATTTTTTCGGCGCCGAATCCGTCAAGTCGGAATGACACGATTTTTTAGAAGCCTTATGGCCGGTATCGGCGTGCTTCGAGGGTTTCTTTCCGGACTTGTGCGACTTCTGCTTTTGCGATAGAAGCGCGTCCGAAGAAGCCGAATCTCCCGCTCGTTGTGGGGGAGGCGGCGAGCCAGACGTGGGCATAGCCCTCAAAGACCGTTCAAGCAGGAAGCTCTGGAGCCTTGCTGCACGGTTCTTACGGGCCTGCTTGCCGAAATGAGCACAGTGTGGACAGAAGTCCACTCGATGGGCTTCCCCAAGGCAGAATAAGCAGTAGCTGTGGCCGTCAGAGGTGAGGATTTTCGCTCCACAGCGCCTGCACTTTTTAAACGTAACTTTCCCTTCCATACGCTCCGGACAGGGGAGGGGAGGGAGGGAAAGAAAAGGGGAAAGAAAGCGCAGAAACGGACCTTTTTTTTTTTTTAATTTTCTAGGGACGAAAGATAGTAAGAATAATGAAGAAATAGAAGAGGAATACAATACCAGACGAGGAGAAGAACGAGGAGAAGAACGAGCTAAGGAGGGAACGCAGCGAGGTTGTCCGGGTGGCGGTAGGGAAGAAACTGAGTGGGATGGGCGCTCCCCCCCCGCTCCAGGCATGCGCAGTCGGTGCCTGCTCCCCAGAGCGGGAGGGAAGCGCGCCAAAAAGCGCTATAGGCGAGCTATTGGAGCTCCGAGGTATGGATCCGTTGCCTGCGGCAAGACCCATGTGTGGGACTGCAGAGACCACGAAGAAGATCAAACACAGTTCTCCCAGATAAGAGTCTGCACACTTAACTACTACACCAAACACTAAGTCTTCTTTCAAGACTTAGAAGAAGGTAGTTAAACAGGGGTACAGATAACAAGGGAGGACAAACCGCTTAATTTAGAGAGCTGCATTTAGGATATAAGAGTACAAACCCATCTCCTACAAGAACTTACTTGGTCATAATCATGTATGGCCCAGCAAGAAACGAGAAGCTCTGTTCATTGTCAGCCTGGAACAGCTCTTTTTCTGAAATGAGTGGGAGCGTTGATAGGTAGCCCAGCTGCTTGCTGCCAGTGAGATAAAACTGAGATAGAACGAACAGAAAAACAAAGAGACCTCAATGCAACTTCAGCTGGAGGAAAGGGGGGGGGGGAGATGGACAGCAATATAAGGTTCGTAATTTCCAACAGTCTTCCAGGTATGCAAGAAAAAAAAATGATTCAGGAGTAATTACCCAACAGTCCCAATTATGCTACAGATTTCCACTTGCCTTCCCGTCCAAGGTCAGCCATTTCTAGAAAGTTATGCCACTGTTGGGGCTTTCCCTTAACAGAATGAAGCAGTGATGGTGGAAACACTCTGCTGGAGGCCAGCTGGTGGCCTTAAACCAACCAGATTATGTTAGACACCCACCAGTTGACCATCCATACATCAAGGAGACTGTGCTACTCATTTTAGTTAATGACTGAAATCTTCATCATCTTGATCAAAGAAATTAGGACCTTGCCTGTATTTCAGCATTTCAGCAGCTTACCTTCCCAAAACCAAAGCTGAAAGCCCGCCCAGACTGTTTGCTCTTCTCAGAACTGTTTGAGCCTTTTAGGAATCTTCCCAGTGGGCTGTGGTCCCTTCTGAAGGGCAAAAAAAAAAAAAAGGCAGAACATCAGGGACCTCTCTTGTGGCCAACAACTTTGAGGAAACTTCTCACAACTCTCAACATCATCATGGGGGGGGAAAGGCACGTGATTTAAGGAGCAACTGCTTTTGAAGTATGTCACTGGATCCCCAACCCTTCCCAGGTAAAAAAATACAGGGAAGTGTGCGCAACTAGGTGATGGGTGCACAAGAGAAGAGAAAATTGCCATTTAAGTTTCGATTGCATTCAGTCCAGAGTAGGAGGAGGCCGATCCATCACTTTGGTTCATATGTCAATAGGGCATTTAATTGCACCTATTTCATTATACCGCTTCCACCCCACAAACCAGGGATCCGCAGAGCAGTTCACACGTAATCACCAGATAGTTTTACATCTAGGCAGTTGACAAGCCCAGAACAGGCATCACTAGATGCCTGTTGAAGTGGTCCAGAGACCTCCAGACCACTTACAGTTTAGGGCACCCAGCACCATGGATGGCCAGATGCAGGCTGGGTCCCAATGAACAGGATCTCTGGGACAGCAGGGATCAGAAAAGGCCTTCAGCTGCTTGCAGGGCTGGTGCTATGGCCTCAGACAGCCCAGGCTGGCACCTGCCCCACCGCCGCCCTCCCCCGCCTGCAGGGAGGGCAGGCGCAGCAGCATGGCAGGGGAGGGCTGGGCAGGCTCTGGGCGAGCAGCATGTGCACTCTCAGAGGCGCTCCAAGACTGCCCTAAGAAGGCTGAGTGGGGGCTGCAGGTGAGCCCCGCCACCACCTGGCTGCTTTCACCTTCAAGGCAAGAGCGGACAGATGGGGCACATTCTCCTCTGAGCCTGCCTTCCCTTCAAGGCAAGAGCGGACAGATGGGGCACATTCTCCTCTGAGCCTGCCTTCCCTTGCCAGTTTCCATTCCACATGCCCCTTTCCCCTTCTGCTCTCAAAAAGAGAAGGAAGGGTTCTGAAGCCTGAGCACATTCTAGCCTAGGCCTGCCCAGTCTCTAATGTGCCCTTTCTAGGCAAAGCGACTTGACAGAGCAGTAGTGGACTAACCTCAGGTACTCTGGGATAATTCATCTGCCTTGCACCCTTTTCAGTAATCACCGGTCAACAATAAAAATATTCACACTCACAAGTGTGTGCACACATTTGATATAGTGCAAAAATAGACAAATAATAATAATATTTAATTTATATCCCGCCCTCCCCGCCGAAGCAGGCTCAGGGCGGCTTACATAACATAATATAAAATGCAAACATTACAATAATACAATAATAAAAGTACACTGGTTACGTAACAATTATATATTACAGTTCAATTATATGTATTATTACATTAAAACTATCTAATTAAAACCATCAAATTTAAAAACCAACACGTTAGTTTGGTGCTACAGTCCTGATGTTACTCATCTTACAATTTTACGTGACGATGGTACAATATAGGTTCCACATTAAGAGAAAGCCAACTGAAAGAGGGTAGTCTTGCAGGCCCGAATCTCAAATAATGCAAATGATACAAAGAACAATAAGGTATCTGTACTCCCCCAAGCAATGCACTCTAAGGTTTTGGTATAGGAACCAGCCTTAAAATAGTTCGTAGTTGTGTGCTGTAGGGTGGAGTCCTTAATATTTCCGCTTGTGACGTCGTAGTGGAGAGAAAAAGGACCGTATAGAAAGGAGTCCTCACGGTTTCGCTCTGTTCACTACTTTGTCAGCCTCTTCTCTCACAGTTTTCTGGAGCCACAGATACTTTGTTTCAAACACGAATCAAGGCATGCTCTAAATCTCTGCTGCCAGCTGTTAGGGTATGTTTATGAATATAAACATACCCTAACAGAATATTTAAAATACAGTAACGACACCTAGTTATATGTCTCCAAACCCAAATCTCCTTGACGCAGGGAAGGCCTAAATTACTGCCTGTCTGCTGTGGTTACGTAGCTAAGAGTGAACAAGTTCAAACTAAATCCTGACAAAACAGAGATAATGCTGGCTGAGAAGGCAAAGATCTTGAAGGACATCGTGCTCCTCACTTTCATAGGGCTCAGCTGACCCTTGTTAATTCTGTTAAGAGCTCAGGGTTTATACTGGATCCAACCTTGCTGCTAGAGAGTCAAGTTAATGTAACTGCAAAAAAAAAAAAAAGCTTTCTTCCAACTCAGTCTACCCTGGAAGATGGTGCCTTACCTCCAGCCATCTGGATCCATGTCACAGTAACATCAAGGCTAAACTACTGTAATGTACTCAACACAGCTACAGAATGCTGCAGTCCAGTTATTATCAGGAGCAATGTGATGCAATAATCAGCTCCCTATGGAGATCCGGGCCCTACCTGGCTTGTTAGCCTTTCGTAAAACGAAGCTGTTCCGCCAGGCTTTTGGATGAGGCAGCAGGCATCCATTTGTTAAATCGGTTGGCCTCCCCCGCTGTACCATCATGATGCACCATCATCAGTGCCGAATACATTACTCTATTAACGTAGCGTTGCTATCTCATCATTATTCAGACTGTTGTTACTGACGGGGGCCAGTGAGTTATGTAACATCATAATATATGGTATGTAAAGTGCATATTAGATTCAGAGCTCAAGGCTGTAACTGATTTTACTACAGTTTCAGCTGTTCTTGATTGCTTTATTATTGCATATTTGATGTACTCCGCCCTGAGCCTCCATGGGAAATAAGCAGAATATAAATAAACTATTAATTAATTAATTAATTGCTGATATAGTAGCAAAAAAGGATACCCAAAAGCACTGAATGCCACCGGAAACTAAATGATATTAGCACCAAAGCTGTTTTAAATTTGTTTCAATTGTTTTAAATTGCTATACTGTAGATCTGATGAATTGTTAAATGTTAAATTGAGTGAACTGTATTGCTACTATGATCTTCTATTTTATTGTTGTGAGCCGCCCTGAGCCGGCTTCGGTGGGGAGGGCGAGATATAAATCTAATAATAATAATAATACATATTATCCCTATTCCGCAATAGCTGCCCATTAGCTACCAGATTCAGTTCAGGGTACTGGCTATGAAATACAAAGCCCTTTGTAACCTTGTTTCCTCACATCTGCAGGACCATCTGTTCCTCTTCGCTCTGCCATGGCAGCTTCCCTTGTCTGAGCAAGGCCTTGCTTGCCTGAGCCAGTTTGGTGTAGTGGTTAAGTGTGCGGACTCTTATCTGGGAGAACCAGGTTTGATTCCCCACTCCTCCACTTGCACCTGCTGAGATGGCCTTGGGTCAGCCATAGCTCTGGCAGAGGTTGTCCTTGAAAGGGCAGCTGCTGTAAGAGCCCTCTCCAGCCCCACCCACCTCACAGGGTGTCTGTTGTGGGGGAGGAAGGTAAAGGAGATTGTGAGCCGCTCTGAGACTCTTCGGAGTGGAGGGCGGGATAGAAATCCAATATCTTCTTCTTCTTCTTCTGCAGGTGCCCCCATGCAAACAGGCAAGATCAAAAACGGCCCATACATGTGCATTCTCTCTGGTGCCCGCCATCCATGGAATGGCCTGCCTGATGAGGGCAGGAAGCCTCCCACTCTTTCAGCATTCTACAAACTATGCAAAACTGAATTAGTCAGGAGCTGTGGAGTGTACTGGTACATGTTTTTTGTTGCTCTAAAAAGGATTCTATTATGCAGTTTCCACATTGCATAACATTTCATACTGAAGGAGGAGGAGGAGGTGTTGGTGATGATGATATTGGATTTATATCCCGCCCTCTACTCCGAATCTCAGAGTGGCTCACAATCTCCTTTACCTTTCTCCCCCACAACAGACACCCTGTAAGGTGGGTGGGGCTGAGAGGGCTCTCACAGCAGCTGCCCTTTCAAGGACAACTCCTACGAAAGCTATGGCTGACCCAAGGCCATTCCAGCAGGAGCAAGTGGAGGAGTGGGGAATCAAACCCAGTTCTCCCAGATAAGAGTCCTCACACTAAACCACTACACCAAACTGGCTCTTTGTTTCATCTGTTTCCGATTTCTGCAGACCAAATCCTATTATTGCACTGGTTATTGATGTCCCATCCTGTTGGTTGTGTTGATTTATTCTGCCTTGTGAGAAAGACGGACTATAAATAAATAAATGTAATATAATATTTACTTTCACCTTTTCAATGCAAGTGTACTTATAGTTCCCCCAAATGAAAGAACATGATCACACAAAGCTCAGAAGAATTACAGTTATGAAGCACCTATTTAGAAGTCCGTTAGAAGAATTTCTGATATTATGAGAGAGGGAGAAAAATGCACCGAACCACTTACCCTTGCGTAATGCCCCCAAACCTGGAAGGGTTGCAGACAAGGTCTCTTGGAGAACGAACCTTGGAGAGCAAGGTGTAATTCAGCAGAGTGGCCTGCATTTGTGTTGTGCAACGCTGGATAAACTCCAACATCTGAAGTGGACAAAACAACTAAGACGTAGTGTGGTTCAAGGTTAAAACAGCACTGCAAATGCAAAAAGCATGGAGTGTAGAGACAGCCTTTATAAAACTTAGTAAGAAGTATTACAAGAGTGAAAAAAAAATTTGCCTCTTTCATGTTGATTGTGATTTGAAGTACAAATTGGATATATATTAAAAAAACTGTTCTGTTTGTTCTCAGGCATCCGAAACTCACTGGAATGTTACTATGGCTGGCTTTAGCTGCATATGTGCATAAGCGTACAATGAAAACCAAACTTTCAAGGGCATGCATTTACATTGGCATGCAATTTTCAGCAATTGGGTGGCTGTCCTGGAAGCCACACATATTCTATGTTTCCATTACTACATTACCCCATACAAAGAAACTGGTTATGAACACAGAGTTCGGCATCCTGGTATCATCACCTTTTTGTTTTCCTTTAAGGATGTTTTTACTCCCTAATGTGCACTCGGAAGGATATGATCAAAACCAATAAAATAAAAAGCCTTCAGGCAAAGGGAGGTGAGAAGGAATGGTCTTGTGCAGCCTAAAGCTATACCCGCGAGTTTGATGGACATTATTCACAAGTAAGCAAATGCAGGGTTTGCAGGCCACATGTGCCCTTCATCAGCCTACAAAATGAAGACTTGAGGTTTGCTTTCTTCCGATTGTGCACCTTAATCTCATCCTCATACAAGTTTACAAGATCGCATACCTGGGTGCTACTTTCCTTTGAGGCAGACATTGCCCAGCTTTCGGGGTTCTTTCTATTCTCATCATGGACTCGCAGGTCTCCACCTGCCTCTAGCAACTTACTAAGGATGGACTGTTTGCCTGAGAAAGCTGCAGCGTGCACTGGAGTACTCCCATCATAACAGCGACTACAGAAACAAAAACACACACAAGCATGGCAGATACATCATTTACTTACTGAATATTTCTCTCCTGTAGTCCAATAGGAAAAATTATTGACTATATTGCTAGCTACTGAAACGGTAACAAGTTCCAGGGTCAATGCTTATGGATCTGGTTTCCTCTGGATGAGAAAGCACTAGAGATTTATGGTGTCCTCACACCAAAAGGCATGAGGAATACCCAGACAGACTGGCTTAGCAGAAGGGCTCTGAACCTAGGAGAGCAGTAGCCACAAGGAAGTGTTCAGACCACTGATTCTTCACTTCAGAACTCCCCCCCACAACCAGGAAACTGTTCACCTTGCTGAGCAAGGCCAAGGTCTTGGGCTTGTTCACCATGGCTAGCAGAATTCTCATTTA
Source organism: Heteronotia binoei (assembly GCF_032191835.1). NCBI lineage: Eukaryota > Metazoa > Chordata > Lepidosauria > Squamata > Gekkonidae > Heteronotia > Heteronotia binoei. The sequence continues at coordinate 39,850,068 of NC_083240.1, forward strand.
TCAATACCCTTATAGAAGGGTTTCATTATTCTGCCTTCCCTTTTTATTGCTGCCAATAGTCCTCAGCAAAATCTGACAGGAAGATTCAGAATTGTGATTACCCTTGGTTTGCAGACCTTATCAAATTCCAACAAAGCTAACAACTCAGTCAGGGCCCCATTCTTCATCCCAAATCAGAAGACGACTTAGTTTTTATGTCCCACTCTTCAGCACCCAAAAGTGTGTCAGAGCAACAATTGCATTCCCTTCCTCTCCCCACAATAGACACCCTGTGAGGTAGGTGCAGCTGAGAGAGTTCTGAGAGATCTATGACTGGCCCAAGGTCACCCAGCTGGCTTCACACGGAAGAGTGTGGGATCAAACCCGATTCTCCAGATTAGAGTCCACCATGCCTAACCATTACATCACCCCGGCTCTAGACAGTCTTGAGTTATATACCACGTATATGAGAGCCAGTTTGGTGTAGTGGTTAAGTGTTCAGACTCTTATCTGGGAGAAGCAGGTATGATTTCCCACTCCTCTGCTTGCAGCTGCTGGAATGGCCTTAAGCGAACCATAGCTATCACAGGAGTTGTCCTTGAAAGGGCAGCTGCAGTGAGAACCCTCTCAGCCCCACCCACCTCACAGGGTGTCTGTTGTGGAGGGAGAAGATACAGGACAGGGGTGGCCAATGGCTGGGGCTGATGGGAGTTGTAGGGGGAAAACATCTGGAGAGCTACCATTGGCCACCCCTGATATAGGAGATTGTAAGCCGCTCTGAGATTCTGATTCAGTGAGAAGGACGAGGTATAAATCTGCAGTCTTCTTCATGTGGCTGAAAGGGCTGGGCTTGGAGGTCTGAGGTATTCAGGTTAGGTGTTGAATAACCTACTCTCAGCTTGAAGTGACTAGACAGAGTCTATCAGGACACACAGATGTGCTTCTGCTCTTGGTGACAAGGAAAAGGAGCTTCTCATATGTCAACTTCCTGCTTCTCTTTCAGAATTTCTCCAAGGAAGATCTAACATATGACACTGGCATGGGGCAACAGTGTAGTTAGTGCTCTCTCTTGATTCTCTTCCTTTGTAGTGATCCTATTTTACAAGCTCCCTGCCTGGCTAAAGCAATCTTTAGCAAGAAGGTTCTGCAATGCATTTATTGAGAATTAGACATTCCCGACCTTCTCCTCTCTAGTTCTTCTTCTCCCAGAATTTTAGTCACTATTCTGCAATGCTCCAAGGCCTGGACTACTAGAGAAAGCAGGAAGAATTGAACACTGGAACCTTACGGGATACCTCCTTGTCAGTGGGCAGAAGGAATCCAGGTCACTTATTCTTCCCACTTGCTTCACAGGCAGGACTATCCTACTTAGCCAAGTTTTTAATGTAGCCAGCACTGACCTTAATTTAACAGTTTACTTACCAGCCCACTGTTTGGCTGTAAAGTGCTGAGCAATGGTTAACACTTCTCTCCCAGAAAATCAGGTAATATATTCAGTGAAACTGGGAGGAGAGGTTGCAGGTTATACAGCTAAATGCTGCTGCAATGGGCCCTCTAGGGGTCACTTGGTATAAATGCAGCCTCCCTGCCCTGCACAAACAAGCTGTAAAGAGGCATAGGTTGAACAGGTCTGAGGCTTGTCAAGAAACACCATGGCAGAGGAAAAGTACCATTTTAAAACAGATGCCTCCTTTGATAAGGTGGTTGTTGCAGTGGCACTTGGAGCGGCTCTTGCCCTAGTAAAGGTAGTCCCCTGTGCAAGCACCAGTCGTTCCCGACTCTGGGGTGACGTCGCATCACGACGTTTTCACGGCAGACTTTTTACAGGGTGGTTTGCCATTGCCTTTCCCAGTCATCTACACTCCCCCTCCAGCAAACTGGATACTCATTTTACCAACCTCAGAAGGATGGAAGGCTAAATCAACTTTGAGCCAGCTATCTGACCCCAGCTTCCGCCAGGATCGAACTCAGGTTGTGAGCAGATAGCTCAGACTGTAGTTCTGCACCTTTACCACTCTGCGCCATGAGCTCCTGCCTCTTGCCCTAGAGCTCCCTCTAATTAACAGACCCTCAACAGGAAGTAGCTCCTGCAAACAGGCCTTGTGCACAGCCACTGTACTTCAGAGCACAGGCGCTGGCAGCTGTGTCCACTTGGTATCTAGCTTTGCCATCCACTACTGGCCTGTAAGGTAGCTGGCTTGTAGCTTCCCTTGTAAGACTTGCTGCCCAAATACAAAGAAACTGTGCCATGCCAAGCTATTCTTGGGGTGTACAGAATGGGATGGGAGTGTTCTACAGGCCATGACCCACAACTTCTGTTTTCCTATCTATCTTCTCTCTCTGAATTTTTTTTTCCAGTCCTGATAATCACCAGTAAATTAGGCAGGCTACAACTATCAGATAACAGTAGGAGAAATGCAGCATTTACACTTACTGATTAGGGTCTGAGCCAAAATCCAAAAGAATATCAACCAATTTCCCAAGGCCAAGTAAAGCTGCTATGAACAGGGCGGTCTGTCCCAACGAGTTTACAGCATCAGCACAGATCCCTGAAGGAAAAAATAAGACCGTTTAAAATAAGTGAGTCCTCCACTCCAGCCTCTGACCCTTTGTAATGCCTGGCTCAGGCTGTAAGCCTACACACACCCAGGAGGAAGCTCCACTGAATTCAGTGCCTTTAGCATACGTGCTGAGAACTGCACTCCACACTGGTGTTCAAGCATTTGCTGAATGTCCATATTTAAGTTAGTTGGAACTGTGGATAAACTATTCAGATTGCCAGCTGGACCATATGAAATCACAGAAATTTCCCCTCTGTCCAATATCTCTACCACTAGGATTCTACCAGGTTTAAAGTAGGTTTATTTATCCCCTTCTCCTTTTCAACTGACTCTTATTTGCTCTCAGCATTCAGAGTATCCTGAAGAAGACAACAACTGCAGATTTATATCCCACCCTTCTCTCTGAATCAGAGACTCAGAGCGGTTTACAATCTCCTATATCTTCAAATCTCCATTTCAAATCTCAGAGTGGCTCACAATCTCCTTTATCCTCCTCTCCCACAACAGACACCCTGTGAAGTGGGTGGGGCTGAGAGGGCTCTCACAGCAGCTGCCCTTTCAAAGACACCTCTGTGAGAGCTATGGCTGACCCATGGCCATTCCAGCAGGTGCAAGTGGAGGAGTGGGGAATCAAACCCGGTTCTCCCAGATAAGAGTCTGCATACTTAACCACTACACCAAACTGGCCCCCCATGCTCAGTTCTATTTAGGTTGTTTGGAATTTTTTTAACCTTTTTCTTCAGGTTAATTTACAAAGCCATTTCTCCCTCTGCATATCTGGGGAACGTGTATGGAAATATATCAATACTCTCACCATGTCTAAGGGTGGTCTGTTTTTGCTGTTTTGACAACTGGCATAGTGATTGGATGTACTAAATTTGTAATGTGGTAATTTTATGTATGCTGCCTTGAACTTCTTGGAAAAGGGCAAAACACAGACATGATGAGAGAGCTGTAGAGTTTTGTTTAAAATCTGCTGTTAAGTTTACATTTTAAATTTTGTAATGATCTCATTGTGTTAGCAATAGCACAAATAGAGTAAAAATTGTAAGCACAAAAACAAAAAGAGGCTCATACTCAGCAGGAGAAGCTTTGTGCAGTCCTTTTCCATCTGCTCCAAAAAAGCCAAAGCAAAAGATTCGGGGAGGGAGGGTGGCTCAGTGGTAGAGCATCTACTTGATAAGCAGGTCTCAGGCTCAATCCCCAGCATCTCTGACTAAAAAGGGTCCAGGCAAATAGGTGTGAAAAACCTCTGCTTGAGACCCTGGAGAGCTGCTGCCAGTCTGAGTAGACAATACTGACTTTGATGGACCCAGGGTCTGATTCAATAAAAAGCAGCTTCATATGTTCATATATGTTCATATTATTTGGGGGGAAATGTCAGATAATTATTTTACATCCTTTAAAAAAAAAACATAAACGCAAGTTTTCATTTCTAGAGGTCTTTCTCTAGCTACCCTACAAAAAGGCTTATAGAATTGTTGACTGTATTTTGGCAGTACAAACCCTTACAAACATGAATAAATCCAGAATAACTGCATATGAAAAAAAACCAAAAAGTGGTAATTGCTTTCTAGTTTTCTAATATATTAAAAATGAGCACACAGCTGTTTTATAACCAAAAACACAAAGTATCAAGAATTTCACATTCTCCCTCCCAAAATATAGGTTTAAAATAGCAAGAAAAGGACCCGACAAGACGTAGGGCGTTTTCACACTGACCTTACGCCAGAGCGACGTCCCTCTTCACCGCGCAGCGTCTGCGCGGATTTCGCACTAATTGCTCCACAGAACTGGTTTTTGGCGGTTTACATTTGCAACGCAAAAGCCGCGGGACTTTGCGGCTCTTCCGGGTTCTGCGCAGCAATTAGTGCGAAATCCGCACAGACGCTGCGTGGTGAAGAGGGACGTCGCTCCGGCGTAAGGTCAGTGCGAAAACGCCCTAAGAGAATAGCAAATGTATCAGTGCAATTTGTAGATCCAGGTGGGTAGCTAGCCATGTTGGTCTGAAGCAGCAGAACGAAGTTTGAGTCCAGTGGCACCTTTAAGACCAACAAATTTTCATTCAAGTATAAGCTTCTGTGAGCATGCACACTCATTAAGTTTCAATTTATAAACCACTTTTTAAAAGGAAGTTAACCACTGAACCTGTTCTACCAATCTTCTTTCAAATAAAGGCAGACCAGCTCATATGCACTATGGTGCTCCCTTGACAGACTTCTTTGTGCCCACCAAGTGTTTCTTTAAGTAGTTAGGGCTCTTTGTGAACCAGAGTTTCTGACTGTCCATTGAAAATCTGATTGGCTATCCAGATTTTGTTTTAAGTTGCTTAAGCAGGAGGAGTTGTGCTACTACTGCACAAGGCAACCTATTAATAGCTGCTGGCTGAAATGGTGAAGAGTTCTATTATGCATAACATGGCTCCCTGATATTCTGTGGTTGGCTCCACTTCTTGGAGGAGCCATTTTGTTATTGTACACCTCTCTGTGTTGGAATTCCAATTGTGCCTGCAGGCTCAAAATGTCAGGGATTCCTGGATTAAAACAATGTTCTGTAGTCAAAACAACACACTTTGTCTATTAGTTTCCAACCAGAAAAGTACATGTAAAATAAATTTCTTGCCAAGGAATTTATTTTACATATACTTTTCTGGATGGAAACTAATACTGTGTAAAAGGCTTAAGGAAAAGAAAAGATACAAAAAAATGGAAGTTAACATTTCATATATACGCCTCTACATAGGTGAACAGCAAATTAGCTTAGTACTTACTGAAGATGTTCTGACATATGCAAAGATTAAATATCAATAACAAGGTAAGTTTATAGGTCACAATATATTTGGGTTTGATTATGGGGAAAAGCAGTGGGGCAATAAATATGTCAAACTTAGGAGACTAATGTGTAAAAGTATCCTTAACGGTTGTAATTATTTTATTTATTTTTATTAATTTGATTAAATTCATAAGAACATAAGAAAAGCCATGTTGGATCAGGCCAATGGCCCATCCAGTCCAACACTCTGTGTCACACAGTGGCCAATATATATGTGTGTGTATATATACACACACACACATATACACACATATACATACACACACAAACATATATATACATATATCCTGTGGCTAACAGCCACTGGTGGACCTCTGCTCCATATTTTTATCCAATCCCCTCTTAAAGTTGGTTATGCTTGTAGCCGCCGCCACCTCCTGTGGCAGTGAATTCCACATGTTAATCACCCTTTGGGTGAAGAAGTACTTCCTTTTATCCGTTTTAACCTGACTGCTCAGCAATTTCATTGAATGCCCATGAGTTCTTGTACTGTGCGAAAGTACTTTTTTCTCTACTTTCTCCATCCCATGCATAATCTTGTAAACCTCTATCATGTCATCCCATTCATCTCGAGTTAGCTAGCAGCATCCTTGCCTTTGAGGTGGGGTGCGGTGTTATGTCAGAGCCTGAGGAACATATTCCAGTATTCATTTTCACTATTCAGTTCTTACATACGTATTCTCACCAAGAAGGGCTAAACAACGTCTGTATTTTAGCATATTTCTTTTTTTGGAATAGCATACTGGAAAGGATGCTCTTAGCTAGCTCCATACTTGAGAGGAGATGAACGGAGCATAACAGCGTCTCAATTACTCTTAACAATTAAGCTTATACCGGGGGGACTTCCGGCAATGGCGGAGTGAAGCGGACTCCTTCTCAGTGCGCGGGGAGGGTGTTCTGTTTGGTGGGAGATTGAGGGGGCCCACTATTTGTGGACACCCCTTACGGAGCTGTCTGAGACGCTCCGAAGTCCGGGGAGCTGCTGGATGTGAGGGAGAGACGAAGGTTTCTCCCCCAGGACTGGCTTCCCCTTTGACCGTTTCCCAACCAACACTGATGTGCCCAGCTGTGCCGCCGGAAAGGGGAGAGGAGAGGAAGCGTAAACTCCTTTCAGCTTACCTAGAAAGGTGCTTTCCTATATCTGGATCTTCATTCCTCGTAGCGTCAGGTTCCCTTGCAAGCCGCGGAAGAAGAACTTAAAAGAAGCCCGCCGGTGAGCGGTTTTGTTTGGAGTAGTGGGAGTGAGGTGGAGTTGGTGAGTGTGCGGCGGCAAATGGCGGAGTGCGGGTGCTCGGGCGAGAGCGAGGCACGTAGTTGTTTTTCTTAACTTTTGGTGGATCGGCTGAGCGGTGTGGTGAACGAGCGGCTCTAAAACGTTCTTTTTTGGAGGGGGAAGAAGCAAACTGGGGGTGAGACGAACTGAGTTTGTTGGGTTATTTTCCTTTTTCCTGCTGGATTTGGTGGGGGCGATCGGGGGAGAGACGGAGGGCGAGGTGCAATGGCCGATTCGAGCCGAAGAGGGACTGAGGCGGAAGTTTAGAAAGTGCAGGAACCGGCCGGAATCTGAACGGTATTTTGTGTGAAACTTTCCCCACCTTGACTCTGACTCTTTTTGGACTCCTCCGTTCTTGGTTCCCCTTCCCCTCTTTAAGCAATTGTTACTGAAGATCGGCTTCTTTCCAGACAGATTTTATTATTATTTGTGGCAAGGATCAGCTTTGTTCCCTGTGTTTCTGCGCTCTAGAGCCAACTGCAGGCTGGCTGAAAGGGTAGAGTGGTAGTTTTTAGCAGCTATGGCTGTGGCTACGCTCTATTGAAGATTTTGGGTGCTTTTTGGATTATAAAATGCCTTTTGCTTAGCCACCTTGGAACTTTCCCTCTTCCGTCTGATCTGCGTTTATGGGTTTCTGAGTTAACTGCAAGCTGTTTAAAAGGGTAGAGCTGTAGCTTTTAGCAGCTATAGCTGTGGCTACACTCTATTGAAGATCTTGGGTGCCTATTGGATTACAGTTTACTCTCTCCAAGTTACTTTGGGAACTTTGTTTGCCTCTTCTGAACTGTACTCTTGCTTTTATGAACTGTACTCCTGCTTTTATGAACTACCTTTGGAGCCCTGAAGTACCAACTTATCAAGGCTGCTCTTATTGAACTATTTTTTATCAGAACTTTGAAGTATCAATTGGCTAGGGCTGAGAACAGTGCTAATCTATCAAACAAGGGCATAAATAGAGCAGTGAAGAGAGAAGAAAGAAGGGAAGAGAGAAGGCAGAAGAAGGAAGAAAGAACCGTTAAGATAAGACAGTGATTTTGGGGGGCAACTTGGGGAGCTTTGTGTTTAATCTTCTGGCCTAAGTGAATGGTTTAAATGTTTGAAGAGTAGTAGAACAATTTAACTGAACTTAATACTTTTTAAATTGTTGGATTCATCTGTTTTATCTCTGGTTGGGTATTCTTTCTTGCTTTGTGTTCTCTATTGAACTTCCCCACTGTCTTTTTCAAGGCACCTGGAAACTTTAAGCTGCCAATTGAATTTAAGAACTTAAGAATTTAAGAATTATTGGTGAATTGATGGTTATTGAATGGTGATTGGATTTAGCACTGTTTAGTAGTAATTTTGTAGACTTAGTATTCTGAGTAGATTCTTGGGAGGCTCAACCACCATGACAGAAACAAAGATTAAAAAATTTCTGCAAGGTACCCCCCCGGCTGGAGGAGTAAGAGCAGGCCCAACAGGGTCAGCAGGCTCAGCACCGGTTCAGCAAGATGCCTTGGAAAAACTACAAAATATGGTTTCTGCGGGTTTCAAGCAGAATCAAGAAGCCCTAGAGGGGCTGAAAACTGATTTGATGTATCAGGTTAAAAAAACTAATGAACAATTGGCAGAATTTCAAAAACAACTATTGGCCAATACTCAGCAAGTTCATGGACTAACAGCCAAAGTCGACAGAATGGAGGAGCGTGATAGACAGACCGGCACGTTAGTCAGGGAACATCAAACAGAAATTATGGAGCTGGAGGACCGCGTGATGCGATTAGAAATGGAAAAGGCGGCAACGATCCTGCGTTTCCAAAATCTGCCTGAAGAGAAGGAGGAGGACTTAATCTATAAAATTATGGATATCCTAAGAGTTGATGATGAAGAATTACTGGAGGATGGCCCAAAAGACATCCTCTGGGCCAAAAGAGTGTCTTCAACTTACACAAGGAAATACAAACTTCCTAGGGAGGTGCAAGTCAAGTTTGCACGCCCAGAAATTACGGAGAGGATTTTACGGAAAGCTAGAGAATGTGAATTCAATTGGAAAGAAACCAAGATTAAAATTCTGAAAGAAATACCTTGGAGTGTGAGACAGCGGAGATTTAAATTTAAGAAACTATCTACTTGGCTAATTCAACATGAAATTCAATTCAGATGGCTGATCCCACAAGGTTTGTTTTTCACATTCCAAGCCAAAAGATTTAATATTACCACAGAGGCAAAGATGGAAGAATTCTGGAATGAACATGTGAAACCTAACGGATCTGATTCAGGAGAAGAACAGGAGCAAGAAGACTCCCCAAAACCTCTTGAGGGGGCGATTCCGAAAAAGAAGCACGAAAAGATCAAGACTAGACTTCAGAGCAGGAAAGACTTAGCCAATATACCGGATAGTAAGGATCTTCCAAAATGAATTCCAAACTGGGTACCAAAATACTTTCTCTGAACATAAACGGCTTAAATGAACCTGGCAAAAGAAGGAAGACATTCCAACAGTTGAGAAAATCGGATGCTCAAATTATTTGTCTGCAAGAAACTCATATTAGATATGATAATCGGAAGTACCTAGAAAATAAGAAATTAGGAATTTTATATTCCTCATGTGATCCATCCAAAAAGAAGAAAGGAGTCGCGATTTATGTTTCCCAACATATCAAGTCAAATTGCCTATACTCGGATGACCAAGGAAGAATTATCATAGTAGAAATTGAATTGAACGGACTTAAAATAATACTAGGGAACATCTACGCCCCCAATGACAACCAAGAAAAATTTTACCAAGCCTTGTATCTTAAACTGAGCGAATTCAATTCTGATAGGTACTGTATTGTGGGAGATTATAACGCAGTATTTGATATAAAAATGGATAAGAAATACGATGATCCTCAGAAGAGAAAGAAAAACCGTAATACAGTGCCGAATTCCTTTTTGCAAATGGTTGAGGAACTTAATTTGGTGGATGCGTGGAGAACAAAAAATCCGGTTACCACAGACTTTACGTTTTATTCTCACGCACATAAAACCTGGTCAAGAATTGATATGTTTTGGATATCTTTAAATATGATTCTCTCGGTCAGTCAGGCTGATATTCTCCCACAATCATATGCAGACCATAACCCAATTACGTTAATTCTGGAGCAGCAATCAAGAAATCCTCGATGGACTTTAAATTTGCAAATCTTAAGAGAAACACAATTTGTAGAATCAGCTAAAGAAGAAATTCAAGAATTCTTCAAGATTAATGTGGAAAAAGATACCAAAGTCCCAGTTATTTGGGATGCATTTAAGGCTTTCTTTAGAGGTGTTGCTATTAGATATACAGCGAGGAGGAATAGAGAACGTAAGAAAGCGTACAATGATCTCATAATGAAACTGCAACATCTTGAGAAGCAACAGAAAGCGAGAAATCCAAAGGAGGTGAAGGCCAAAATTAGTTTCATTCAACACAAGATTAATATTTTATTAGCAGAAGAAATCGAAAAAAAATTAAAATGGACAAGACAAAACCACTTTGAAAATGCAAACAAAGTGAGTAGATGGCTGGCATACAAATTAAGGAAAGAAAAGGAGAAAAAGATCATTAAAATGCTGAAAAGTGAAACCAATGAGGACTTATTTCAAAACTCTCAAATGGGAATCGTTATCCGAAATTTTTATAAGAACCTTTATAAGAAACAAAAAATTGAACAGTTAAATCAAGAAGATTACATAAAGAGAGTGGAGGTACAAAAACTAACTAAAGAACAACAAGTAAGTTTGGACAGTCCCATCTCAATACAAGAAATTGTGCAGGTAATTAAAACTCAAAAAAGTAATAAGACCCCAGGTCCGGATGGTTTACCGATTGAATTTTTTAGAACATTTGAAGATTTATTATTGCTACCTTTTAAGAGAGTTATTGAGGAGGCTTATAATACAGGGGTGATCCCGGATTCTTGGAAAGAAGCTTTAATTACACTTATTCATAAAGATGGCACTGATCCAGTAGAAGTCAAAAATTATAGGCCAATTTCACTTTTGAATAGCGACTACAAGATTTTTGCAGCGATACTCGCAAATAGATTGAAGAAAGTAATTCCAAGCCTGATTCATGAAGACCAAACTGGTTTTGTCCCAGGAAGATTAATGAATCAGAATGTGAGACTTTTGTTGAATGTAATTGAATATTATAAGGAACATCCGGATAAAGAATTTGCGGCAATTTTTGTTGATGCAGAAAAAGCCTTTGACAATGTTAATTGGAATTTTATTAAAGCTATATTGTCTGCAACTGGATGTGGTGAAAGGTACATCAGAATGGTGGAAGCGGTGTATTCAAAACAAATAGCAAAAGTGAGTTTTAATGGAGTAATGACAGACTCAATAGAAATTGAACAAGGTACAAGACAAGGCTGTCCTCTCTCTCCTTTACTTTTTATCTTAACGTTGGAACCGTTGATTAAGAAGATTAGAGAGGATACCCGAATTCAAGGTACAAGAATACACAGTATAGAGTTGAAGACTTTGGCATTTGCGGACGACCTCGTATTCATTTTGGAACAACCTGTTTCTTCGATACCTCTTTTGAAACAACAAATAAGAGAATTTGGCGAAGTCTCTGGCTTTAAGTTGAACGCTGCAAAGACTAAAATTCTATCCAAGAATATGACTGAGGACCAGATCCGGTTACTTGAGGAACTGTCAGGATTCAAACATGAGAAAAAAATTAAGTATTTGGGAATTCATCTTACAAATGATCTAAGGACTTTGTATAGAGACAATTATGAAAAAATATTAAAATCGATTCGTCATGACTTAACCAATTGGAAAGATCTTCAGATTTCACTTTTGGGCAGAATTGCAACAATCAAGATGAATATCCTCCCGAGAGTCCTGTTCTTGTTTCAGACAATACCAATTATGATACCCAAAATTTTTTTTCAACAACTTAATACCATGTCTAAGACTTTTATCTGGCAGGGCAAGAAGGCTAGAATTAAACTGAAAGTTTTACAAGACAGTAAGTTAAGAGGCGGCCTAGCTCTCCCAGATTGGAACCTATACTATAAAGCATGTGGCATGGCGTGGCTAAGAGATTGGTGTAAACTGGACAATAAGAGACTGTTGATCATTGAAGGCGCTGGCCTGGGTGAAGGGTGGCACAACTATATGTGGTACCATGCTCCTGCAAAAACGGGTCATTTCCTTAGGCATGAAATAAGAAGATCCTTGTACAAGATTTGGAGTGATATCAAGCTACAATATTTCTATACTCCCAAGTGGATATCTCCGATTGAAGCTTTGACTCACCCCAATCTGTATAACTGGGACAGCCCACAGGACTATGCATATTTATTGAATGATAAAAACGAACTGATTGAAGAAGAGATTGGCAAGTTAAGTTGGTGGCTTCAGTGTCAACTAAGATCAAGATTTCGGGCTGATAAAGAAAAAGGTTTTGTGAACACACAAATTGAGTTAGATTTGATTATAGAATCTAAGCAGAAAATGATCTCCAAGGTGTATGATTGGCTGCTACAAATTAAGATGAGTGACGAAGTGGTGAAGGAGACATGGATCCGTTGGCTCCAAGACTTTGGCTATAACATAGATTTAGAGGAATGGGAGAGATTATGGAAACAGAATTTAAAGCTGATAAGACCAGCAGATCTTAAAGAAAATTTATATAAAATGGTTTACAGGTGGTATCTTACACCTAATAGATTGGCAAAAATCTACCCCACATATTCAAACAAGTGCTGGAAATGTCGAGAAGTTAAAGGCTCTTTATTCCACATATGGTGGCAATGCAAATCAGCTAGAAAGTATTGGGTGCAAATTAACATCTGGACTCAAAAAATTTTAGAAACACAAATTACCCATGTGCCGGAACTATATCTCTTGAACATTTGCAGGCAGAAAGTGCCGGTAACAAAGTTGAAATTGCTAATGTATATAATTACAATTGCCAGAATACTATATGCCAAGTATTGGAAAGGTGAGAAAACCCCGAACAGAGAAGAGTTTATAAATAAACTATTAGAAACCGCTGAGGCCGACCTAATGTCCACAAGATTAAGAAATGGAAATGTGCAGAAGTGTCAGGAGGAATGGGATCCTGTGTACAAATGGGCTAAAAGTAAAGGATTTGACACGGAGTAACTATATTAAAACATGCCATAAATACTATCTAAGGAAAAGGTTAATGTTTAGTTTTAAACTACCTTATGTAAAGTACAGCTGAAATAATTGTGAAATTATAATTAGAAAACTTGTTCTTATTTTATCGAAACCTCTCCTCCCCCCCAGTGTGCTTGGTTGGGTAAGGGGGAATGGATGCTTGTATTTTGTCTATGGCCTAGCTTTTCATTAGGCTATGTACTATTTGTATGTGTTGCTCGTTGGTGTATATTTGTTCTTTTTCTTTCTCTTGTCTATGTATTGTTCTTTTCTATCTCAATAAAATGTAAAATTCTAAAAAAAAAAAAAAAAAAAAAAAAAAAAACAATTAAGCTTATACCTTGACTAAAATTTTGTCTTAAAAGGTGCCACTGGATCCAAACTTTGTTGTACTGCTTCATACCAACAAAGCAAGAGTCCAGTCTTAACTCCTGCTTTGTTGGTTCAACTGCTTCAGACCAAAGGCTGCCCACCTGCATCTATTTGAATGCATAGCTGAAATTGCGTGGTTTAAGCCCTTGTGAGGTAATCAAAGCGAGAAAGCAAGAAACCAAGTTTACAGGACTCATTGTAAAATGAGCATAAGCAGTACCGCAAATACTTGTAAATAGTAGAAAAGAGTAACATAGGGTTGCCAAGTCCAATTTAAGAAATATCTGGGGACTTTGGGGGTGGAGCCAGGAGACTTTGGGGGTGGGGCCAGGAGACATTAGGGGTGGAGCCAAGATCAAGGCTGTGACAAGCATCATTGAACTCCAAAGGGAGTTTCTGGCCGTCACATTGAAAGGGCCATCACCTTTTCAATGCCTTCCTTCCATAGGAAATAATGAAGGATAGGGGCACCTTCTTTGGGGGCTCATAGAATTGGACCACCTGATCCAATCTTTTTGAAACTTGGGAGGCATTTTGGGGAGAGGCACTAGCTGCTATACTGAAAATTTGGTGCCTCTACCCCCAAAAACAGCCCCCCCAGATCCCCGCGGATCAATTCTCCATGATTTTCTCTCCACAGGGAATAACAGAGTTCCCAGCAGACATTTCCCTCCCCTCCCCCCCCCGCCCGCTTTCTGATGACCCTGAAGCAGGGGGGGGGGAGCCTCCAAATCGGGGATCCCCTGCCCCCACCTGGGGATTGGCAACCCTAGAGTAGCACCTTCCTAACAAGGTAATAAGTATTCCCATTAGAAGAAAATTATTTTTAACTAGTACTAAAAAATGAGAATCAACCACTCAGAATGTGTTCTCTCCCTCCAACCTTCTTAGAAAAGAAGGCAGAACGATCATCAAGAACGGAGAAGCAGCTACAATAAAGTAGCACTTCCCGTCTGCTTCACGCTCAGGAGAGAACACTTTGCCTCGTCCTCGTGGTTGGCTCGCCCGATCACTTTCGAATGCACTTCTCTAGTTAGGAACTATAGAAATGATCCCTGAAAGTATAGTCTTAACGAACAACCTCACGGCTCCAGCACGAAGCTCTGTTGAGTAGTTCTCCAAGTCACAGTTGCCAAACTCAACCCACCCCTGGTCGCCCGTTTCCCTTCGGAGGATTGATTTCAGACACCAATAACTATTTGTTTTTTAAAAAACTGTTCAAAGTTTAATAAAACAAGGTTTTAAAACATCGTATTTACTAAAAAAGGCGTCTCCCCGCGCGGCTTCAGATTTGCATACAGCCAATCATTTCCCCTGCCGTTTTCCCCGGAACTTGCTAGCTTCGTGCTCGCTCATTGGCTCTTCGAAAGCCATGTGCTTTCCAATCACCTTCTAGAAGAGGATTAACTACTTCAATGCTACTCCGTTTAAATACAGCCTTTCGTGGTTCTTTATGCCCAGACTTTGCTTACGAGGAATATTGCATGAAATTGTTCTGTAAACCAGAAAGCCGCTGCTGAAACGGCTTCTTCACTCGAGAGAAAAAAAATTAAATCTTTAGCACAGTTAACGTAGGAGTCTCCAGATACGGCCTGGAGATCTCCCGGAATTACAGCTGATGTCCAGAAAACACTGATTGGTTCCCCTGGGGAAAATGGGTGTCTCTGGAGAGCGGACTATTTGGGAATGCGGCCTGCTGAGGTCCCTCACCCCAGCTCCCCCCCCCCCCCGTGAAATCTTCAGCAATCTCCAACAAGTGTCCCCTCTAAACTAAGTTAGTGTGAGCTAGGCTCATAGTTTTTTGGCTCACAGATTTTTGTCTTTGCTCATGAAAAATGGCCCCAGAGCAAACGAATGTATGCATTAGCTCACAACTTTAATGCCAGTAGCTCACAAAGTAGAATTCCTGCTCACAAGACTCCACAGCTTAGAGGGAACATTGTTCCCAACCCAGAGTTAGCAACCCTAATTATTGATTTGATTTATATCCCGCCCTCCCCGCCGAAGCAGGGAAGTCCTACTGAACAGAGTCAAACTTTATCCCTGAGTAATCACAGATAGGATGGCAGCATTAAATAAGCCACTCTCAAGCTGTGGAAGATGGCAGGAAACTGCTGGCCAGCCTCACAGGGCAGTTGTAAAGATTTCCGCTAAGATAATTTCAGGCGGGTAACTGTTGGTCTGAAGCAGTGGAACAAAGTTTGAGTCCAGTGACACCTTGATTGTGAGCCAGTGGGAGAGTATTTTAGCCACCCAACACACACTTGGTGACACCGAAGTCACCGTTCCTCAATAAAAGTCTTCCTTGGGGTCAGCGACGCAAAACTGCTGGATTAGAAAGCAACAGTTCAGTGGCACCTTAAAGACTAACAAAATTTGTGGCAAAGTATGAGCTTTCATGCATCACTGCTCACTTACATGAAGTCTTTTAAGGTGCTACTGGGACTCTCACTCCTTTCAACCGCTACAGTCAAATGTCTTGCTGAATTAGCATTTACCACCTGATTGCATTTCCTGAGGATTCAACAAAGACCAGGGAGTTCTGACTTGTTGCAGTGCCAATCATATATATGCGATGTCCATTGAGTTCAGTGCCAATCATAAATGTGTTATGTCCGCTGAGTTCAGTAAGACTCCCTTGCTGCTTTAGGCAATTTAGCAAAATTATGAATACTGTGATCAACAGTTATTGATATTACAGTTACTGTAATCCTGACATTTGAATTTTATGTAAAAAAATAATCTTGATTTTTATGGGCATTTGACTGCTGACAGTCTACCTAAAACATCTGAGAAGTGTGATGCAATGCAGAAAAGCTTATGTCTGAATCACAGATTTTTAGCAAGCACGTGCCTTTGTGGAATAGGCCCCACTGAATTAGTTAGGGTCTGCACTGTGCATCAAAGCCGGGCATCATTCCTTTGCGGGCTTGCTTAAAAGCATATCCTACTGAATAAAGCAAGCCTTGATCTTGAGCAAACATACAGAAGCCTATTACTTTATTACATTTTTACAAGAATATTAATGGAAGCAGAACACTCCCAGCTAGATTCACATACTAAAGGAAATGAGTGTATACTTGGAAAAGAGCTGCCAAAAGAAGGCTTGATTATCTATTCTGCATTCTTTTAGAAAGAAAGCAAACATCAAGAACATCAAAGCAACAATACCTGCTTGGTTCACTCTCACATGAGAACACTTTTGAGGTCTTCTCACAGCTGGCAAGACAAACCAATTTCAAATACACTTGTCTAGTTTGGACACTACAGAAATTACTCCTAGAAGTATAGTATTAAAAAACTGTTCCTCCCAGGTCCGGATGCAGATATAGTCTTTATTAGGTCTCTTGGCTTGTCCTGTGCACAAACTGCTCCTTGCTTTAGAAACACAAACCAAAACGGAGCGCTTCCCCAAATCAAAGAGCCAGCCCCAATTTTCCTGCATTTCTTCAATGCTGGAAGCACTTTGGAAGCACCCACAATGCATGGACTTTGTTTCTGCAGCAACTGCCCATTCGTAACCACCTGCCTTCAATATAGAAATATGCTTGGCTTAGAACCTTGCAGAATTTTGTGATTTGCTAAGACTCTGAGGCAGCCATTTTGTGATTAGCACTATAGTATCCACTACTAACTATCTCTCTCTTAAAATTCCAAATTCTAGGCTTAACAAGGCTGGGGACCTCAAAATTAGACAATACAGAAATTACCCCTGAAAACGTATATTTAACCAACAGACTTTCCCTCCCACAGCAGACTGAGCACATGGCTTTTCAGAACAGGACTGAGCACTTCCTCAAGCAGCTTTTTCTTCAATGAATTATATTACAAAACTTTAAACATCCACCAACACTAAAATATTGCATCAGTATCTGTGTACATTTAACAAATGTTGTTCTGCAAAGTTTTTAAAAGCTATGACTACCAATAGCAATCATCACCACAACACTTCCTGTAAAAAAATAAACATTTCTATACCATCTATTCATCTGTGTTGGTTTGGCTGGGCACTTTGTGACATTCAATCACCTCTACATTTGATTTAGTGCCTTATTTTACTATTTATTTCTGAGTGTTTGCAGCATCCAAAGAATCATGAATCTAAGTCCTGTGAACCTTGGGAGGCTTTCACTTTAGTTGTCTCCACACAAGTTATTTGCCCTGGTTTCCCTGGCTTTTCCCCAATCTTTCCCAAGCATGCTTTGCAACTGAGTAAGAAAAACCTGGAAAAGCCCTTGTAATGAAGGGGAGGACATTAACTGGCACTGGCACTGGCAGAGCTTCCACACTGGCATGTGGAAGCTCTGCTGCTGCTGCATTGTACTGGCAGCAATGGGGAAAATATTCAAGCCTGTCCTCATGTGGAAAATCCCTTTCTCAAACTGCTGCTCTCCCCCAGACACTTGACAAGTATTATCTTAACAGTTCTTCCAGCAATCCTTATAAATCAGACCAGTGTTATTGCGATTAAACAGTGTGGTATAGTTGAACCGAGACTGGAAACAACTATTTTCAAATCCCCACTCAGCCCTGAAGCTCACTGGGTCAGTTGCTCTTTCAGCCCTGCCTCCCTGGCAGGGTTGTTGTTACAAAGATTAACTGGACAGCTCTTTCCAATCTTAGTTCAACTACACCACACTGCACAGCTACACCACACTGCACTACACCACATTGCAGTAACACACTGGCCTGATTTATAAGGATCACTGTGAGAATTGTTGAAATAACATTTGTCAAGCATCTGGGGAGGAGAGTAGCAGTTTGAGACAGAGGGGTTTTCCACATGGGGACAGGCTTGTCTATACTGCAAATAGAAAATGGAAGACAAGAAAGAGTGCACTGTCAAGAAACACTGAGCAAAAAGTAAGATATGAAGCAGACACCTCCTGGGTAAAAAGTCACACTGTTCACCACTCTGCTACTTCAAATCAAAATCAAAGGAATCAAAGAAAAAGACCCCCACATTTCTTTAAAGATATTAATTACATTTTGTATTACACTTGGGTGAACATTATCTGCTACATTTCTATTCCACTTTCCTCCACATAGAATTTAGGGTGGTGTATATGATTCCCCTCCCCTTCTCCAGTTCATCTTTAACAACCCTGTCAGGTTGTTAAAACAGCAACTGATCAAGTGAGTTTAATGGCTGTGGGGATTTTAAAACAGCTGTTTCCAGTCTTAGTTCAACTACACCACGCTGCTTATGCATGCTCTTCATTACGTATGCAATTATATTAAAATACACCTACTAAATAGCTCAGAGAAAAACTGCGGCCCTCACCTTGTTGCAGAAGCCTTTTCACTTTCCTGCAATTCCCTTCCTTTACATATTCATGCAATTCTGCCTCCAGTGAATTTGTTCTAAACTTGCCAAGCCGGACAGGGCAAGGGACAGGAAGAGCATGGGCCATGATTCCTGGATAACAGAATGAAAGTTGGGAAGATTTTTACAATCAGGGGGGGAAACTCAGGTCAATGCTGCTCCAACCCAGCATTGCATGCTTCATTCTCACTGAACTCTGTGAGGTTTACAAGGTGCTGAGTGCAACTACATAAAAGCCTGCCAGGGGAGGTATAGCCTAACACAAAAGGGGTGCTACCGGATGTGGAGCCACAAACACAGAAAAAGCCCAATTGCAGCTGGGGGAGGGGGAGGTTTAATTTTAGAAATACACTGGAAAATAAGAGTGAGAGAGAATGAAACTAACACTGTGGTGGCAACTGCCACTGAAAAGTTACTTTAATTTGCCCAGTCAATCAGATCACCAGTGGCTATTCAGAGGCCCTGTTAGGCAACTGCCTGACTTGGCTGCACCCACTTTCAAACAACCCTTGATGGGTGCCAGGAAAGGCATTGGTGGGTGCCCTAGCTCCCATAGAAACCACCAGGTTGGGGACCCCTGGTCTAGACCAACTGATTCCCAAGAATGAAAAAAAAGATCAGCTTTGTACTTGCTGTGGGTTACTATGCAAAGCACTTCTCCCTCACTATGCATTGAATACTACATTAAGTTTTTAAAATTCATTTACGCCCCACCCTTCTCCCCATTGGGACCCCAAAGTGGCTTATATTTTCCCCCATTCCTCTATTTAATGGAGGGATCAATTTTTATACCTTTTCAGGCAAACTCTACCTGTACGAATTTTAAGTAATGACTGGAGAAACAGCATTTATTAATTAATTCTGCCCCCTCCTCAAGGCTTCCATATGTTTAATCCTCCCCTTAAACTACCTTTCAGTTCCACACTCTTGCCCTCAGCATTTCTGTACATTTCTTCATATTCCTCTAAACTCCAAATCTCCAGCTGTATCCAGGGGGGATGCCAAAAGCCCCTTCCAAATCATCAGCAAATCACTTCCCAGCTATCCCACTAATAAATCCACTTTCCCTCAGCATCATTCTACCTCTTATCCAGTTGCCCACTCTGCCCATGCTCAGTAACATCTATACTCAACTGTCACTCAATGCCATAGAATCCAACAGTTAGTGCCTAAGCACTGGTGGTTGCTTGTGATGGGAAGTGCCAGCAACTCTCAGATGACTTACGAAGACCAGTGTTCCCTCTAAGTTGAGTTAACATGAGCTAGCTCACAGATTTTTAACCTCCAGTTCACACATTTTTGTCTTACTTCAGGAAAAATGGTCCATTGGTCCCCATTGGTCGAGGCTCCTCCCTTGGGAAGGAGAAGGGGGAGGCAGAGGTTGCTTTGCCAGGCTCTCTCAGTTGCGCAGCAGAGCTACTGAGCCAAGCCTCTCTTCCTTCTACTTGCTGAGGCTCCTCCCTCCCCCCAGTCCCCTGGGGAAGGAAGGAAAGAGCCATAGCTTCCTTCTTCATCTTTGCCCAATTCCCTGCATCCCATGGGAGAAATACAAAGAAAGCACCTTTAAGACTAATAAGCGCTTATTTTTTGTAAGCATGTTTTAAGTTTATATATATATATATATATATATATATATATATATATATATATATATATATATATATATATATATTTGTGTTTGTCTATATCCTTTATAAAGTTTAAATCTTTGCTACCTAATTTTAAATAGATATACACACATGGCCCGGCCCAACATGGCTTGGCCCAACCCGACATGGTCCAACAAGATCTCATTTATGTCAGAACCGGCCCTCATAACAAATGAGTTTGACACCCCTGCTTTACAGTATTCCTCACATATGCTCCAAAGGTGTATTCTGGTTACAAAAAGCTGCAATCCAGGACACGTGTTTGCAAGCACACTCCCATCTGAATTCACTTTTGAGTAAACAGTTTGACAGAAGCTTGAAACACGAGCTGTGGACGGGTGCTTACTGACACAATCATGTGTTAGTCCTGCTTGATTTTGCAAAATTTGCAAAAAAATTGCAAAAATTGCAGGAAAAGATATCAGAAATCACCTATATGTTAAATTTTCAATGTCCAAGTCTTAAAAGTATTCCATTAGTTCTCATTTCTGACTATGTGAAAAAGGATTACCTAAATATACATTTAGAACATATTTTGGCAGCCAAAATTTTTGCAGGAAACATGAATATTAAAAACTAGATTAACAAAAACTGGCCAAGTGCCAGCCTTATGAGCTTAAGCAAAATGAAAAATGGAAGGCAGTTGAAGCCTGCTTTCTGTCAACTTGGAAACCTTTTCTTGTTTTTTTGGCAGCAAAAACTGAAATTGGCTTCAAATGTGTTATTCTTTGTTTTGAAATGAGACCTAATTCAAATTATCCTTATATGCATGTAGAAGTCACCCCCCATTTTTATCATTTCTAATTATATTTGTACAAATGTTTATTTTCTTCTTTTTAAATCTTTTTTTGTACCAGCTACAGGCCTCCTGGAAACCATAAACCCTTAAACAAGGAAGTGAGCCTTTGGACTAAAAAAGCCTTGCTA
The DNA here is from genome assembly GCF_032191835.1 of Heteronotia binoei. NCBI lineage: Eukaryota > Metazoa > Chordata > Lepidosauria > Squamata > Gekkonidae > Heteronotia > Heteronotia binoei. The sequence continues at coordinate 39,871,131 of NC_083240.1, forward strand.
CCTAACCAGGGTTGGTACATCCAGATGTGGTTTTGCACTCTTGCATACAATCCCTCCCCTCTCCCATCAAGCAAGAACCTTGAAATCAATCAGAAAACCCTATTTTGAGAAAGAGAAAAAGATATTTAGAAAATGTGTAGGTCACCTCTCCAGAGACCTGCTCAAGGGCATCTCACAAAGTAAAAACAATACCTTAGGGGAAAAAACATATTTGTCCATAAAAGTTGTACAGATTGAGATAGGAAGAATGCCTACAGAATTTAGGCCGACTGACTGATCAATTAATAATCCACAACGGATGCAGGGAGGGGGAGATATTAGCCCAGGATCTGGCTGCATGCAGGCAGGCAAAATCCCCATAGATCCCACTCTCCCCCCCCTTGCCTCTAGGGCCAACGGGGCTGGGGTTGCCCAAAATCAGGTCTGGCTTATTATCTTATTCACTTAATTTTGGGTTACCAGAGGACCTCTTTCGAGAGGACATGTCCTGTTTTTTTGGAACCCATCCTCTTTTGGACTTTAAAAAAAAGCAAACAGGACGAAAATACCCTTTTGGGGGGTTGGACAGTTAGGGGAATATCCCTGGTTAGTAGCAACGACCACTGTTTAAATAGTAGGGCTATTTAAAAGATTTCTCCCAGGGACCACTTGATTGAAGTAGTCAGTCGGGAAACAAGACTCCTTTTTTTGCTTTTGCAAATGTGGTAACCCTGGACCATAGGGCATGTTTGTGAGGCAGAATTTGCCATTTTAGCCTCTAATGTTATTCTGTAATTTTAGATTTTATATATTTTAAATGGTGTTTTTTTTTTTAACTGCTGGGTGGTTTTTTTATGACGTAACCCGCCCCGAGCCTGTCCTACGGGAAGGGCGGACTAAAAATCGAACAAAAATTAAAAATTTCTATAAACCGCCTTTCTCCTCAATGGGGCCCTAAAGCCGCTTACAGCATCACGCTCCTCTTGACATGGAAGTTATCCCACCACCATTAGATTCGGCGGGGTTTACTCCCAAGTCAGCCTTGCCTAGGATCGCAGCCTCACAGGGCGATGGAGAAGGAGGCGGCGGCTCTTCCGAGGGAGGGAAGGGAGCCGTCCCCTTTGGGCCGTCCCGGGGCGGGGACAGTTGGCGGAGCCGTCCCCCTGCTGCGAGCCTCCTTCATGGAGCAGCCGCGAGAGCTGGGCAGTTTCCCCTTGCCTCCCAGTCTGCGGGCCAAGCTGGTCGCCGCCGGCTTCCAGACGGCTGCGGAGGTGCTCGACGTCAGGCCCTGCGAGCTCAGCAAAGGTAGGCCTCAGCAGACGAAGCCGGGCCCGACGGAGGAGCGCCGCTTGACGCTTCCCGCCAAAACTCGCCCCGCTCTGTCCCTCAGGCGAACAAGCACTCGGCTTCCCCCTTGCCCGGTAGATGGTTCGGGCCGCTGTCGCAGCAGCAGCAGGAGGGGCTGCACCATTTCGGGCAGCAGATGGGGGGGGGATGTTTGGAGAAGGGGAAAAAAAGAGAACGGGTTTTCCGACGAACTGTTTCAAACCAGTGATCATCGCTATGGGAAATCTCTTTTTAAACACCCTTGCTGTTTTTAAGCTGTTTGTTGAGAGGGACTGTGGCTCAGCGGTAGAGCGCCTTGGCATGCAGAAGGACCCAGGTTCAATACTCCAATTAAAAGGTCTGGTAGGAGGTGACGTGAAGGCGGCTGCCAGTTTGAGTAGGCAATGCTGACCTTTATGGACCAAGGGCCTTGATGCACAAGGCAGCTTCTTATAGAAGAAGAAGATATTGGATTTATATCCCGCCCTCCACTCCGAAGAGTCTCAGAGCAGCTCACAATCTCCTTTCCCTTCCTCCCCCACAACAGACACCCTGTGAGGTAGATGAAGATATTGGATTTATATCCCGCCCTCCACTCCGAAGAGTCTCAGAGCGGCTCACAATCTCCTTTACTTTCCTCCCCCACAACAGACACCCTGTGAGGTAGATGAAGATATTGGATTTATATCCTGCCCTCCGCTCCAAAGAGTCTCAGAGCGGCTCACAATCTCCTTTACCTTCCTCCCCCACAACAGACACCCTGTGAGGTAGATGAAGATATTGGATTTATATCCTGCCCTCCGCTCCAAAGAGTCTCAGAGCGGCTCACAATCTCCTTTACCTTCCTCCCCCACAACAGACACCCTGTGAGGTAGATGAAGATATTGGATTTATATCCCGCCCTCCACTCCGAAGAGTCTCAGAGCGGCTCACAATCTCCTTTACCTTCCCCCCCCCCACAACAGACACCCTGTGAGGTAGATGAAGATATTGGATTTGTATCCCGCCCTCCACTCCGAAGAGTCTCAGAGCAGCTCACAATCTCCTTTGCCTTCCTCCCCCACAACAGACACCCTGTGAGGTAGATGAAGATATTGGATTTATATCCCACCCTCCACTCTGAAGAGTCTCAGAGCGGCTCACAATCTCCTTTCCCTTCCTCCCCCACAACAGACACCCTGTGAGGTGGGTGGGGCTGAGAGCGCTCTCACAGCAGCTGCCCTTTCAAGGACAACCTCTGCCAGAGCTATGGCTGACCCAAGGCCATTCCAGCAGGTGCAAGTGGAGGAGTGGGGAATCAAACCCGGTTCTCCCAGATAAGAGTCCGCACACTTAACCACTACACCAAACTGGCTCTTCTTATGTGTTCCAGCTGTGAAAACTGCTACTAACTAGGAATATCCCTACCTTCCAACCCAGAACAAACTGGTGTTCAAGATAATCGCTACTAACTAGGAATATTCCTAAACCTCCAGGCCAGACACCAAAAAAGAGAGAGAGAATATCTTGTTAACCCTACAGGAGAGAGGATCTCTGTCTCTTTGTAAAGCAAACGAACTCCCTTGGACTTAAAAACAATTAGGGCAGGGAGAAAGGCTGTAAGCCTGCCTGCTGCTAGGCCAGGGGTGGCGAAACTTGTGCTTAATGTAAGAGCCACATAGAATAAATGTCAGATGTTTGAGAGCCCCAAGGCATCAGATGTTTGAGAGAAGGAAGGACGGCAGATGTGGAAGGGAGAGGTGGAAAGAAAGACGGTTTAAATGCATTCTCCAAGCTGCTGGCTGCCTTGACTTGGAGCAGGACCGGATCTACATGTTTTTTGAGGGGGGGGGGATTCAAAAAATGACACCCCCTTGTGGGCCCATTCTATCTTATGGGCCCATAGAATAGGATGGACTCTCTACCCAATTTGTTCCCCCCCCCCTTCTGGCAGCGCCCCCTCCGCCCCTCTCTAGATCCAGCCCTGGCTTGGAGAAACGATTTAAAGAGAGAAATGCCTTCTCCAAGCTGGCTGACCGAAAGCCACACAATAAGTGTGAAAGAGCCACATGTGGCTCCCAAGCCACAGTTTGGCCATCCCTGTGCTAGGCCATTTTATGTTTGGGGAGTTCTCTCATGGAGTGTAGCGTTTAAAAATGTAGCCTGAAGGGATGGGTTATGGCGTTACAACCTCAGCTGTATTTGGGTTTTTTTTTAAAAGTAATAATGAATGTGTACAGCAGCATCGCGTATGTCATCCCTTATTGCAGGGGTGGCCAGCAGTAGCTCTCCAGATTTTTTTTTTGCCTACAACTCCCATCAGCCCCAGCCATTGGCCATGCTGGCTGGGGCTGATGGGAGTTGTAGGCAAAAAAAAACCATCTGGAGAGCAGCCGTTGGCCACCCCTGCCTTATTGCCTTTCTGCGCTGGTAGATCCAGGTGTGAGCAGCCGTGTTGGTCTGAAGCAATAGAACAAGGTTAGAGTCCAGTGGCACCTTTAAGACCAACAAAGTTTTATTCAGGGTATGAGCTTTCCTGTACAGGCAAGCTCACACCCAGAATAAAACTTGGTTGGTCTTAAAGGTGCCACTGGACGCTCCCTTTCTGCGCTGTCGGTTTTATGGCTGCTGGATCAAATGGGTTCATTGCTGCCTGTGTAACCCTGAGTCCACTAGATGGAGTTAAAGAACTGGGGTTTGTTGCTTTAATTTCAATCGTTCTTCAAGTTTTTAAATGCTGAACAAGTAGGAAAATTGCTCATTTTTTAATAGGCAAGCGCAAGCGTGTATGTATCTACAGGGTGCCCCAAGACTGTCTGGCACCGTAGGCAAGGCTAACTTCTGGAGCCCCCCCCCACCTGCACTGATAATATCACCAAGTCACATGGGGGGGCACCCAATTTGGTGTCCCCGGAAGGCCAGCACCCTAGGCAATCGCCTAGTTGCAGGGCCAGCCTCGTGTATATATATATATGTATAAGACACACTTTGGATTGCAATCTCCTTTATTTATTTTATTTTTTATTTATTTATTTATTTATGATTTATTGTTGTTTATTATTAGATTTATATCCCGCCCTCCCTGCCGAAGCAGGCTCAGGGTGGCTCACAACAGTGAAACAGTAAATTACAATAAAATATCAATTCACAATTACAACAATAAAGAGTATACAACAAGAAAACAGTTTGCTGCTAGTATCAAATTTTCAATGGCATTTCATGCTCTTAGGTATCCTTTTGTATTTATAAAATGTTAGCCACCCTGAGCCCGCCTCGGTGGGGAGGGCGGGATATAAATAAAATTTTATTATTATTATTATTATTACTACTACTACTATATCGGCAGTTTAATTAAGAGGCTAGCTGGCAATTTAGTTAAAGGCTAGCTGAAAAAATGTTGTCTTGCAGGCCTTGTGGGAGGGTACGAGGAAGGCTGGAAGGGTAGGCGCTTTCGTGAGCTTTCAGATACCAACCTGAAGAAGTGACTCACGAAAGCTCAGCTACCTGGATTCTTGCTCTTTTCATAAACCAGACTCATCTTTCAGTGCATTTCTGCATCCCTCCTAGCCTTTCCATACTAAATGTTAAGAATAAGAGGTAAATGTCTTACATTTGTATAATTTATTCACAACTCATTTTGGATCTTTGCTGCCACATTTTTTGGTAAATCAGCATACACTAATTTATTTTTTTGTTTTAGATTAGCATACACAAGGCCCAGGCTAGCCTTATCTCATCAGATCTGGGAAACTAAGAACAGTCAGTATTTGAATGGAAGACCACCAAGGAAGTCCAGGGTCACTACATCCCGCCCTTCCCACAAAAGTGGCTCAGGGCGGCTCACAACAGATAATAAGACATAAAATTAAATTAGCATTTAAATATATAAGCAGTTAAAACAGTCAAAACATTTAAAACCTTAAAACATCGAACCTTATAACAGTATGAATAGCAAGAATCTGGTAAAGCTACATTAGTTTCCCATATCAGTTAGGTGTAAGCTAACCGGAAGAGGGTTGTCTTACAGGCCCTGCGGAACTGAATAAGGTCCCACAGGGCCCTCACCTCCTCCGGTAGCTGGTTCCACCATGTAGGGGCCATAACAGAGAAGGCCCTGTCCCTAGTAGATTTAAGGCGGGCTTCTTTTGGCCCAGGGATAGCGAGAAGGTTTTGGGTTCTCGACCTCAGTACTCTCTGGGGAACATGTGGGGAGAGACAGTCCTTCAGGTAGGCAGGTCCCAGGCCATATAAGCCTTGAGGCCTTGTGCTTGCTTGTACGTTTGATATAATTCATGCACACATGCATGCGCACACACACACACACAGAGTAGACCACCTCCGTGCTAAATTACTGTAACTTGCTTTATGGAGGGCTAACCCTTCAGACGGACCCAGAAATTACAACTGGCCCAGAATGCAGCAGCATGGGTTCTTACTGGAACTCCATGGCTAGTGCACATTTAGCCAATGCTCCATCAGTTGCACTGGCTCCAGGTTGAATACCAGATCAGGTTCAAGGTTCTGGTATTAACTCTCAAGGCCCTAAATGGTCTGGGGCCAAAATATCTTTGGGATCATCTTTCCCAGTGTACCCTGCCCTCCCTCCCCAAGAGCACTGTGCTCAGGAGAAAAAAAACCTGCTGGTGGTCCCTGGCCCGAAAGACATCCAGCTGTCCTCAACCACAGCCTGAGCTTTTTTGGCACCGGCCCCAATCTGGTGGAACTTTCTGTGTAATAACATCCACGGCCTGTGAGATTTACGGTAATGCAGTTCCGCAGGGCCTGTAAGGCAGAGGCATTCTGCCAGGCATATGGTTGAGGACAGCGACAGTTTTCCACCCTGCCTTTTCCCACCCCTTTCTCACCTCCCTCCCATGGGGTAGTAGTAAAATAAATTCATTTTAGGGCCAACTGATACTCTTATATGGTTTACTGGTTTAATTGTTTCAGTGAAGCTCCGTCTTCAAGGATGCAACTATCCAGACTGGGCCAATATACTAGAATATTAGGGCAGGGGGGAAAAAATCAACATATACATGATTTTATATTTGTTACACTTGGCCCATTTTGCCAGTTCCCCTTCTAAAAATGATATAAGTAGCTACCACTTATAAAGTGGGTTGTGGGGTTTTTTAGAAGGGGATCTACATGGCTGAGTTCAAACCTGTTGGGAAACGTACAGTGCAGACCTAAGAGTTACTCGATCTCAGTGGGTTTAGACTGGAGTAACTTTCCTTAGGGTTGCGCTGTTAGTTCATGCTGACTGTATGGTGCTTCCACTGTGGTAGCGGTATTAATCTATTGCAGCTCATCTGACCAATCCCATCATTCATAAAACGGTGTAAGTGGTTCAAGATCCCACACAGAACCTGACTTGCTTTATCATGCTAGGCCTCTCTTGGCTCCCTCTTTCCCCTTCTGTAATTTTCTGCAAACATGAGGGAAATTATTTTCTTTCTTCCCATTGTATCTGATGAAGTATAGTCTGACTAACTAAATGTTGACCTTTAAGGTGCCGCTGGATTTCTGTTCTGCTTTATAGACTGAGCAAAAAAAAAAATCGAATATATATGAATTATTTTGATAATGTAGGGAGAAGGATTTCTCCCTTCCCCTCCTTTCTCATAATAGTAAGATCTGGGCTTGCTCACTCACAGTGGGTTCAGGACCACTGCCTCCTTCTAATGAACTTGAGGAACTCACAACTACAAGATGTCAGCATGGCCACCAACTCAGATAGCTATTAAAACTTTGACAGTTAAGTAGAAATCCCATGTTCAGATACAGTATTCTGTTGGATAACAGATACTTGGGACCATCAAAGGGGAGGGGAGGTGCTTCCATATCCTGCTGGTGAATTTCCCAGCAGCATCTGGTTGGCTGCTTACTGTTGGAGATTGTGCTTGGTTTAGGTAGCTATTTATAGGTAGATAGGTGCTCAAAAGGAAAATAACATGAATGGAAGAATACATTGATTTCCTTTTGAAAAACGGCTTCAGAAACCAGATGAAGGTGACTGAGGTGGGATGTAATCTTTAGGAAA